>NC_135499.1:128519942-128819942 GCF_052857255.1 Amblyomma americanum
GCTGTTAATGATCATACGCTGCAAAGCTGCCGCAGTATACGTTTTATTGTTTTCTTTTCAGTCACCCCTCAGTGCAATGCTTCGGCCCTGAGAGTAAATAAATAAAACATGTCTCGCCCTCCGGTCCCATAGAGAGGGGTGATAATGAGGGAAAAGTATGCGAAGAGCAGATAGATAAATTTAATGAAACGAAGGCAGAGAGGTCGGCCAGAAAGATTTAGATCTGGCCTGCTACACTGCACTGGGGAAGGAGAGGAGGAGAAAAAAGAAGGTCATGATAGGTGACAATGCGGTGAGAAGACAGATGAGAGTATGTGCACGTGTGTTTGATGCATCACAACCGCAAGTCGAGGCCTGTATCGCTCAAAAAAACGCGAAAACGCGAAGAGCAGTTCTTGCACATGCAAGCGCCGAGCGAGCAGCAAGTACCCGCTGTGTTGCATAGTGACAGCGTGCACGCGTGTCAACAAGTGAACTGCGCAGGCGCATAAGTGCAGAAATCGGAAGTGTAAGTTCACCGTGAACCAGGCCGGTCCGCACAGCCGCGCATAGTCATAACCTTTTGTGACTTGGAAAGGACAGAGAACGAGCATAAACTTTATTGCTTGCCTCTGATAAAAAAATATGCTACACGGGAAGAGCCCCCAGTCTAGAGCTCTCACGGCTGAGGCCGTTGGCCCTGCCCGACGAAGCAACGATTGGTGCCCCTCTTGTAGAGTGCTGTGCAGCCGAACTCCTAGGAGGGTGGTGTGGAAGAAGGAATAGGAAACTTGAGAAGAAAAAATTTGTTCTTTACATACAAGCCGGGCTTGCAGAGGAAATAGAAATTTTAAAATCTTTTCATTCAATTTAAGTGGAATGCCTCTAGGTGCGTTAGCGCTTCGTGATCGATTAATCTAGTCAGTTGTGCACTGCCATTTTATACTAAAGGCGTTAAGAAGCCAACTTCGGCAAGTTTTTTTCTGTTCTTAATCCTGTATAGAACTTACTAGTAATAGTAGGAACAAACAATAGTAATAAATGGTAGGAAGGAAATAAAATGTGTGAGTTTCGTAACAATAAATTCCGCAACTCAGTGACTTTTAGCTCACTTTACTTTTTTTTACTCTGAATGTGCGCCTATATGCGCGTCTTTCTTCTTGTGCCCTTGTTTTCGAGCATTATTTATAATCGCGGTATCTATTATATCACGAAGATCAGCACTGAAGGTCAAAGAATCGCTAGATGGCTAGAATCAGGAAGAAGAATTTTGGTCGCGGCGACTGATACGTACGGATACGCACACCACTTTCAATGTTGGTGCAAAGGGATGTGAAAATAGTGAAAATTATCGCCATCAGCATGCAGTACACCACTTTTATCTATTTGAGAGACAGAGGCTAAAACATTTCGCACATTCAAAAATACGGCTGCTATCGGTAATATAGCAGACATCCGCGTCTCACTTAGCATGACGACACCTGCGTTAAATGTGTCAAAGGACGTAGACAGTTCATCCTTTTTATTGATGCTACTGCGCATTTTTAACAAACAGACTAAACATGCGTGGCCGAATAACGAACGCTCTGTGACAGGTATGATAGACTGTTGGCATGGCCTGAGGGAATCATTTCACGGGCGGGAGTAGATGAAACATCAGTGGCACCCTGCTCACGCATTCGATTAGTCTACGCGACTAAATTATTTTTATATGCTGGTTTTTCTTTGCTAGTAGCTTATTTTAGCAAGTGAAACAGTGATGAGCACTAGCACTTTCGAATAAGAGAACTTTTTCTCTAGATGCCGGAGTCAGAAATCAAAAATCCTCATTATTAATCGTCATCAGCCACATTCAACTCTTCTATTGGTACCAAAATAAAATCCTTCATTCAGAACTGAAAGTATGGGGACTACAGTACGGAATCTGTTGGGCGCTCGGACCGCGACCTGCAGCGTCTAGTCCAGTATCTAAAAAGCAAGGTTTATTCACCTCCAGCAGCGTTCAAGCGTGGGTTGTCCTGTTTCTGTCTACAAAATAGCATCCTCGTGAAGAAATTCGCCCCCAACATGATCGCGTACCTCCTGGTCGTTCCGAACAGCTTACGAGAAGAAATTCAGCAGGCTTTGCACGACAAACCAAAAGCTGGGCACCTCGGGTTTTCCTGCACCCTACCCCACATTCAAGATAAATACTAATGGCCGCGACAGCCTGGCGACGTCACGCGGTACATCGAGACATGCCGTGAGTGTCAACGATGAACGACGAGACCTATCAGGAAAACTAGACTACTAGACTATTGAAGCCCATACCATCACCGAGCAAGCCATTTCAACAGATTGGAGCGAACCTGCTTGGCCCCTTCTCAACGTCAACATCAGGCAACAAGTGGATCATCATGGCGGCCGACTACTTGACCCCACTACGCCGAAGAAAAATCACTGCGGAGTCGTACTGCGGCGGAAGCCGCGAAATATTTGTCGAGCAGGTCTTTTTCCGCCACGGCGTCCAGAAATTCTCACCGCGGATTGGGGGACCGCATTTACGGCGCGCTCACCCGAGCCATTCTGAACTATAGCCACACAAGGCACCGGCGAACAACTACGTACTATCCGTAGACCAATGTTCTTATGGAGCGTCTGAGCAAAGCTATCGTGGACACGCTTGCCATGTATGTGGACGCCAAACACAAGGCCTGGAATGCCATCCTTTCCCTACGCAGTCTTTGCGTACAACACCGCTGTGCAGGAGGCCACCCAGATGGCACCGTTTAGGCTCGTTCATGACAGGGAGGCAACCGCCACGCTTGACGCCATGGTCGCCAAAGTCACCAATGAAGAAAACATCGACGTCGTCGCCTACCTTCAGCACGCAGAAGACCGACGACTTGCCCGATTATAGATCAAGGACCAGCAGAGGACCGAAGCCAGCCGCTACAACCTACGAAGACTAAGCGCGGAATAAAAACCAGGAGACCTATAGTCTGGCTTCGGACGTCCATTCTCCGCCGCGGAATGAGTAAACAACTTTTTCGCCCCGCTATTTCGCCCGTACAAGGTTCTTCGTCGAGTATGTAACGACGACTACGAAGTCGTCCCTGTGGGAATGACAGCATCCCAGCGACGCCGAGCACGGCCAAAAGTTGTCCATATTGTCCGTCTAAAGCCGTATTATGTGCGGAAAAGGATACTGTGCTTCCGCTCTGAGTATTTGTTTTGTAGTCCGTCTATATTTTCTTTTTGTGGCCACCTTAATTGTTCTAAAGCTCCTGGTCGATGATTTTATGAGGAGGGAGTAATGCCGAGAATCTTTGTACTGTTTGCTCGTACGCGCTCGAAGCCACGGGCACACGGCTTTATCATTTTGTTGGTGACGCGAGATGCCGCCAGACTTTTCTCGATTGTTCGCGGCCACGCGCCACTGGTTCCACATTTTTCCAAAATATTCCAGTTGCTTTTAGTTCCTTATCTCGAAGTCTCCCGGGCAGCTTTAAATTGAGCGCGGCCAAGAAATGCAAGCATTCTGTTCAACGACCGCCGAGCACGCTTGTGGCTATCACCGCCGCCGAGTCATGCAGTTCTTTGCGGGCGCGAATCAGCCCCAATAAACAGTTTCTTTTAGAAGCCCTTTCGATGACTTCCTAATTGCCGAACTGCCGTCGTCACTGTGTGACAATACTGCTCGCGCAAAAACCGTTTTCATTTGGTAGTAGTCAGCACATGTATTGTCTTTCTTATGTCGTATTTGTTTGTTGTGCTGCTTTCAAGCGTAGAGGTTTGAGAGTTGGTGGCACATTTGTTAAGCGAAGCATGGGGCGGCAGAAAAAGACGAGGACAGGAGGGTGCCACACAAGCGCAAGAATGGCGCTTGCGCTTGTGTGTGTTTGTGCTACCCGTAGTCCTCGTCTTTTTCAGCCGCGGCGTTCTTCGCCTAACTGCTTTGCCTCATCTCAATCAATGAACCAACTAGCCGAAATTGCCACTCTACATCATCTCATTTCAACATTGTGGGTGTGGACAATGCGCATACTATCGCAACCTAATGCATTGACTATTGACACAAAACCGGGTTACACGCCTACCCCTAACCTAGCTCTTTTTGCTGTTTTAACTTCTTCCTATCTTATTACCTCTCCATTCCTTTATAACCCTTTTTCTGCTCTTTTATGGCATGCGTCGTGTATGTTACGAAGAGGAAAAAAAACAGTTGCGAAAACAGGCTCGATCTCGAGATGTATTTTTTCTTGTGGCATCCTCTGAGGCATTCCGGAGGATATCGGAGTAGGTGAGGAGTCGGATCGGTTTGACTCTGGGATGTGGGAGACCGGGTAATGGCGACTCATATGGCGAGGAGTTCGGCACACACACAATGGTATTGGATGGAAGGTGACACGTGTAGGCGCCTGTGTATCCGGAGAAGTGAATGCAAACTCAAGCCTCACAGGCATCATCGCCAGAGAGTTCGGAGTCACTGTATACATCAAAGGTATGCACGCGTGCCTTTGTGAGCTAACATTTGACATGAGGTTTGCAGAGGGGAAGATTGTTGCTGACTATCGAGCGACGCGACCGACGAGATGCGATCGAAGTGTCCCATGGGAGTGTAGATTGGGAGAGGGGTGTCCCTAACTTTTGTAGCGATAGCTACACTACGGCAACTCTTCGAGCCTTCAACGTGGCCACCATGGCCACCGTGGCGGCGCCGTGGCAGGTCACTTGGTGCGGAGCAGCTGCTGCTGCCGGCGGCGCGACGCGCCGGCGAAACCGAGCTGCAATAGCTGTGCGCATGCCCTGTGTCAAGAGGGACGAAGATGCAAAAGGAGCGCCCAGCGAAGCGGAGCAGCGAAAGACTGACTACAATTCGACTGAGCGGGTTCCACTCGGCCAGCTGTAGCTATCGCGTCACTCCAGGTTTAACCAGTACTAAACCGCAGCCAATTTTTTCTTTTTCTAATCAATATACAAAACGCTCCCGAAGATCAAACAAAATAAACCAGTAAGAATTACAGAAGGAGAAAGAGCGACAACGTAGACGCCAGAAGACGCCCGTAACGCCGAAGACCCCTGCCACCATCTGCGCACGCAGACATTAGGACGGCCGTGCCACTCTCCCAGTAGCATTTACTAATAGAAGCACACTAGTCCGAAAGGAACTATCCTTAGTCTGGGTCTTCGCTTTCTAGCCACCAGACACCCTTGAGGGCTCTACTGAATACAGCAGTATTTTCTTTTTTGCAGTGTCCACACTTAGCATGCTGTGTTGAATTGCCGGTCATTAACAGTATACATATCGTGCTGTGAATTCACACATAGTTTCGCACCGCTACAGAGGCTTCGGCTAGTACATGTGGGGTAGATGTTTGGGTGAGTTGGTTGTTCACGATAAGGGCAGTTACAGCGCGAAAGAAACAGACGAACAAGAAAAGTACACACACACAGAGCTCTGACTATAATCTCAAGAGTTTATTCAAAAGGTCGTCAATGTATACAACAATAACTGCATGACAACAAGCAAAACATAATGGGGGAACATACAAGAAGGTCAGAAATTTACATAAATTACAGATATCTACACTCTATTTGATACGTGCTCAATTTGTTTCAATGTAAAATGAACTGACTGCTGACCTACACATAGATCAAGGTGCTTTGCAATGCGGTAAACCTCTATTATCTCTCTCGTTAGCTGTGATTTGCCTTTTGCCACAACCTGGTTGCTCACTGTCACGGATGCAGCAAAAGAACATGCCAGTCGATTTAAAAAGACTTTCAGATTGTGGCCAATTCATCACCGTGTATTGTCCACCGCAAGTTGGTACAACATAAATATAGCTGGAGGCGGCATCTTATGAAAAGTGCCTGTTGAAAATATTTGAAATGCCTTTGACATATTATCCTCAGATGCTAACACTTTATTTAGAGGCTGCATTGCTCACGTTTCAATTACTGTTCTCTATATCATGCGAGGACATACCACGATACCTAAAATTTGTTCGCCTTAAACCCGAACTTTCCTTCGTTGATGTAATATGTTCCCTTTTTCTTAAACACCTTCAAGTTATTCTTTGAGCTTGAAAATACTTCAGCATTCTCTTCAATTCCTTCACTTCGATCTTACGCCATCTAGGACTTTCATTTTTTTGCGGACGAAGTGAAAAGCCCTGCGCAAAAGCGCAAAATGGGCTGTTACTGAGAGCCATTCGATGTGAACACGGTGAGCTTACTTATGGCGTATTCGACTGGTCGCTTTGATCCTATGGCTCAGAGCCCGCAGATCGGGGTGAGCTTCGAATATCAGTCGGAGGAGGTGCCATCAAGCCGAACATGCCAGGTGCTTTGGGAGCAGTCCCGGTTCGGAAGCAGAAAGATGAAAGCTTCTCACTTGGTAGCTGGTAACTTCTAGTGCCGCGTTTTATTATTCCGTATCGTACCTTTTCTTCAACGGACATCCATTTTCCATCTTCACAGCACTCGCTGACAGAGCTTCATGATCGGAACCACAACATTACTTTAGAGCTTGGTCAGCGTCGTTATCCTGATGTGTTCCGCACCTAACACTGCAACAATAAGTCCCAAAGACATTGCACTTCCAATGTCCACTCGTACATTTCTTGCAATGTACGCTCTGACGAACACCTACACTGCACTTTCAGCCTGAATAACAGAGCCACAAAGATGTCTCGTCAGGAATCCAGACGCAAACATACTGCAGAGGTCCCCTCGAGTTAAGCGTATGCCATACCCGCAAATGCCGCTGGTTCAGTCGTCAATGTTAGCAAGGTCATCTATGATGTTAGACATAGCGAAGAAACGTTCTGAGACACCGGCATATACTGATGAACTTCGTTGGCGTGAGGCTTATACGTAACTCGAGTACAAAAACACCAAAGCATTGCCACCGAGCCATTTAGCCGCCCACCGCCGACGACCGCCCCACCGCATATTACCGCCGTGCCAGCGCCTTGCTGGGATTGGTAGAAGAGCCCCCACGTGCCCCACAGCACTCCAACCGCTTTGGGAAGAAATTCGAAGTGCCTCGAGGTGCTCCGAGTGGCAGGAGATCACTCGAAAAGATCCAGTTGAATGTAGTTAGAGAGTTCGGTTTCGACCAGCCAAATGTGCGATCGCCTCTCAGAGTGCTCTAGAGCGATCTAAAGCGACCAGTCGAAGACCGCATTAGTTAAAGGGACACGAAGGAGAAACTGAATTTGAATTGTATCGATAGAATACCTGGTCCTAAACTCAAAAACACCACTCTTTCTGAAAACAAAGCTCTTGTGAGGTAGAAAAGAGCAAGAACTAAAATACGGGTATCGCCGCCACAGGTGAATCTCGCAAGTACAAACCTGATGATGAAACAGGAGAAAAGACACCGATCTCGGAGGTTGACAAAGGTGCATGAAGTTACGTGTTTGATACTGAATTATATAAGTTTTGTTTTCAAACCACTAGTGCAGTTTTATCACACGAGGAAGCCGGAAAAAAGGCACCCTATACTATCGGCCTTCTACAAATCTCTAATCGCAACTAGACGCCTATCTCTAATAGTTAAAAGATTAATTAATAGAAATTAGTTAACCATCTTACTAGTCAATATGATTTACCTGTTTTCTGGCGTCCGACAACCCTGACAATGCCATGCCGCAAAAGCCGTATTTTTCCTCAAAAATCCTATTATTGGAAATTACTAAGTCTTCCTTGTAACACCCGGTATATTCCGGGTGGCTTTAGTTATATGAGGTGCTTACTGTATGGCATATATTATAGAGTGAGTTTCTAGGGCAGCTTCGTTGGGAGGGCTGAAAAATAGCCCAGCCGTGTGCCTGATCGATGATGTCGGTTCGGGTGCATATATCGCAAACGCGTATGACCTTATATTAGACCGTGTGTAATTCGTCTATATCGTTGTACAAGTCCTGTATGTGCGGCGATGGTTTGAATGTGCTTGACGTCGGCCGTCATGGACGTGTCGCGTCATGTTTTTTGTTATGTTCGAAAATGCGATGTTGCGCGGTGGCTGGGGGCATTGGCTAAATGGGTGCCTGTTTGATGGTGGTGGTGCCAGCTTGGTTCAGGATGCCGCCTCCCTGCTCCGCACAAGATAAGCGCGCTACTTGCCTGCCTATATCTTGTTGCGTCACTTCGGCGACAGTGAGAAAGAGGCCAGTGCGTTGAAGTCGCTGATATGACGTGTACATGGGTAGATTCAGAGCGACCTTTAGAACTGTGTTGAGCGAAAGTTCCAGTTTTCTCATTTGTTTTTGGCGTTAGATACGGGGCGATGTACAGGCGTCTGCTACACACGAGTGCAGTGACGAGCTGCGTTGCTTGTTCTTCTCTAAGCCCCATAGATGTGTGAGGTTTCGACAGTCTTTTTGAAATGGTACAAAGTTAAGAGTTTGCGTTGTTTTTGTCATATATTATGAGTCCGAGCACGATGTTCCCAGTAATCATTGATCCTGGTGACATCACAAAAGTAAGTGATTCCTTGAAAATTGCATCATCTTCAGAGCCTGATAACATATCTTTGAAATTTTTGAAGCAAACAAACGTGTTGTCATCTATTTTTTTTTGCAAACATTTTTCAGTAGTCTCTAGAATGCGGTGAACTACCCTTGCAATGGGAGACCGGAAAGGTGGTTCCGTTGTACAAAACAGGCAACAGACACTCACCTCTAAATCACAAACCCATATCATTAACAAGCATTCCGTGCAAAATGTTGGAGCACGTGCTTTATTCGCATATCTTCAACTTCTTGGAAGCGAACTCATTTTTCACACATGCGCAACATGGCTTCAGCTGTTCGATTTCCTGCGAAACGCAGTTGCTGGCCTTCACACATTGTTTGCATGCTATTCTTGACAAACACTCCGATATCTATATCATATTTCTTGACATCTCCAAAGCTTTTGATAAGGTTAACCATAAGGTACTAATGTTTAAGCTGTCTTTTTTGAATTTAGACCATAAACTTTTTTTTTGCACTCAGTACTTTCTTACTAACCGCTGTCAATACGTAACACTTGACGGCTACGATTCAAACCTAACTAAAGTAACATCTGGTGTCCTTGAGGTTTCTGTTTTAGGTTCGCCGCTTTTCCTCATATTTGCTAACGACCTTCCTAATTATGTGACATCTTTCATGCATCTTTACGCTGACGACTGCGTTGTTTGTCGGGAAGTTTGCACCGACGCTGATATGGAAATTTTACAGTCGGGCATTTACCACATTGCAAAATGGAGTAAATTGTGGAAAATGGATCTTAACACTAACAAATGCAAGTCAATGCGTGTTTCACATCGCTCACCTCATCCTCCAAACTACGACCTGAATAACACCGAACTGGAAGCCATATCATCGTATCTGTACATAGGTCTGCTCATAACCTCAACATTATTGTGGCAACCTCACATTGATTCAATAATTTGCAACGCTAGTAGCATGTTCGGGTATCTACACGTCGAAATTTCAGCAAGGCCTCAGTTATATTAAATATACTCCTTTACGAGACACTTGTACGATCCAAACAAGTTATACGCCGCTTCCATATGGGACCCTAACCAAGCTAACTTATGTCAGCCCCTTGAAATAGTACAAAACAATGCGGCTTGTTTCATTTTGTCTAGCTATTATCGCACATCAAGCGTAACAAGAATGAAGAACAGTCTTTAATTGCCCTGTTTGTCTCTGCGTAGAAATTTCTTTCGTTTATGCCTCTTTTCCAAAGTATACCGACAGTCAACTTCAAGAAAGCAGCTCATTCTAGAATCCGCTTATCACTCGTCATGAGTTTATTTATTTATTTATTTATTTATTTATTTATTTATTTATTTATTTATTTGTTTATTATTTATTTATTTATTTATTTATTTATTTATTTATTTATTTATTTATTTGGAATGCTGCCAGTCTCCAGTTGAGACCTTAGCAGGTGGGCATTACATGTATCAAAGCAAAAGATAACATTTCTGTTGACCACAAACACAAGGTTGGATATATTCGTTGTAACACGTACACATTCTCTTACTCATCTTTACCACGTGCAACCTGTGTCCGTAAAGTTTCGAGACTGAATTGTTTTCTTCACTACAAATGATTCCCCAAAATAAATGTTGGTGCATATGTGTAGAGCCATATTTTCGGGCTAACCTGAGTTATTAATATTAACTGCTGTGGTGGCCGCTAGTTTCACTACATGTAGAAAATTACGTTGTCAGTAGTCGTTTGCGCATTCTACTGTGAGTGAATGTGGAGAGATGGACGTCCACCTCGAACAGCGTGTAAACATACAATTCTGTGTGAAGCTTGGCAGGACAGCCACACAGACGTATGAGCTGTTTCGTGACGCTTACAGCAAAGAGACATCGCGGGCGCGAGTTTTCGAGTGACACAAGAGGTTCGTTTCGGGGAGAACGTCGGTGGAAGACGACACAAGGCAGGGGCGCCCTTCAACCTCACGGAAAGAAAACAACGTGGCTCGGATCAAAGAAATCGTGCAGCAAGACCGCACCATTACAGTCGGCATGCTATCGGATGCTCTCGACTTTAGTAAGACAACATGCCACCAAATTTTGCGTGAGAGCATGGGGAAACGAAAGCTGAATGCCAGGCTTGTGCCGCACTCCCTCACACAAAATCAGAAGGACATGCGGGCATCAGTGAGCGCCGATTTGCTCTCCGAGGCAGAGAAGGATGCTGCATTCGGCGACAGCCACATTGCTGAAGACGAAACATGCTGTTTTTAATACGATCCCCAAACAAAGAGGTAAAGCACCGAATGGCGATCCACAAGCTCTCCGGCGTCGAGAAAGGTGCGGGGACGGAAGACCAAAAGAAAGACGATGCTAATTTTTTTTTCGATGCCAGAGGTGTCGTGCACCAAGAGTTTGTCCCATAACGGCAGACTGTGAATCAAGGGCTTCATATCCGCGTGCTTCAACACATGCGTGATGCACTGCGACGCCGTCGCCCTGACTTATGGGCATCTGGACAATTGAGCCTTCGCCACGATAACGCAAGGCCACACACTGCTTTCACCGTGACAAAATTTCTCGCTAAGCACCGCATTACTGTACTTCCCCATCCGCCATACTCGCCTGACCTCTCCCCATGCGATTTTTTCCTGTTTCATCGAATGAAGAGAGCCATATAAGGTCGCTGGATGGGAAGCGTGGAGGCCATTCAAGACGCCACGACAAAGGAGCTGACAGCCCTACCAAAACAAGAGTTTTTCAACTGTCTCCAAGACCTCAAGAAGCGTTGGAAGCCGTCTACAGACTGCAAGGAAGACTATTTCGATAGGGTGATGCACAAATGTTTTCAATGTTAAGCGCACTTTTTTTAAATGGACTTAGTCTCGGTACTTTACGGATAAAAGTTGTACATGTGGCGACTGGCAACACATCCCAGTTGTTATCGCATGCGTCAATGATAATGCCCTTTTCAGGAAAGCTTTATCCGCTTTCAAGTTTGTTGATGACATGGCCTAAGTGTTGTAACAACTTTTCATTTATATTGCTCAAACGAAGCCATGACGTTTTCAACTTGTTTGCAATCCCATTACGCCATAAAAATGATGCTTAAGTAGTTCGCTTTGTATTTTTTCCTCTTTTTCCATGGTTGTGTTCCATTATGTTTTCGTACTCATGAAAAAAACAATTTGAGCTGCACATTTTGTTATCGACATTTTTTTCATTCTTAGGTGTTTGTTGCTAATATTATGTCCGGCTTTCGATGGTTTGTTACTTTTTACTCTGTTTTTGCAGTCTGGTTATTAACACTGTTTTTTCCTATAATCTTCTACATACAACTTCCTACTCTTCAACCAAGATTCCTAAAAAATGTTCACTGCAACTGTTCACCCCACTCCCCTCTGGAATGCTTCGGCGATTGAGAGTATTGTAAATAAATAAATAAATAAATAAATGATACAGCACAGTATTTTTCAGCAAAAAATGTCGAAATTAAAAAAAAAAGTGTGCTGGAGAGTTATCGGGCATAATTATCGTGCACAGGCGTTTCTAGTAAAAATATAATTGTAGCTCAATTGATAGCTAGATGCATTGAAATTTCGCTCTGCGTTTTTATCGGAGCCTTTTTCTGTTTTAAGCGAGAATCGACTTGAATGGCTGTTGGGGAAAGGAAATGGCGCAGTAGCTGTCTCTTATATTTGCAGACACCTGAACCGCACCGCAAGGGAAGGGATCAAGGAGGGACTGAGAGAAGAAAGGAAGAGGTGCCGTAGTGGAGGGCTGAGGAATAATTTCTAACCTCCATAAAAACGCAGTCGCCGCGGTCGAGTTCCCGGGTTCGAACCCGACCACGGCGGCTGCGTTTTTATGGAGGCAAAACGCTAAGGCGCCCGCGTGCTGTGCGATCTCAGTGCACGTTAAAGATCTCCACGTGGTCGAAATTATTCCGGAACCCTTCACTACGGCACCTCTCTCTTCCCTTCTTCTTTCATTCTCTCCTTTATCCCTTCCCTTACGGTGCGGTTCAGGTGTCCAACGATATATGAGACAGATACTGCGCATTTCCGTTCCCCAAAAACCAATTATTAATTATTATTGTCTTTAACGTGCACTGACATCGCCCAGCATACTGCGCCTGTGCGTTTTGCCTCCATGAAAACACAGCCACGAGAAAAAATTTCGAAGTTAACCGCTGCATCTCGAGCCATGCATGGTTGCCCCGTACCGCCACTGCACTACAGAACGCGGCCTTGGCCATGGCCGCCGCGGCCAGGATCGAACCCGCTTCTGTGGTGGTGATGGTGAAAACTTTTTGGTCAGTGAAAGGAGAGTTTGCAAGCAAAAAATGGAGGCAACTGCTTCCGCGGTTCAGGGAAATTCTAGAATACTATTGCGAACCCGCTTTTATAGAGTCAGAAGCTGAGCATCATAACCACCCAGCGAATGCGACGGCTAGTAGAAAGAGAAAAGATGTTGTGGCCTCTGTCTCGATCAGTTATTAATAGTATCAGCACCTTAAAATATAGTTATCACTTCTGCACTTGTGTATTATCAGAGAGGGATTTTCATCGTTGATGTTATCCATCCTGATGGGGTGTTGCATCGCCACGGTCGCCCTGAGGCGCGCCAAGTGCAGAAGCCACGCTGGTCAGCGAGGAGAGCAGAACCTCGATTTATTTCAAAAGCTAGGTGCCTTTCATAGGCATGCTTAACGTGAGGGGAAGGGGGAAGGGGGAAGAGAGAGAGCGGCGTTAGCGGCTGCCACAAAGAAACGAAAGGGTGCGCGCCGGTGATGCGCGCGCAACTCAATTTACTGAATAGCATATGCCACATAAAGACCATCTCATAACGTATAAATAAATAACCGAAACACCTAGACAGGATAGGAGAACGCTCTCACTTCCGAATAGGTCACTCACTCCAAAGGAGCAGGGCCTGGAGGAGGCTTCAGGTCCACAGATTCTTTCCGTACTCTATACTACACGATGAAGACACTGGGAAGCCTGAACTCTGCAGTAGCTGCCACAGAATGACTTCGCAAAATCACTTAATTTGGGAGTGTCAGGATTCTCCTGGGGCGAAATCACAAAGCATACCAGACCTTGCCACCTGGGAAGAGCTGTTCCGGAGCCACGACCCGGATCCGCAGACTCCTCATCCGTGAGGTGCAGACAGCTTACTACAAGACTCTCCGCGGTCTCCGGTGCTGAGAGCCGGCCGGGAGGCACCCCCTCCTAATTGCTGCGCCCCGAGCGTGAGGCTACATGATTACGGGAATAAAGTTCATTGATTCATTCACATGGGGTACTAGTGGGATAATACAGTCTTGATAACGCGAGGCGACTGAATGCTACAATGAAAACGTGATGTTTTATATCCAAGGATATTTGCTTCGTGGCGTGTGCCAGCGGTACACTCGCAGCATCGTACGTCGCGTCGCGAGCAGCATAGCCCCATGCAATTCCCGGTTAATGGTTTAATGAATAGTCCAAGTGACGTCTATAGCTGGAGGATAACTGAAATAGGGTGGCTCACCTCCATGACGGTTTTCAAAGGCCGCAGATTGACTTGCTTGCATAGATTCTTGCGTTGCCTTCATAACCACTGCCGAAGTCACGAAGTAGCTGACGTCTTACGCACAGCGCGCAGCCTACTAAAGACCCCTTGCTGCCGCTATCACAGCACCGCTTTTGTGCTGCCTAGCGATCGGCCACTGCTGCAGTGTTGACGACAGAATTTCGTTTCCCTACGTCATGCGTACTCAGCCACTGCGATTAAGCTGTCGCAACTCGCGACTCTAGTCATGGCACCGTGGACCGATTTAGATTTTCCAGCCGGCTAACACGCAGGCTTCGTTGACAAGACAGAGACCCCTGAAGAACTCTTATCTCTTTAATGTTTAATGCAGAGCGCTTCCAGGGCAGCGTATGACTCTCGGGAACCGGCAAAGACATGCCGAGCACTGCAGTGGCTGTATGGGGCAACCATGGCTCGAAGTGTGAACTTTTTTTCTGGCTTAAACGAAAAAAGGCTCCGATATAAATGGCTGCCCAAAATTTGAACGCAACTCGCTATCAATGGAGCTAAAATTTTATTTTTACTATGAACGCCTCTGCACGAAAATTATGTCCGAAAACGCTGCGGGGAACACTTATTTCCTTAGTTCGACATTTTTTTCTGAAATACACTGAGTTGTATTATACTTTAAACCATTTAATAACATAGTACATATTACTAAAAAGCTTCGAAACATGTGATGTTGCTCACCAATGTCCAAAAAGAGTACACAAAAATTGCCAAAATGGAGTTTTTTGGAAAAAATACCGAAATAAAGCAACACAAAAACTTGCGCTGCAATTTTTTTTGCTGTGCGAATAAAACAACAATGCATACTCATAATGTCTACAAACTTTTCAAACTGAAAGTAAACAAATTGATTTTCTGCAGAAATGTTTTTGTGACAACAACTTTTGCCCTCCTCTGAGAAATTCGAAGGGCTGTAACATGACCAGGAAATATTTTTCGCCAAAGTTATTAAAGGTACTTACTTCAGCCGGTTGAATGCAGAGCCAAACATTTTTATGGAGACGATAGAAGGGGGTCATCGCTATCTCTGGTACTCATGGCATGGCATAACCCTAAAGTAACACTAGCGTAAAAAGAGCCACTGATTGGAAAAAAAATTTATTTACATATGTGCACATGCCAAGGTTACCGGATACATTGACATTCACAAGTAGACATGACGCTTAGCATGTAAGGCGAGCCAATTAAAGAGGTACCATAAGCAGCTTTGACCAACTAATAAGAATTGCTTGTGAGCGATTTAAGACGGGATAGCATACGTATTCACAAAAGCGTGAAACAGCAATAATCTGACACGGAAAAAACAAAAAAAAAGATGTTAGCGGCAGTTTGGTCTAAAGACCAGAACAAGACGATCGTTGTTAACAGAAATGAATGGGCACTACCGCTGCCGGAGGAACTCTTCCTCTCCCAAGAAAAAGAGCTCGTCTGACAAGAAACTGATCAGCTCCCTTCGAGGACGGCCAAGTATTGGCCACATAGTGCGGCGTCGAAAGCCACCAGCGACCGCGGTGCATCGATTGCGCCATAAACTAAAAAGAAAGCCACTCCACCACATTTCCACCTGACGGCTATTCGAAGTACCACCGTTTAACCACGGAGGCACCTGAACGTCAGGAGAAATAGCCCCCTCTCCTCAGATGGAAACGAAACCAAATTCAGGCAAAATTGCACAGCTTAGCTTAGCGCCTCCTAAGTATAATCCTGTGACTAACGAGTCCGTCTTCCTGCACGAAAACCATAAGTATTAACACCAGTAAGCAACTTACCCTCAAGCAAAAAGATTAAACCCAGCAGCCAAAAGCGGTCAGGTGAGTTAATTTGAAATTGAAATTAGTTTTTTGATAAAAGGAAACGTTGCATTAACTGTCTCGCATCTCGGTGGACACCGGCACCCAGCCCTAAGGGAAGAAATAAAGGAGAGAGTGCGGTGGGTAGGTGAAAACTTTATTGGTGAGCCTTATGGATGAGTCGCTACCTAGTGTTGGCCTGGCTCTTCATCCCGGGTGGCGGCCAACAGTCCATGACGTGCGGCGACCTCTCCAGTGCACTCTACCAGCCATCTCTGTGAGGGCGGTTCGGAGCTGGAGACTGCGAGCTCCCAACCCTCTTTGTCCGTGAGGTTCCAGCGAGATGGTAGTTGGAATTCTCGGCAGAGATATCAAATGTGGTCAAGGTTGGCCCTCGGAGCCCCACAAAGAGAGCATTCGGGTCTGTGTTGGCCTGTGTTAATAAGGGCTAACAAAGCCGGTGAAGGGAATGTGCGAGCCAGGAGCTGTCCCCAGGTGCTTTGTTGTTCTTTCGAGAGGGATATGTGTGATGGGGGATAGACGAGTCTTTGCTCCCTGTAATGAAGGGTTAATTCATGATAGGTGCCGAGCCGGTCCATAGGACTACCCCGGTCTGCAGCGTGCCCTGCTTGGTTGACGTACGCTCGAGCAAGAGAGTGGGCCACTTCGTTGCCGGGGATGCCTGCGTGGGCTGGCACCCAAACAACTTTAACTGATCGGCGTTCTGTAGAGCAAGAATCGATCATTTTTGGAGTGTTAGAATGAATCTGTCCCCGTGCACAATTCGTGATTGCTGTTTTAGAGTCACTCAGAATGAGTGTGGCAGCGGAGGAGATGACAAACGCTAAGGCTGCTTCTTCGGCTTCAAGTGAGGTTGTTATCTTAATCGAGCACGAGCTATGTGTTTGAGGTCATGCGATGATACAGTGATGGCGTAGGCCGAATTAGGGGTGTACTCTGCCGCGTCCACGTACACCACGTCTTTGTCGTTTGCATGAGCTTTGTGTAAAGCCTTGGCCCGAGCTTCGCCTCTGGCCTGGTTGTGAACTGGGTGTACGTTTTCGGGCAGAGGGTGAACTATGAGTCTGTCCCTGACGTTGTGATGTCGTGGGTGTTGTTGAGGGGTGCACCTGTTGGCTGAATCTTCAGAGAGGCGAGAATGTGTCTACCTGTATTTGTGGAGGAGAGTCTATCAATCTGAGCCGTGCGATGAGCTTCACTTAGTTCTTGCACTGTATTGTGTACTCCTATGCGTTGGAGATGGGTGGTGGGAGCTCGTTGTGGGAGATATAAGGCTGTCTTGTATGCCGGTCTTATTAAAGAAAGTAAGAAAGAGGTACCGTAGTGGAGGTTCCGGAATGAATTCGACCACCTGGGGATCTTTAACGTGCACTGACATCGCACAGCACACAGGCGCCTTTTCGTTTCACCTCCGTCGAAACGCGGCCGCCGCTGTCGGGTTTGAACCCGGGTACTCCGGATCAGTAGCCCAGCGCCCTAACCACTGAGCCACCATGGCGGGTACAACGGAGACGCACAACGGCCAATTCAGCGAGCAGCGTCTCTGCAGCCCGTTCATGATCTCTTCGGGCGGCGGATGGGCTGTTTTCAGAGGCCTCCTAGAGACTCCGAGCGATTTGTCCAAGGGGCAAGGCGTCGCGCCGAAAGGGCGATGGCGTTCCGTGGACTCCCTGGCAGCGTTGCAAGAGAGAGATGATGATGGTGATGAAATAGCTTTATTGACACCTGTCAAGGGTTCAGAAGGCGATGAAGACGAGTCTTGACCGCCGTCATCTCCCTCCCCTTTCAGCAGGCTGGGATCTCATGGCATTAAGCGGCGTCCAGGGCCAGACGGACGATTTTCTTTTGTTCTTGTTTCTGACTGACCATTAAAACTTCCCAGGACTCATATTCTTGTATGCTTCGTTCTGAATAGGGCATGTTCACACCATGTGAATCATGTCTGCAATTTTTTTAAGCGATGTTGGTTGCCTCAGGGAATAAAAGGGTATGAAACGAAGGATGATGAGGATGCTTAAAGAAATGCAAAAAGGTCGGCTGATCTAATTAAAACAACTAGTGAACATGTGGTCCCTGTGTCCAAGCGATATATGAATCCAGATTGTTCGGTGAGAGACCCACTGCCACCAGGAGCCGAATTCTCGTCGGCTTCAGCGCCGGGCAAACCCACAGTAGGTGGTGAATATCCACCTCACTATTTCTGATCTTGAAGACTGGTCATGCGGGGCGGGGATATAAACCTTGAAATAGCGGCCACTTGCGTGTCACGGCTGGAGTTAAGTGTTACCTCTCGGGTCTTGGATCACCGTAGACCATCTGCTTAGTGCTAGTGGGCTGGGAAAAAATATGCCGCCACCGTCTGAAAGACGTTCAAGTAACGAGCGCTAGCTATTGAGGGGCTTTAGCGTTAATTGTTTGGTGGCGCCGTCTATCCTCCATGCGATGCATTACCACGCGGTTAGGCTACTTGCGGCTACATTTCCATGGAGGCGAAAGCTAAGGCGCCCGTGTGCTGTGCGATGTCAGTGCGCGTTAAAGATCCCCAGGTGGTCGCAATTATTCCGGAGCCCTCCACTATGGCACCTCTTCCTTCCTTTTTTCTTTCACACCCTCCTTTATTCCTTCCCTTACGGCGAGCGGGCGCCTACCAACTTGTGAGCTGCCGAGTTCAGACGTCACAGCCGCCATGTTTAGCCTAACCATGACTAAAATTAATCTAATTAGGTGATATAGGTGTCTAACATGTTCTACTCATCCAGCCCGTTACGAATGTGTGGTTAGTTACATCTTGACGTCATCAACTGATTAATTAAAAGCAAAAAAATTTAATGCTAACCATAACAAAATATTGGTGTCTAACGTGTTCTACTCCTCCAAGAGATACCAAATATATTATTCGTTTTATGATTGCTTTATTGATTACTGAGTTATAAGCGGTTAAACATAGTCACGTGAGAAGTTAATTATGACGTAGAAATTCACTTACGCCTCCAATCAATTAAGAATTGGGTTGCTATTTCGATTCACTATGGGGGCCGTCGTCTTGAATTCCTCGGACAGAAAATTTCACGCCGAAGGGAGGTGGTAGCAGACCCCAAGGAAAGGAGAAATGTGATGAATAACAGCTAACGCTCTTAAAGCCCCCGCCTGTTGCTTTCTCCATGTGACCTCTTCTTTTTTCCTGAGCCCGTTGCATGCTCCGGGTAGTGTCTGTCTTCCTAATCTGTAATTACTAAGAATATCTTGGTGCGTGTTCACCTCCTCGTCGTCTGAAGGGGTTCTCTGCTCGATGAGACAGCCATGGGATCCCGGTATGTGATTGCTTTGGCCAATGCGTGCGCAGTCTCGTTTCCTCGGAGACCCTCGTGGGCAGGAGTCAATACTAGGTTAATTAGCTTTGCCGGTGTAGGGCCCGCACTCAGAATTTTGACTGCTTCGGCAGATACCCTGCCTGCGTTGCAGTTGAGGATAGCCAATTTGGAATCTGTTATAACACACAGTCGAGTTGGGGCCAGCGCAAGGGCTACCTCCTCAGCCGTTGTTGCGTCCCTCTGTCGGATGCTGCAGCACGAGACTAGGTCTCCGCCCTCCCTGGTTGCTAGGTCTACGAAACCCGTTCTGCCTTCGTATTCCGCCGTGTCCGTGTAAACCACGTCCTGTCTATTGGCTAGTTTAGTTCTGTAGACCTTTCGTTCTGTCCTTTCGTCTACCCTTATACTGTACCGGATGCCTGTTCCTTTGGAGTGGTCGGATTCTGATTTCATTCCTTATGGCTGTTGGGATATTTTCCGTGTGTTCGAGCCGCGCTCGAGGTTCGATGCTTAGCTTTGCTAGTATTTTTATCCCCGAATGGCTAAAAAAAACTTTCTTATTGGAGAGGAATGCGGGGCACGCCCCTGTGTCCCCGAAAGACTTCAGTACAGTCAAGTGCTTTTGTCTCTTCGGTACCTAATAATGGCAGCCCGTCTGGTGGCAATGGTGGTCGTGGTGGTCAAAAACATTTCATCATCATCATCATCATCATCATCATCATCAGCCTTACTACACCCACTGCAGGGCAAAGGCCTCTCCCATGTCTCTCCAATTAACCCTATCCTTTGCCAGCTGCATCCACCCTTTGCCTGCAAACTTCTTAATCTCATCCGCCCACCTAACTTTCTGCCGCCCCCTGCTACGCTTACTTTCTCTTGGAATCCACTCCGTTACCCTTAAGAACCAGCGGTTATCTTGCCTTCGCATTACATGCCCTGCCAAAGCCTATTTCGTTCTCTTGATTTCGATTAGGATGTCATTAACCCGTGTCTGTTCCCTCACCGACTCTGCCCGCTTCCGATCTCTTAACGTTACACCTATCATTTTTCTTTCCATGGCTCGCTGCGTTGTCCTTAACTTAAGCTGAACTCTTTTCGTTAGCCTCCACGTTTCTGCCCCGTAGGTGAGTACCGGTAAGATTATGCTGTTGTACACTTTGTTGTACAAAAACATTTATTTATCATTATATACAAGACAGAGTGGGAACTGCCCTTATGAACCAGACCCTTACAAATTGTAGGAGGGGTTCCTAGTCCAGGAGGCCAGCGGCTTCTGCGGCAGCTGGGGTCCTTGCCACGAGAGCTCGTTGGCTCTCTACGGTAGAGCAGCCGAGCAGGGCAGCCTCCCAGCTCACTCGGGTTGGTGACGGGAAAGCGGGGTAAGCAGGGTTAGAGGGGCATGCCCGCACCATGTGGTACACGTCCAAGAACGCACGCCCGCAATGCCCGGCACTCCCCGTTAAAAGCCGGATTAAAATAATGCAGCACTGCCGGGAACAGTACAATGTTGCTTTACATATAAGCGAAGGAGCCAACGCTCATTCCATGCGAAACGTTCCAGGCCCCAAAAGCGACCATCACCGATTTTGTTGAAAAAATTCAGGTAATTGACGTTTATTTGAATACCGTTTTTCAAATGTATATTCGCGAAATTTTTTTTTATTCTCACATGAACGCCTTTCGAAGTGCTTGCGAACACGCGAAAGTTGCTTGCAGGTAAATATTTTTAAATCATGTGTGAAAGCAGATTAAACAACAAATTCTATTTTATATTATCGCGTAACATCGTTATTTTATGTAACGTTATCAGTGCCCTCATATAAGACTTTCCTGCTTTTTATCGGTACAATAAAGATGCAAAAAATTGTGCGTTTTCAGAATTTTTTATTATAAACGTCGTTCATACTTCGGTCAAAGGGAATTTGTTGACCATTTACTTAATGGTAGAGTTGCTGCCAAAATATTTTTTGAACTTTCATTAACAGGAATTTAAGAAAATCAGTCCCAAAGTTGGCAAAAAGTGATGCTTTTCTTAGATTGAGGCCTAAATAGGCGTAAATGCACTCGAGATAAAAATACTTGAGATAACTTAGTAAACACATGCGCTTATTAGCTTGCAACCCAAAATGTTTTCTTCGAGTAAATTTTGTGTGACGCAAGAAAAAAAATTTTAATTTCACTACCAGTGAAAATGGTCGGCACTGCCGAAAGGAGCCTTCACTGCATCACACGTGCGCGGCAACGACTCTATCTTTGGCACGCATGTCTACTTTAGGTCTTTGCTAAGCGGAAATTCTCTCAGTCAGTTGCTGCCATTAAAAATCTATCTAGAATGAAGTACTTGCCTCAGTTTAACACTCATCTTGTCCTCAGCGGGGCCAGGTGAACAAATAAAACATTGATGCGACGCCGATTGTGTGGAAGTTGCAGAGGTAGAAACATTGCAGAAGCAGAAGAACGACATAGTCATTTCTGCACTCCCGTCTTAGAAGAGAATGAAAAGATGGCTTGAACGGGCCCATAGACACTTACAGCAGAAGGCTATACCCTGCAAATAAAAAAAATTCTCTGCATTCTGGTTCAATGCCTTTTGTTTACTCATCCCCTCATCTGTTCAACATTTGAATTTTTAGTCTTCATATGACGCCACCTGTTTGTTCACGTCTCTTTCTTGACTTGAATTTCTCGGACGTTTGAGATTGATGTGATGCCAACATTTAGTGTTGAAGACGTCGCTGGCGTAAAGTAGCGGAACTGTCGCGTTCCTTTCACTGGGATTGCCATGGGGAATCTGGAAGCCGATTCTATTCTTTTATTCTTGTATTTCTGCATTGGGTGCCCAGATTACTGTTACTCCTTTTACATTATTTTTGTCCAGGTAAACAGGTCCTCTGGTGATATAATTTGATCCTGATTTGGCCTCTGCGAGCTTGCTCTTGCTGCGAGACGTTTCAATGTGCCACCGACACTATCGTATGCACTTTTCTGGTGAAGAAGCGAAGAAATTCCAGTGTGCCAAAAGACTGTGATCTTCCTCGTGGCAGCAGAGATTCAGAAAGTTCTTTTTATTCTTATTCTTATACTGTGAGGCAGCTCCATCAGAAAAATAGTGAATATTTTAACACAAATGTGAATTATTAAAATACTACTACAGTAAAAACAAAACACGGCTATAGCGTTAATGGTTATTTTACTGCCATTTTGCACTGAGAAAATAGAACCGACCATTATATACTGGATCCAGAGTTTACAGGAACACCTAAATTGAGCTGCGGTGCGTAGGACTTCAGAAGCGTAAGTACAGTGGGGCAGCGCCCGCCAGCGACACTGGAAGTCAGATTCAACTATTTTTTTCTCGCGTCAGACAAAATTTACTCGAACAAAATATTGTGGATTGGGAGCTGATAACTGTATGTGTTCATTGAATTATCTCAAGTATTTTTATCTCGAAGGCATTTAATATCTTAATTTGGGTCTCAGTCTAAGAAAGGCATCACTTTTTGCCAAATTTGGGAATGATTTTCTTAAAAATACTTTTTAAAGAAAGTCCAAAATATTTTTGGCAGCAACTCTACTTCAAAGTGAACAGTGAAAAAAAATATATTGTGACTGCAACATGAACGACGGTAATATAAATATTCTTAAAACGCACAAATATTTCTTCTTTACTGTACCAAGAAAAAACTGCAGAGTTGTACCGTGAAAGCAGCTTTTACACCTGATTCAAAGATATTTACCTGCAAGCAACTTTCGTGTGTTGGCAAAAACTTCGAACGGCTCATTCATTTCATCTCTCCATTCTGCCTGCTATCCCTTATTCCCGCTGCACCAGCTCAGCTGCTTTTGTATTGATGGCAGATGCCGTAGCTAGCAAAAATCTTTTCTTTCCTTTTTAGTATTATTTTAATAAAAAAAAACCACTACCACCACCACCATACCTGAGAAAAAAATCTGCGCGAAAGTACATTAAAAAATGGTTATCGCATAATCGACAATTACCTGAATGTTTTTCAATAAAATCGGTGATGGTCATTTTTAAGGCCTTGGACATTTAGCATGGAATTACCCTTTTGGGTAGCCCTTTCGCAAGGGTACAACAGCGGCTATGCTGTGTTTGATATAATTGAATATTTTTGTTGTAAGTGAGATGCTCTGCAAGGCTGGGCCGTCCAAGTGCAGCAGGGTCTTCCCAGTCTTCTCACGTCTTGAGGTTTTTTAGGCCCCGAGGGAGATGGTCCGCCGGGCAGAGAGAGAGGATGTTGAATGAAGAGACGAAGGGTTCTGGGAATGGGTTGCAGGCAGGAGTAGGGAAGGAGAGATGATAGTGGGCTAGGAGCACGCTGTCGCGCTCCACTCTTAAAAAGAATAAGCTAAAGCGTCATCCAACTTTGAAGCGAAACCTTCACTGGGCTAGCTGCGGCGCGTTTCGCGTACGCCGGAATTTACCTCCAGCCGACCTTTAGCTGAGCCACAGGTGTTCCGCCGCGCGTCCTCTATCTTCTACATGCTGACAGTCAACCCCCTTCCCAAGAACATGCACTCTGATCATCACACCGCCCGCCGATCTGCCCGAACCTCCACCCCCTGGCGCCAGTACGGCTCAAAGTCCGACGCTGTGTATGTTGATGCGGCAACATATCTCTCCCACCCTGCTTACGCCCTGGCCACCGTCTCTCATACACTTTCCCCTCTCTCCGTCGGCACTATCCTTGCTCTCACCTCCACTACCGCCCAGGAAGCAACCATTGCTCTGGCCATTGCTGCCACCCCGGCCCGTTTCATATTCAGTGACTCCAAAACATTAGTCTGCAACTTTGCGCAGGGTCCAATCTCCCCCTCTGCGCTAAGGATCCTTAAGCACTCCTACCCCCTTCTCACGCGGGGTACCTTGACAATGAGGCGGCAAATTGCATCGCTCGGGAGATAACAGACCGAGCTGGCCCCCTGCACTCCGAGATGGACACGCGTGACTCCCTCCTCACATCTCATGACATCACCCTTCATCACCTCAACTCCCACCTGTTCCTTCCTCCTTCTCACAAGTACCTCTCTAAGCTCGAACAGAGGACGTGGCGCCATTTACAGGCCCACACTTTCTTTTCTCCTGCCCCCCTACCCCCTTGCCCTTATTCACCCCTTAGCCTTCTCATCGGAATGCACGCTCTGCAGCCACCCCCGAACAGACTATGCTCACATTCTTTATTCATGTCCGGCACTTTCTCCCCCCGCCTCCTGGCACCTAAACAGCTCTCATGGCCCCCAGAAGGGACAGGGCATAAAGACGAAAGACCAATGGGAGGTCATACTACTGAGCTCCGTCCCGGCTACTCAGCTACAACTCGTCCGACTGGCCGAAGCCCATGCCGAGAGACAAGACCTTTCGGCCGTCGTTTAGGCGGGTAGCCCTATGGCTACCCTCTTTCCGTTGGGAAATAAAAGTTTTTCCGTCCTATGACTTTCACCTGTGCGTTTCACCTGTGCGGACGTGCGTCGCATGGGCTCCGCAGATTTTGACCAAACCGTACCTTTTCGACCCACTGGATCTCCAAAATTTTGGTTAGAGCTTAAATAGAACAAGAAGCGGACCACTCGGACACCAAATTCAAGAGGGTGGGATCATTTTTCGGTTTTTACCGGACCTTGTATTTTCCACATAGTCGGGCGAGCGCTAAGCCTCGTTAGGCCTATAGCACGACTACGGGCGCTCGCGGGCGCCCCGGCCTCGCCCCGAGGGATGATGCAGCCTGGAACGAACCCCCGCCCCGACAACTGGCCCGATTTTAGACGGACAATGGACGGACTACAAAGGGACTTAATAGACGCTCAAGAAATAGAGGAATATTACCTCGACGCCGCCGAACCCGAGCTTCTAGCGGTCAGGGGCAACGAGGAGGCCACCCTACAAGACCCACAACGCGGATATCAACGCGAAGAAAAACAAAAACTGGGAATTAGCCATGACTAGACTCCAGAAGAAACGCCAGAGAGAAAACAAACGGAAACACCCCGGGAAATTTCCACCGGCCGCTCAAGGTGACCTCGGTGGAAAAAAAAACCCCGGCCAACGCTCCGATAAAAGCTGGCAAGCAAGCTGCGACGATGCAGCATGAGAGAGAGACAATGCGGCGGCCGAGACTGAGGCTGCCTCCGCTCCCGAAAGACGACTTCAAGATAATTTTGAAACCGAAAGGACTCATTGTGAGATCGCTGCAAACCCACGAAGTCGCCCGGGCCGTAGTGGCAGCAACCAACTCGAAATGTAAAGGTGAAGACTTGGTTATCAGACTTCGCAACGGCTCACACATCATTATTGTAAGCACGGATAACGAGGAAGCGGCCCAATACGTGAGACGCATCACCCATCTCACGTTTGGGGAACGCGCCCATGAAGTAAACGCTTACGTAGCAGTCCCCGAGGATACTCCATGAAGGGTAATTCACGGCGTTGAACCCAAAACATCACCGGAAGAACTCAAGGCCAACTTACGGGTGCGGACTCCAGTAGTCAAGATCCACAGCGCCCGCATGCTGGGAAAGTCAAAATCCGCCGTCATCACCTTCGACGGCCCCATAACCCCAAGGCAAGTCCTATACTACGGAGGAGAGATGTGGTGCTACCCGTACCGCCCGACGCGGCAGATTTGCTACATCTGCTGCCAGCAAAGACATCGATCGGACGTTTGCCCGAACCTGGAGACCAAGGCCTGCAAACTATGCGGGACGCAGAATTCGGCAGGACACCAATGCACACTAAAGTGCCTGCTTTGCGACGGCGATCACGTAACCGGCACGAAATATTGCAAGCTGCGACTCAAGACGGCCGGAGAGCTGCGAGGGCAACCCCCGCAGAAAGGCCAGCGGCAGAGCCGGAGCCGGAGCCGAAGGCGACGCCCCAGATGGTTCAGCTCGGAGGGAGACAAGAGCCGATCCCAAAGCCACAACGGGGCCGGGTACGAGGACGTACGGGTACGAAGACCAGTCGCGAAGCCGAAGCAGGGGCCGGAGCCGAGAACGGAGCCGAGGCCGTGGCGGACCCAGCGACGAGTCCTTCCCACTCCTGGGGAAACAGAACGGCGGCCCGGGGCAGCAGAAGCAACAACAACAGAAGAAAGGCGGAGTCAAGGTGACCTGGGGAGCAGGCCCTCCCAAATCATTGTTTCCACACTTGGGTCAAAACAACCAAACAAACAACGAAAAGAAACTAGCTGAGGAGAATAGAGCACTCAAAAAAGAACTTGAGCTCTGCCGAGAAGAAGCGCGGCAGCTAAAAAAGAGAATAGACGACCTCATAAGGGAAATGCAGTTACAGAGGAAAGGCGGGAGCTCGCCGAAGCGAACCCCGAGCCCACCAGTAGAGCAGACCACACAACAATGAGAGGAACAGAGTCTTAGAAACGAACTAAAAAGCTTCATGCATACAATGCAGAATCAAATGTTACAGATACAACACAAAATAGCATTGCAAGACAAAAACTTCCGCAGTTTCGTCAAAAACCAACACACTCAGAGAACCACAAAAGACGCCAGGGACAGGCTCTTTAACGAGAGAAGATTCGGACCAGAAAGCCAAGGTAACAACAACAATACTTCATGGCAGGACAAAACAAACTAGAAATATGGCAATGGAACTGTAGGGGATACCGACGAAAGCAGGGACTCCTACAGCAGTACATAAACGCTAGAGACACACCACCATACATTATTATGTTACAAGAAACTAATACAACATCCACCCTAAAAGGATGCACGTGCAGGAGAGCGGACGCACCACAACCCTAATTAGCAACAAGATAGTCACCATAGCACACAAAGGAATTGAGGACACGAAAATCAAACACATAACAGAAATCATACCCAAAAAGAAGCACAAAGCCAAAAGGACATTTATAGTCAATATATACAGTCCTCGCAGGCAAAAGACGGCGACTTCGGCAAACTCTTTGCAGAAGCAAACAAGCTAGCCAAGTCAAAACACCCTAATAACTTCGGGGATTTCAGTGCTAAAGGCCCGTGCTGGGGATATCAGAAAATTGAAAAGAAGGGGCCGCAAATATGCATTGCGGCAGAAAACATAGGCTGCGACCTCTTAACGGACGAAAATCAGCCAAATCGACAGGGTAATACCGTTAGCCCAGACGCCTGCCCAGATCTAACATTTGTTAAAGTAGCAAGTGGGAAAACCTGCTAGAGAACCTAGGCAGCGATCATTATGTACTGAAAACCAGAATCGAAACGGAGAACGTAAAAAAAAAATCGGCACCGCCCATCTCACAGATTGGGACGCCTTCCGTAAGCACAGCGAACAACTAAAGAAGGAAGTCACCTCGATAGAAGAATGGAGCCAACAAATAAAACAGATACAACAACTCTACACACAGGAAATAGAACAGAACAAGCACCGGAGGTGGACCAGCGGCTACTCGGGCTATGGGAGGCAAGACGCGGGCTCACCAAACGCTGGAAAAGACAGAAGCTAAACAGGAAACTCAGGAACAAGATAGCAGAGATCGCAAAGAAGGCAGAAGAGTACGCAATACAGCTGGCCAGGCAAGGGTGGCAGCAGTAAAGCAGCTCACTGAAAGGCACGCTCAGCAGAGTCAAGACGTGGCGCATACTAAAGGCCCTCTTGGACCCAACCAAAACGAAAGCAGAAAGCGGCAAAGCAATCCAGAAGCTGATCCACAAGCACGAAAGCTCCCACGAGGCACAACTGGAGGCAGTGCGTGTAAAATTCTACGGCCAAGACAATCCCAAAGGCTACGACGGGGGTATCTAGGGACAGAGAACCCCGACATGGATAGAGAGATAACAAGAGAGGAAGCTTACGCGGCAATTAGAGCGACAACCAAAAACACAGCCGCGGTCGCCGACAAGATCAGAAACTTCCTGCAGGAAGCGGCCAAGTGCGCGTAAGAATATGTCAGAGAAAGGGTCCTGGCATGCTCCACAGAAAAATCAGAAATCCTGGGATGGAATGGAATGGAAGCATGCTGTTGTGGTGATGATACCTAAACCCGGCAAAAAGCTTCAGATTGAAAGCCTGAGGCCCATCTCCCTCACCTCATGCCTCGGCAAACTCTACGAAAGAATAGTCGCCAGAAGAATCTAACAACACCTGGAGGAGAGAGAGCTATACCAGCCCAGCATGTTTGGCTTCCGGGCGAACTTGTCCACACAGGACGTCCTCCTACAGATAAAGGAAGAAATCTTAAACACGTCACCCAGAGCAGGCCAAAACGTTATCATGGCCCTAGATATCAAAGGGGCCTTCGACAACGTTAGCCACGAAGCCATCATGGAAGGACTGAACAACGCCAACTGCGGCAAGAGAATCCACGACTAAGTGAGGTTTCTTCTGACCAAACGCACGGCAACGGTGGGATCGGGGTATCTGCGAAGTGACGTCTTTACCACCCCACGCAAAGGCACGCCGCAGGGCTCTATGATCTCACCAATACTCTTCAACATCGCAATGATCGGACTGCCTCGAATACTCAGCTAGATTGATGGCATCCAACATGCAAAGTATGCTGACGATATCACGGTCTGGGTCAATCGAGGGTCCCTAGGACAGAAGCAAGAAAAATTGAAGGAAGCGGCCAAGTGCGTGGAAGAATATGTCAGAGAAAGGGGCCTGGCATAATCCACAGAAAAATCAGAAATCCTGAGAGCGGAAAGAAACGCCACCAAGGAAGACCTAATAGTAAAACTAGAAGGACAAAACATACCTGAAAGGAGCATGATACGCATCCTAGGCATGTGGATTCAAGGAAGCAAGAAATGCAGCCACACAATCAGCTTACTCAAAAAATCGACAGGACAAGTAAGCCGAACGATAACGAGGGTATCTCAAAGAAGAAGCGGAATGAGAGTAGGAGACACAATCAAGCTGGTCACAAGCGTAGTGGTCAGCAGAGTCACGTAATCACTCCCGTACCACAACATGACCAAGAAAGAAAAAAAAACAGACGGAAGCGCTACTAAGGAAAGCGTATAAGACGGCGCTACATCTGCCAAGAAACACGCCCAACGATAAACTGTTACAAATGGGCCTAAGCAACACCTTCGAAGAACTCGCGGAAGTGCAGCTCAATTCACAGATAACCAGGCTCCAGCAGACTGCCACCGGCCGCAAGCTACTGAAAATAATAGGGCATAACACAGACGGTATAGAGGATCGGGCAGCTAGCATCCGAGACAGCGTTCGCCAGACACTGGAGATTCGCCCCCTACCAAGAAACATGGACCCGAATTTCCACGCCGCCAGAAGACAGGCACGAGCAAATTACGTGGAAAGACACCTAGCCACACTAGAAAACACAGTATACACCGACGCGGCAATATACCCATGGGACCGCAACACGAGAATGTTTAGAGTCGCGGCGGCAGTGGTTGACCACAAGAGATAACCAATTAGCTGCGCGATCCTGAGAAACTGCACGGTAACGGAGGGGGAAGAAGTCGCCGTAGCTCTAGCGGTGGCTGAAGGTTACTGCACGAACAAATCTCTGATAATTATGACTCCAAAGCAACATGTAGGAACTACACACAAGGCAGAGTTAGTAAGGAAGCACTGAGAATCCTCCTCAAAACAGAACCTCCTAACAAAAATATAAAACAAAGGATATTATGGATACCGGCACACGCCGGGATATAGGGCAACTCAAGGGTGGACAGCCTAGTTCGGGAACTCACGCACCGAGCGGAGCAGTCGGAAACCGTAGAAGCCCCCTTAACGGTGGAGCCGACATATGCAGAAATACTTGACCACTACAGAGGACCGAGATTTAAATATCCCCCATCCCACACATCGCTCACACAACACCAGGCAGTCAGCTGGCGAAGACTGCAAGCAGGTACATTTTTCAACCTGCACACTCTACACAAAATGTTCCCTACCCAGTACAGGGATACATGTCCGTGGTGCGGGGCAACCCCCACGTTATACCACATCACGTGAGAACGCAAGCGTAATTTCGCATTCCATAAAGTAAATAACCCTAGTGCGGAACGATGGGAGGGTCTCCTCACCAGCAGAGAGCTCGCAGCCCAACGGGCAATTGTGCAGCACGTCTGCGAGGCAGCAAGACTCAGCGGTGCCCTGGAATAGGGGCGCCGACCTTGTCAAGCGGCCAGGTCTCACGGCATGCAGACACCGGCCCACCGCCAATCTCTCTCAGATATAGAGCAATAAAGTTTTCCATTCCATTCCTGTCCTATCCGCAGCTGCGGGAGGCTCCTTTGGCCAGCTCGGAACCGTATATTCCACTACGGCTTACGACCTTGCCAGCGGAAGTCGCCGCCAAGCATGACATGGAGGACACAACCGGTGGCCAGAGGGCCACTCACGAAGCGGTGGCGTTATCATTTTCTTTTCTTTTGAAGCGAAAAGCTTCACTACGCTAGTCAACACCGCGCTTCGCGCGAGCCGGCGTATGTCCATTCCATTCAAAAAACCTTTATTTCCATCAGGAGGGAGGCCCCCTACTCCCTACCCCCGGCACGCAGGCCTAGGGGGTAGGGGCCGGGGCCCCCGCGATTAAAGGCAGGCAAAGACTTGCTGGCTCTTCGCGGCCTCCACCGCCAGATGAATGGCTTGCTTCTGCTTGACGGGGTCCGAGCTCCGCAGAAGGGTCTCTCAGGCTTCTCTACTATCAATTCCTTCGTTAGCCCCTGGGGAGTCTACGCATTCCTAAATTACGTGATCGAGGGTCCCCCTCTCGATACATTTTTTGCACTTATCATCGGCCTTCGCCTTTGAGGACGTGCGATGCCCAGGAGACTAGTCCCTCCACCAGACAGAGAGCTCGGAAACAGAGGCGACGATCTGGCGCAGATTACAGGCAGCAAATTACATTAATTCGGCGTATGTCGCAGCATGAGTGACGTCACGCACAGCGCGGGTGGCCGCCGCCGACTCCGTCGCCTTTTCTCTCTCTCTCATTCCCTAGTCACACTGATCCACAGGTGTTCCGCCACTGCGCAGCGCCGCGCCTTTCCTCAAAATGCAACTTTAAGTTTTCAGTTTTCTCTTTCTTCTTTCCCCCCCTACTTTATCTCTTCCTTTACGGCCTGGTTCGGGTGTCCACCAAGAAATGTGCGACTGTTACTGTGCCATTTCATTTCCTCAAAAACGAAACAAAACAAGTGAGCCGACGGTGGTGATGGTGGTAGTTTTTTTTTTTATTAAAATAATAGTAAAAAGGAAGGAAAAGATTTTTGCTAGCCCCGGCATTTGCCATCGATACTGAAGCACCTGAGCTGGGGCAGCGGAAATAAAGGATAGCAGGCAGAATGGAGAAATGAAATAAAAGAGGTGAGGGGACAGGAAGAGAGGATAGGTTAGAACTAATATGTACAAACTATTTACACAATAAGAAATGTGTCCAGGTTGTGCGCGTACTTAGTTCATTTCAGAGGAATTAAAAACACACGCGCACAGCACTGTGTTGGCTACAACTGGAGTGGGGCGTCCAGTTATTAATCGTTTAAGGTAGAACTCGCGGAGCGTTCGGTCACTGCGTGTAACTTCCTGACGGAGAATAGACGGGACGTCAAGCCCGTGTGTTCGGGGAATGCACAGAGGCTCACCAAAGTTCGCTCACGAGTGCGCGCTGCCCTGCGGCCATAATAGCGTCTTGATGGAGTGTGGTAGTATGCCCTGCGCCCTATAGGCCGCGAGCATATCGCGACGAGCATCGGCGAACACGGCACAGTGAAGGGGCAGGTGTTCTAGTGTTTCCACTGCACCGCATCCGTCACACACAACCCTCGTCGCGATTCCGTGACGCACCCGTCGTTCCCCGGGCCACACGGAGCCAATGCGCGCGCGGAGGACCATTGCACGTTGTGGCCGTGTAAGTGCGCGACTGCCGGTGATACTGTCGATGCGCTCACCTCCTGCGACGCGGGGGTCGGTGTGCTGCTTTCGGAAATGGTCATGGATGGCCGCACGCACGTCCTCCAGCGCAAGGGGCAGATCGCTGGCAGGTAGTTGGTGTGCAGCGGTCGCGAGGTCGTCAGCTTCTTCGTTGCCGGCGATGCCGCAATGACCGGGCACCCAGTGTGCACGCACGGCACATCCTCTCTGCGCGAGCGAATTTCCCGCACTAGTGGGGTACCGCGGCCGTTATATTGCAGGCGGTTGAGGGCGGCGCGGGAGTCGCACAGCAGAGCACTCCTGGGCGGCGGAGGACCGAGGGTGAGCAGCAGGTTCGGCCCGAGCCGGATCCCCATCAACTCCGCCGTGGTGGAGGAGCCCAGCCGAAAGCGCTCATAGAATTCATTTGTGTTGAACACTTTGCAAAGGCTGTTCATTTTCACGAAAGGAGAGGTGCACAACCGGCTCCGTAGGCCAGTGGAGACCTCAATCTCGCTTTTATGTACTACATGGTGTTGGTGTGAAAAGCCTGCTTTGATTTTGTTCAACACGCTTGATAGGCAGCGCGCCCTCCCTGCCACCCTGGGAGGTCGCATGCAGTTAATGGTTGATCGCGAGAGATTGATCACCAAATGAACGCTGCGTACTAGGCATTGCTGCAGTGCCGCACGTCAGCCACAACGCTGTCAGCGCTAATTCGTTCATTCGACATCTCTCTCACCATGTATCAAAGCACGAATGAGACGTCCACATATCCAGGGAGCCAGCTATGCGCCCTTCCTTTGCTCAAAGCCATCGCCGTCTAGAACATTGTTAACGGCAACGCCAATGAACACAGGAAACGCCGATATCTTTCGCTTTGTATATCCTTGATTAGCTGAGCTAATCCACATTAATTTCTTTGGCCTTCGCTAGATAGTTATTTCACTACCACCACCATCACCGCTGCCGCCACACGTCAACGCGGAGCGCCGCGCGTGACGTCATGACTTAGCTATGTGCCTCACTCATCCTACCGACATCGCTCGCCGTAAAGATGCGCCACGTAGGAAAAGGGAAGCTGAGAAAGATAAACGAGCGATGGAAACACCCGAAGGTGGAAAAGAATGTGTGACAAGAACAAAAAAACGATTCGGTTTCATCCATGACTACTACTGCTGCGTCATCGGTGGAAACAGCTTTTGCTTTGTGTATCCTGGTTTAGCTGAGTTAAGCCACGGTCGATTTTTTTTTTTGCTGCAGATAACATGCGAATCATGATCACCAAGTATCGGCGCAACAGCCAGAGCCAAAAAAGGTCTCATCATTACCGACGGTAATTCATTACGGAATTCTGAACTCGAATCAACCTCAACAACGTATATCCAGTATTGACAGTTATTACAAAATGCATCGGGTAACACGACTTCAACGGAAGGATAAGCAAAAACAGCCCGCTTTCCCGAAACAGTGACCGAACCAAGTCGGGTATAAATTGCAGCCCTTAGCTTTTATTTCTTGCCCCAAAGACAAGTCCTGCTTAAAAAGTTCTGCTTGCTAAACGGAAATGTAATTTATCATGTCAGTTATATCGAGGCACAGTTCTTCAGGCAAGTGAAAACCCTTTTTAAATGAAAAATTTGGCAGCCAAATACAGCACGTTACATGCCTTTTTTTCTTTCATTCCCTCCTTTATCCCTTTCATTACGGCGCGGTTCAGGTGTCAACCGAGATAACTGACAGTTAATGCGTCATTTTCTTTCCTCAAAAACAGTAATGTAAATGAGCTCAGCTAATCCAGGATATACAGAGCGAAAGACGCCCGCGTTTCTTGTGTTAATTGGCGTTAGCGTTGACAATGTTCTAGATGGCGATGGCTTTGAGGAAAGCAAGGGCGCATAACTGACTCCCTGGATATGGGGACGCCTCATTCATTCTTTCATGCCTGTGGCGCCGATGACAGAGAGATGTGGCCTGAATGCATTAGCGCTGACAGTAGGCCGCACCGTTCATTTGGTGATCAAGCTCTTGCGAGCAACCATTAACTGCATGCCACCTCCCAGGGTGGCCGCACACAAGCAGACTTTTACAGTTGGGGACCAACGCCACCTACATCAAGGCGAAATTGAGGTCTCCACTGACCCAAAGAGCCGGCTGTGCGCTTTTCCTTTCGTGAAAATGAACGGCCTTTGCAAAGTTGTATACGCCAATGAAGTCTATGAACGCCGTCGGCTCACGTGTTTTGTATGGTTGTTGAGGAAAGGAAATGGCAGAGTAACCATCTCACATATCCCGATGGACATCTAACAAAGGAGAAAAATTTGAGGAAAAGCAACCACTCACTCTCTCTTCTCTCTCTCTCACTTCTCGGTAGACCGCAAACGCGCTGCGAGGTAATGGATGAAGCAGGGATTGAAAGAAAGAAGCAAGAAAAAAATTGGAGGGACCATAAGAGCTCCGTCTTGAGGGTATGACGCGATAGCGTAATGGGTTAATTCCCATATATGCAGAAGGTCTCGGAGCGGCAAACCATGTAGAAGTGCTGCCAGGCAGGCACCGTGCCTAAACGCGTGGGACTCAAGTTGCAGTCGTATTTCGTCGGAACATCATTCTCGACAAAACCGATGCTACGAATACCAGCACAGCTTACGCGCCGAATGAAAGGGTAGCAAGCCGCAAGCTTCGTGGTGAACGCGCCTTGGATGTGTGTTGTGGTGGGGGTGAAAATATTTATTAGTCATAAAGAGAGGTGTTGTGGGTCATGACCTAAAGGGTCACGCCCTTACAACCACTACGTGGGATGCCTAGTCAGGCACCTGATTGGTGGTTGCCGCAGCCCGGGCACGCTGCGTTAAGGCCCTTTGGGCTTCGAGGGCGCAGCAGCCCGAAAGGGTCGCCTCGCAGTTTCTTCGGGTGGGGTTTGGGATAAGGGGTAGGAATGGGTTCTGCTGGCAGAGCCACACCAAGTGGTAGGTGTCGAAAACCTCCCCACAATGTGAGCACCGCCCGTCGAATTGAGGATCGAAATGCTTTAGAGTTGGCGGGCACAGCATCGTTTTAGTGAGCAGGCGCAGGAGTACCCGCTCGTTGGCCTTCCCCAGCCCTTAGCACGGGGTGGGAAGTGTTTGGTGCGTAGACATGCAATAATCGTATAATACCTTAAACGTGTGAACAGGATTGAAATCGGAGTCCTAAGCAGCGTCGGGTCCCGTGGAATATGCCCGGGGAGAGAACGCGCAGGCGGCGGCGTCGGCTGCTTCGTTTCCGCGGAGGCCTTGGTGACCTGGAGCCCAAACAAGAGATCGGTGCGCAGGATCCGACTCTCGTCTACAATTCTGGTAAATGCGATAAGACAGGGGAGTAGCCCACCGTTGCTCGACGTCTCGACAAGCCCCTCGCGAGTCTGTGATTATGTATTTGGAGGAGGAGTCGGAAGCTGCCAGGGCGATGGCAACCTCTTCCGCGTGAATTGCTGACTGGGCCTTGAAAGTAACGACGTCTACTGTTTTGCCCTCTTGGACGACCGCGGCCGTGTACCATCCCCTGGGGTCTGAGCCGGAGGTGTTCACGTAGAATACTCCTGGTTTGCTCCCAAAATGGCGGTGCAAGGCTTCCGCCCGCGCCAGGCGCCTGCCGTTATGGTCCTCTTTGGACATGTTGGTGGGGAGAGGCCGCACGTGGAGAGCGCATGTCCAGTGTGCGGGAAGGCGGCATATCTCTTCAGTGAATTAGGTGTGCTGGATGTAAAGACGGGCTAGAAGGCGGCGCCCCGACCCTGAATTTGTGAGACGAGTGTATTGGTTGTTGAGGTGGGCCTCCCGAAGCTCGCTGAAATAGTTCACCATCATCCTCAGCGCCATGAGGTGGCTGGTAGAGCTATGGACTGGCAGGTCCAGCACTCGTTTCATGATTTTCCGGAGGATGACCTCAAGGGCATACTCTTCCTGTTTCCACAGGTGGAGGTAGCGAGTCGAGTACAAGATTCGACTGGTCACAGATGCGTTCCGCCAGCCGCAAGGAGTCTTTGCACCGTAACTCACCGCGCTTGTTGGAAACCCGGCGAACCATGCGGCCCACTTGGTCACCCACCTGCCGGAGCTTGGAGAGTGTTGTGTCGCAGCGTCGCTGGTTGTGTATAAAGAGTCCGAGGACTCTGATTTCCTTGGATTCGTGAATTTGACCGCTTTGCAAGGAGAGATGGGTTTGTGTCGGGCATGTGCGCGAGGGGCGCAAATGCACAAATTACGATTTCTTCGGAATGCATTGCAGGCCACAGTCTCGGGCATAGCTGTCCACTATGCTGGCAGCCGTTTGCAGGCTGGTCTCCACGTCCTCTAGGTGTCCTTGCGTAGCCCACAGGGTGATGTCGTCGGCGTACAGCGCGTAATGGACCCCATCGACCGCACCCAGCAGGGAAGGTAGGCGCATCATGGCTATGTTGAATAGCAAAAGAGACAGCACCGCTCCTTGTGGAGTCCGCCTTCGTGCCGAACGAGAAAGGTCCATGCTCTTGATCCTGTATTCCGATGTAGGAAAGACTGTCCGTGAGTAATTGTTTCACGTAATAAAATGTATTGGTGCAGCAGTAAGATTGATTCAAGTGTGAGAGTATGGCCTCGTGGGTTGCGTTCTAGAACGCACCTTTCAGGTCGAGCGCGAGGACAATTTTGCCGTTTTGGGGTGTGTGATGAGGTTGAAGATTTCACGGTCGAGTTGGAGCAGGACAACCTGTGCAGATATGAGTGGGCGAAATCCGAACATGGTGTCCGCGAAGGTGTTGTGTTGTTCGAGGTAATCGGACAGCCGACCCCGCACCATCATCTCCATCAATTTGCCCACACACGAGGTGAGAGAGATGGTGCGGAGGTTGTCCGTGTCGATCGGTTTCCCGGCCTTCGGGATGAACGTGACAAGGCCGTCTTCCAGTCAATGGGGAGGTGGTTTTCCCCCGTCGAGATCGCATTGATGTAATCTAGAAGCACCTTGACGCTGAATCAGGAAGGTTCGCCAAATGTTTGACGGTGATCTTTTCCCGGCCCGGCGCGGTGCCCCTCTTCATTTTGGCCAGACTGGCCCGCAGATCGTGAAGCTCTAAAGGCTTGTACTACTCCGACTTCTACCTCCCTGCGCAGGAATAGGCCGATCTGCGGGCGTCCTGAGTTGTGCACAGGTAGCGATCCCGGAGCGCCTGTGCCAACTGCGTTGTAGTTCCTCGGAATGAGTGCATGGCTTTGTGTAGTTGCTCCTGCGTTTCTGTGCGGGTATGTGTGGTGTTGATGAAGGCTCGGATAAGCCGCCCCGTGTTGCGGCTCGACATCTGCCCCGCCGCCGTGTTGCAGCGGTCCACCCAGTTGGAGTCAGCGAGTTGGGCCGCGGTACTCTGCTGCCTGTCGGGTGAGGTCCGCAATGCGCGCTTTGAGCTTCTTGTGTTTCTGGCGCTTCCAGCGGCGCGTAAGGCCGCGAAGCGCTTCCCAGAGGTGGAGGAGGTGGTAGTCCACGTCCGTGCCCACCTCTGGGAGCTGGTGAGCTGTATCTGCTTCTCGTGGGAGCGAAGGTGCGATATGACTGACCGGGACCAGTTCGTGTAGCATTGCTCTGTGATGTTTGTGTTGGCGTCGGATGGGAAATTTTTGCGAAACGTGGTCCAATTGGACATGCGCGTTTGTGTGGTTGGGCACTTTAGGGGCGTGTTTAAACAGTGGTGTCGATGCAGTGGTCGCTGCCGGGGATATCCTCGGTGTTGATCCAGTCTGCGTGTCTTATATTGCGAGTGAAGGTGAGGTCCGGGCATGTGTCTCGGCTCACCGAGTTGCCTGCGCGGGTAGGAAATACCGGGTGGGTGTGGAGGGTGAGCCCCAGTGTGGACGCCGACTCCGCCAGCATGCGTCCGCGTAATTCCTCCTTACGATAGCCCCATAGCTTGCTAGGGGCGTTGAAGTCGCCCACAATCAGCAGGGGGTCGCGACCCGCCTCTATAAGTGCACGGCTAAAGAGGTCCGCGAAGGTCACTCGCTTCAATTTCAGGAAGCAGTATACATTAAGTACGTGCAGGGGAGGATCCGATCGGCGAAGGGGAAGGATCCTTACCATGAATGTGAGCTGCGTTGTTCGCCGCTCACCGGTCCCTTACGGGCTGATCCAAACACCTCCTGCCCGTTCTGAATAAATGTTTTCACCACCACCACCACCACCGCGTGATTCCTGCGTCCCCGCACGGCCCCAGTGCGCTCGAACGAGAGGAGTGGCAAGCGCTGCCATCGCGCGCAATCTGTTGGGGCATTGGCGTACATTGCGAGCAGGAGTAGGAAGGAGCGGTTTTACGGGAAACCTTCTGATGGCGCTACATGTTTCCAAGCGAAGAGAAAAAGTGGCAGAAACGTACTTTGCTACTCGCTTAACTGCAACTTCAGTAATTTCCATGCTCATAATTACTAATATACACCACAGTACATGTCTGTAAAGCACCCTTCTAAGACAACGCCATATTCGCTAGCCGCGCCTTTGTTCATTCCAAACCATCGAGTTGGCGTGGCGGAGAGATGGACGTGCTCGTCTCGCACTCCGGGGGCCCTGGCTCGATTCCCCAACTCGGCCAATTTTCCACTCAGTTTTTTTTTTATTAATGCTTCTGGGATATTTTGCTCACGGCCAGCGCCGCCGACGACGACGTCGGCTTTTCTGCGACACGGAGCCCTTAACGCTATCGCGTTAAAAATTGCGGGTGGTGGTGGGAACCATTTAAATACACTTACGGAACGTAATGCATGAGCTCGGGGCTAATCACAAATTATTGTGCGCTAGCATGGTTAGCACTGGCGGTGCATGTTTAAAGCGAAAGCTTTACTGGCCTTGTCGAGCCGATGTCGTAGGCCACATGATATACCACGTCACTCGCCGCCGCCGTGCCGATCCCTACGCCGACCGCCGTCTTGGAAGCTGTGGCCACGTGACTAGCCGTTTGCTGGAAAAAGGAGCAGGTGCCGCTCTCGCAGTATTCGCATTGTAGTTCTCGCTATGGACAGAGCTAGTCGGCTGGAGCCGTCTACGTCGTCGGGACGATTTTGTTCAACCACGCTTAGCTGAGCTAAGTGCGTAAGCACTTCTAGCCGCACACACGTGGAAAGTTCGTTGCCTATTGGAACCAGAAAACACTAAAAACTTCCAACAACGTAACGTTACGCGCATCGCGCATAAGTTAGATGTGGACGAGAGCAGCCTGATCCAAAACTTAAAAGACAGGTACCTTACAATCACAGCTGGAACGACCCCCCACCCCTCATAATCAGGCTCTCCGAACCCCGAGAACGGTGACTTTCAAGGCCCAGACCACGATGCGAACCTGTAGCTGCGCCTGTGAGTTGCGCAAAGCAGCCTCCCATCGCTCTTGTGATTCCATCCCATTGAAGGGAAGTTTCGGTTTTTTGGGGGAAATGGTGGTAGTGGTTTTTTATTAAACTAATAGTAAAAAGGAAGCAAACGGTTTTTGCTAGCCCCGGCATCTGCCATCGATACTGAAGCACCTGAGCTGGGGCAGCGGAAATAAAGGATAGCAGGCAGAATGGAGAAATTAAATCAAAGAGGTGAGGGTACAGGAAGAGAGTATAGGGGGAGAAGTAATACGTACAAACTATTTGCACAACAAGAAATGTGTCCAGGTTGTGCGCGTGATTAGTTCATTTTAGAGGAATTAAATCACACGCGCACAGCACTGTGTTGGCTACAACTGGAGTGGGGCGTCCAGTTATTAATCGTTCAAGGTAGTACTCGCGGAGCGTTCGGTAACTGCGTGTAACTACCTGATGAAGAACAGACGGGACGTCAAGCCCGCGTGTTCGAGGAATGCACCCAGGCTCACCAAAGTTCGCTCACGAATGCGCGCACTGCCCTGCGGCCACAATAGCGTCTTGATGGAGTCTAGTAGTATGCCCTGCGCCCTATAGGCCGAAAGCATATCGCGACGAGCATCGGCGATCGCGGCACAGTGAAGGAGCAGGTGTTCTGGTGTTTCCACTGCACCGCATTCGTCACACACATCCCTCGTCGCGATTTCGTGACGCTCCCGTTTTCCCCGGACCACACGCAGCCAATGCGCGCGCGGAAAATCATAGCACGTTGTGACCGTGTAAGTGCGCGACATCCGATGATACTGTCGATGCGCTCACCTCCTGCGATATGTGGGTCAGGGTACTGCTTTCGGAGATGGTCGTGGATGGCCGCACGCACGTCCTCCAGCGCAAGGGGCAGATCGCTGGCAGGTAGTTGGTGTGCAGCGGCCGCGAGGTCGTCAGCTTCTTCGTTGCCGGCGGTGCCGCAGTGACCGGGCACGCACTGTGCACGCACGGCACATCCTCTCTGCGCGAGGCGCTCGATGCGCGAGCGAATTTCCCGCACTAGTAGGGTACCGCGGCCGTCCACTGACATCGCCCAGCACAGGGGCGCCTTTCTGTTTTGCCTCCATCGAAACGCAGCCGCCGCGTTCGGGTTTGAAGCCGGGTACGCCGGATCCATGGAGGAAGGAAAATGTAAGGAAAGACTATCATGTGACATTTTTTTTTAATCCGGAAACGAGCTCGACGCCTTATTGCCCGACCCGCCGCGGTGGCTCAGTGGTTAGAGTGCTCGGCTACTGATCCGGAGCTCCCGGGTTCGAACCCGACCGCGGCGGCTGCATTTTTATGGAAGAAAACCTCTAAGGCGCCCGTGTGCTGTGCGATGTCAGTGCACGTTAAAGATCTCCAGGGCACGTTAAAGATCTCCCGCACTAGTAGGGTACCGCGGCCGTCCACTGACATCGCCCAGCACAGGGGCGCCTTTCTGTTTTGCCTCCATCGAAACGCAGCCGCCGCGTTCGGGTTTGAAGCCGGGTACGCCGGATCCATGGAGGAAGGAAAATGTAAGGAAAGACTATCATGTGACATTTTTTTTTAATCCGGAAACGAGCTCGACGCCTTATTGCCCGCCCCGCCGCGGTGGCTCAGTGGTTAGAGTGCTCGGCTACTGATCCGGAGCTCCCGGGTTCGAACGCGACCGCGGCGGCTGCATTTTTATGGAGGAAAACCTCTAAGGCGCCCGTGTGCTGTGCGATGTCAGTGCACGTTAAAGATCTCCAGGGCACGTTAAAGATCTCCCGCACTAGTAGGGTACCGCGGCCGTCCACTGACATCGCCCAGCACAGGGGCGCCTTTCTGTTTTGCCTCCATCGAAACGCAGCCGCCGCGTTCGGGTTTGAAGCCGGGTACGCCGGATCCATGGAGGAAGGAAAATGTAAGGAAAGACTATATCATGTGACATTTTTTTTAATCCGGAAACGAGCTCGACGCCTTATTGCCCGACCCGCCGCGGTGGCTCAGTGGTTAGAGTGCTCGGCTACTGATCCGGAGCTCCCGGGTTCGAACCCGACCGCGGCGGCTGCATTTTTATGGAAGAAAACCTCTAAGGCGCCCGTGTGCTGTGCGATGTCAGTGCACGTTAAAGATCTCCAGGGCACGTTAAAGATCTCCCGCACTAGTAGGGTACCGCGGCCGTCCACTGACATCGTTGGACACCTGAACCGCGCCGTAAGGGAAGGGATAAAGGAGGGAGTGAAAGAAGAGAGGAACAAATAGGTCCGTAGTGGAGGGCTCCGGAATAATGTCGACCACCTGGGGATCTTTAACGTGCACTGACATCGCACAGCACACGGGCGCCTTAGCGTTTTTCCTCCATAAAAATGCAGCTACCGCGGTCGGGTTCGAACCCGGGAACTCCGGATCAGTAGTCGAGCGCCCTAACCACTGAGCCACCGCGGCGGGGCAAAATCTGTTCTTGCTGGAATGAATTTAGAGCTTCATGCCTGAGATCCCTGGGCAAGGTTTTTGATGTCAGGTTGTTTGCATGCTGTGCTCGCATAAATGTGGTCCATATACTGGCCACACTTCAATCACGCTCGCTGGTGGATAGCAACACCCTCTCAGATTTACCCTGAATAAGTGTGCACGTGCCTGCTTTTGGCTACGCCGTGAACAATGCTTCCATGCGTGGTCATACCGCAGCTTAGTGTTCAACCTGCCTTTTAATGCTGCTCTTGTGGATGAATGTTGCAATCTCTATATTGCATATGTTTGGGCAGCTGGCTCGGTCAACAATGTATTCTGCTGCAGCAGTGAGGACAAAAAGAATCCTGCAGTATTTTTTTTTGTTCTTGAATAGTGTATTTATCTTCATAACAAGTTTTCATGTGGCTGGCCATGCCAGGAATGCTTTCTCATGCAGCAGCGATGATGGGAAAATATACTAATTAGTCTCAGTTCTTGACCCTGAATGAAAAACTCGGCATCATAACGTATTCATAATGATGACCGTGCCAACAATGACGTTTGATCCACAACTTCAAGAGCCACTCATAGAGGTGACAGAAACAGATTGTGCCGACAGTGCCTATAGTAGCACTGCAGAGGAGGATTTATGGGGGTGGGATGTCATCCCTATCCCAAAGCCTGAAATATTACATAGGAAAACCGTGCCGAAACCCTATTTCTCAACAAAAAAAAAATCCAAGAAATACATGTTCCAAATGAGACAGCCACCCTCCTCCCCTCTTTAAGAAAGATTCATAAATCCGCCCTTCTAGCATTGCCATGTGGCAGCTTTTACATCCACAGATATAGTTTAGCCTATGCTAATTAATAATCATGACCGTAACTTTTCAGACTGCTTCCAGAAGTTTAGGGGTACCCAGTGGCTTCAGTATAGGTTTCACAGTGCTGTGCATTGTTTCAATGCTGTGTTTCATGTTTAACGCGCCTAGCTGCAGCTGTACACATAAATTTTCTCTAGTTGTTGAAATACTAGCTTGTAATGTCCCTGCAGAGTAGCACAATTTACTTGTGATCCACCATAAAGAAAATGAAAGTCAATGTTTTGAACACATCAAATTATTTTTCTTCAGCATAACCACAGGCATCACTGAAATTGATTGCACAATGCATTCTCATTTCACTGAATACTTTTTACCACAAATGACACTGTCATAGTACATGGGCATAATAAACACAGGTAAGAAAAGGCATCCAAATTCAGTTTGAGCTCCATTACACAGTGAAAGCTCAGAGCAATAATAATAATAATTGGTTTTTGGGGAAACGAAATGGCGCAGTATCTGTCTCATATATCGTTGGACACCTGAACCGCGCCGTAAGGGAAGAGATAAAGGAGGGAGAGAAAGAAGAAAGGAAGAAGAGGTGCCGTAGTGGAGGGCTCCGGAATAATTTCGACCACCTGGGGATTTTTAACGTGCACTGACATCGCAACGTTTATACTATTAATAATAATAATAATAATAATAATAATAATAATAATAATAATAATTGGTTTTTTGGGGAAAGGAAATGGCGCAGTATCTGTCTCATATATCTTTGGACCCCTGAACCGCGCCGTAAGTGAAGGGATATAGGAGGGAGTGAAAGAAGAAAGGAAGAATAGGTGCCGTAGTGGAGGGCTCCGGAATAATTTCGACCACCTGGGGATCTTTAACGTGCACTGACATCGCATAGCACACGGGCGCCTTAGCGTTTTTCCTATTAATACGCGAAGGGTGGCAACGAAGCCATATGGGGAGTTGAATGAATGAATGAATGAATGAATGAATGAATGAATGAATGAATGAATGAATGAATGAATGAATGAATGAATGAATGAAACTTTATTTTCGTTTCTTTGGGTTTAGCGGATTCCGGACGTCTTCATCTTCCGAGTTCCAATGGTCGGTGCCCTCATTCCAGGGCCCCGCTGAGCTTTGCCACCTCGCTTGCGTGCCGCACGAGTCCTCTCTGGACCGCCAGCTCGCTGCTGGTGACCAGGTTCTCCCACTGTAAACATTTTCGCTGTCATGAAGTGTGAAAATGCTTCGCCTTTTTCGCACTTCATTCCCATGCTCAACAAGGAAATTGCTGAACCTGCTACAGGAAACTGATCTAAAAACAGCGCGCGACCAGAAATACAAACTTGATCTCGATATGGACGAATACACATGAGCCCGGCACGTCCCAAAGGCAAATAGCTCGCACGACACTTCAAACAGGCATGCAACAAAGTTTATATATACTAAGAACAAAGCTAGCGCGGCTGCCTCCTTTACAATATCGCCCTGCGCCCATGTCATAAGCCCCGCCGCTCACACAAGCGCAATCGTCGAAAAACAAAAATACCAGTTGTGTTTTAACCAACACCAGTTGCAATCGCTGGAGCGTTGAAAGAACACGCATAACTATCAACGAGGTTTCACTGGTGATCGAAACGGGAACGCGAATAGCACATGGCACGCACAAGACTCGAAACGGCCGCACAATACGCCGACGACCGCTCTGTGGTGCACGCCGTTACGAATGACTGGTGAACGAACAGTGCGGATGCTCATTTTAGTGAAAAGCGGCGGTCTCCAGACGGCTCCGAGAAGCGTTCCAGTAGACGTTGTCGTTGAATTGTTGTCGCCAAATGGTTGTCGCCGAAAGCGTTCAAATCCGGGCACGCAACAAGAATTTTCCACTAAGGTATGGTTGACTGCCGTCAAAGCCTGTGAGCACCACCAAAAACATAAACTCGAGCAGTTAAAGTACGCCCACGCCGCACCTCAAAAGGTACCCCGCGGCTGGCTGCTGCCGCCCGGTTTGTAAACAGCAACTACGAAGCTGTTGCTAAGCTGCCCGGACAAGATGGCCTCCCGAGCGAGAAAAAACCACGTGACTTCCTCCATACTTTTCTCCCATGTTGTTGTATAGAAAGGGCCTCTCCTATGTTTTCCTTCCTCCATGGCCGGATCAGTAGCCCAGCGCCCTATTCACTGAGCCACGACGGCGGGTACAATGGAGAAGCACAACGGCCAATTCAGGAAGCAGCGTCTCTGCAGTCCTTTCACGACCTCTTTGGGCGGCGAATGGGCTGTTTTCAGAGGCCTCCTAGGGACTCCGAGCGATTTGTCCAAGGGACAAGGCGTCGCGCCGAAGGGGCGATGGCGTACCGTGTACTCTCTGGCAGCGCTGCAAGAGTGAGATGATGGTGATGATGATGATGATGATGACGACGAAATAAATTCATTGGCTCCTGTGAAAGAATCAGAGGGCGATGAAGAACAGTCTTGACTGCCATCATCTTCCTTCCCTTTCAGCAGGCTGGGATTCCTTGAGATTAAGCGGTGTCTAGGGCCAGACAGATGATTTTATTTTGTTCTTGTTTCTGGCTGACCATTAACCATGAGTATCCATAGCGCTAAAAATTCAAGGGACACGACACGAGCGCTAAACTTCCGCTAAATGATCTTTATTTGGCCCTCACACCTTGAAAAGATCACGTATTGTACAGGTATAGACTGCTAACAACGATTATCTTGTCAAGGTCATGATGTGTCAAGGAATGAGGAGAAAAAGCACAATAAAAACCACCAATCAGTGAGAAAGTTTCACAGTATTGCCCGCTGCCTTGAATCTAAGAAAGCTAAGCCTTTTCTTGATAATGACACCGAAGGATGGTGGTGGTGGTAGTGGTTTTATTAAAAATACGAGTAAAAAGGAAGGAAAAGATTTTTGCTAGCCCTGGCATCTGCCATCGATACTGAAGCACCTGAGCTGGGGCAGCGGAAATAAAGGATAGCAGGCAGAATGGAGAAATGAAATGAAAGAGGTGAGGGGACAGGAAGAGAGGATAGAGGGAGAAGTAATATGTACAAAGTATTTACACAATAAGAAATGTGTCCAGGTAGTGCGCGTTATTAGTTCATTTTAGAGGAATTAAATCACACACGCGCACAGCACTATGTTGGTTACAACTGGAGTGGGGCGTCCAGTTATTAATCGTTCAAGGTAGAACTCGCGGACACACAGGATCACTGACACAACTTTCCAATCCCTCTTTTCCATCGCCGCAGCTTCAATTATCTCCCTCGTTTTTTGATCGCTATTTTTTCCTGACACTGAACACTCCTCGAACTTGAGCGTGCACTTGTGACCACGGCAGGGACAAGCTAAATTACATGGCCCCTCATCTCTAACATTCTTGTGGTGCTCGCTGAGCCGCTTATTCAGGCACCGGCCTGTCTGCCCGATATACAACTTGCCATGTTGACTACCCACTAGCCCGAACCCTGACCCTTCTGACCATTAAAGCCTCCAAGGTCTCATATTCATGTCTGCATCGTTGTGGCTAAGGCATGTCCACACCATGTGGATCATGTCTGCAATTTTTTTAAGCGATGTTGATTGCCTCAGGGCATAAAAGGGTAAGAAATGAGGGATGACAAGGATGCTTAAAGAAATGAGAAAAGGTCGGCTGATCTAATAAAATCAAGTAGTGAACGATGATGTGGTCCCTGTGTCCAAGTGATATATGAATCCGGATTGTTCGATGAGAGACCCACTGCCGCCAGGTGCCGAATTCTAGTCGGCTTCAGCGCCGGGTAAACGCACACTAGGTCGTGAATTTCCGCCTCACTATCTCTGATCTTGCAGACTGTTCATGCGGGGTGGGGATATAAACCTTCTAATTGCGGCCACTTGCGTGTCACGGCTGGAGTTAAGTGTTACCCCTCAGGTCTTGGATCGCCATATGCCATCTGCTTAGTGCTAGAGGTTGGGAAAAAAATATGCCGCCACCGTCTTGAAGACGTTCAAGTAACGAGCGTTAGCTATTGAGGGGCTTTAGCGTTAGCTGTTTGGTAGCGCCGTCTATCGTCCATGCGATGTATTACCACGTGGTTAGGCTACAATTGCGGCTACGTTTCGATGGTGGCGAAAGCTAAGGCGCCCGTGTGCTGTGCTATGTTAGTGCGCGTTAAAGATCCCCAGGTGGTCGAAATTATTCCGGAGCCCTCCACTACGGCACCTCTTTCTTCCTTTTTTCTTTCACTATCTCCTTTATCCCTTCCCTTACGGCGTGGTTCAGCTGTCCGCCGATATGAGTGACCGATACTGAGCCATTTCCTTTCTCCAAAAAGCTATTTTCATTTCATTTCCATACCTCATGGTGAGCGGGCGCCTACTGCCTTGTGAGCTGCAAAGTAGTGACGTCACAGGCGCCATGTTAAGCCTGACTATAATTAAATTTTAATGTAGTTAGGCGATATTGGTGTCTTACATATTCTACTCATCGAGCCCGTTACGAAAGTGTAATTAGTTACATCGTGACGTAATCAGCTAATTTATTAAAAACAAATAAATTTATGGCTAAAATTAACAGCATACTAAATTCATTACGTAATTTTGGTGTCTAACGTATTCGACACATCTAGAGGATTCCAGATATATTATTCGTTTTATGATTACCTCAATAATTTCTGAAATATAAGCGATTAAACATAGCCACGTGACAAGTTAATTATTACGTAACAAAATCAGTGACGTCACCAATCAATCACGAACTGGGTTGCTCTATCGTTTCACTATGGGGGCCGCCGTCTTGAATTCCATGGACAGAGGTGGTAGCAGACCCCAAGAAATCGAGAAATGTGATGAATAACAGCTTACGCTCTTAAAAAGCCCGCCTGTAAATTTTTTCATGTCACCTTTTCCTTTTTCGTGAGGCCGTTGCAGGCTCTGGGTAGTGTCTGTCGTTCTAATCTGTAATTACTAAGAATGTCTTGGTGCGTGTTCACCTCCTCGTCCGTCTGAAGGGGCTCTCTGCTCGATGAGACCGCACTGGGATCCCGGTGTGTGAGTCCTCGGGCCAATGCTTGCGCAGTCTCGTATCCTCGGAGGCCCTCGTGGGCCGGAGTCAAGACTAGGTTAATTAGTTCTGCCGGTGTCGCGCCGGCAGTTTTGACTCCTTCGGCAGATACCCTGCCTGCGTTGTAGTTACGGATAGCCGATGTTGAATCTGTTATAATCACCCTATTGAATTAGGGCCAGCGCAATGTCTACCTCCTTCACCGCTGTTGCGTCCCTCTGTCGGATGCAGCAGCACGAGACTCGGTTTCCGCCCTCCCTGGTTGCTAGGGCTACAAAACCAGTTCTGCCTTCGTATTCCGACCCGCCGCGGTGGCTCAGTAGTTAGGTCGCTCAACTACTGATCCGGAGTTCCCGGGTTCGAACCCGGCCGCGGCGGCTGCGTTTCTATGAAGGAAAAACGCTAAGGCGCCCGTGTGCTGTGCGATGTCAGTGCACGTTAAAGATCCCCAGGTGGTCGAAATTATTCCGGATCCCTCCACTACGGCACCTCTTTCTTCTTTCACTCCCTCCTTTATACCTTCCCTTACGGCGCGGTTCAGGTGTCCAATGATGTATGAGACAGATACTGTGCCATTTCCTTTCCCCAAAACCAATTATTATTATTATTCGTATTCCGCCGTGTCCGTGTAAACCACGTCCTGTCTGTTGGCTAGTTTTGTTCTATGGACCTTTCGCTTTGTCCTTTCGTCTAGCCTTATAGTGCACCGGATGCATATTCCTTTGGAGCGGTCGGATTCTGACTTCATTCCTTATGACTGTTGGGATATTCTCCGTGTGTATGAGCCGCGCTCGAGGTTCGAAGCTTTGCTTTGCTAGTATTTTTATCCCCGAATGGCTAAAACCTAGAAAAAAACTTCATTATCGGAGAGGAATGCGGGGAACGCCCCTGGGTCCCCGCAAGACTTCAGTACACTGAAGTGCTTATGTCCCTATGGGGCATAACATTGGCAGCCCGTCCGGTGGCGATGGTGGTGGTGGTGGTGAAAAACATTTATTTATCGCTATATACAAGACAGAGTGGGAACTAGCCTTAATGACCAGCCACTTACGAATTATAGGAGGGGTTCCTAGTCCGGGAGCCCTGCGGCTACCGCGGCAGCTAGGACCTTTGCCACGAGAGCTCGTTGGCTCTCAGAGGTAGAGCAGCCGAGCAGGGTAGCCCCCAGCTCTCTCGGGTTTGTGAGGGAAAATAGGGGTAAGCGAGGTTAGAGGGGCATGCCCACACCACGTGGTACACGTCAGAAAACGTGCGCCAACAATGCGGCCGCTCCCAGTTAAAAGTCTAATTAAAATAATGCAGCACTGTCGGGCACAGTACCGTGTTGCTGTACGTATAAGCGAAGGAGACAGCGCTCCTCGCCTTTAGTTCATCCCATGCAAAACGTCCTAAGCCCCAAAAGCGACCATCACCGAGTTTGTTGAAAAAAAATTCCGGTAATTGTCGATTATGTGAATGCCGTTTTTCTAAAGTATTTTTGCGGAAAAACTTTTTTCTCACATATGCGCCTTTTAAAGTTTTCGTGTACACGCGAAAGTTGCTTGCAGGTATATATTTTAAAAGCAGGTGTGAAATAACATTAACCAATAAATTCTATTTTATATTATCGTGTATGCACTGTTCTTTGATGCAGCGTCATTTGTGCCCCCATGTAAGACCTTGCTGCTTTTTCTCGGTACACTAAAGAAGCAAAAAATTGTGCGTATTCAAAGTTTTTTTATTATAAACGTAGCTCTTGTTTCAGTCACAATAAATTTTTTCCCCGTTTACATGGTGGTAGAGTTGCTGCCAAAAATATTTTGAACTTTCTTTAAAAAGTATTCTTTAGGAAAATTAGTCCCAAATTCGGCAAACAGTGAGGCTTTTCTTAGACTGAGACCTAAATTAAGCATAAAGGCTCTCGGGGTAAAAATACTTGAGATAACTCAGTAAACACATACGCTTATTAGCTAGCAATCACAATGCTTTTTTCGAGTAAATTATTCCTGACTCGAGAAAAAAAATTTAATTTCACTATCAGTGTCAATGGTCGGCACTCCCGTAAAGCGCTTTCACTGCATCACACGTGCGCGGCACCGACTCTTTCTTTGGCACGCATGTTTACTTTAGGTCTTTGCCAAGCGAACCCGTTCTCAGTCAGTTGCCATTAAAAAATTATCTGGAACGAGGTACTTTCCTCAGTTTAACACTTAATTTTGTCCTCAGCGGGGCCTGGTGAACGAAGAAAACATCGGTGTGACGCCTATTGTGTGGAAGTTACAGAGGCAGAAACATTGCAGAAGCAGAAGAACGACATGGTGATTTCTGCTCTCCCGTCTTACAACAGAATGAAAAGATGGCTTGAACGGGCCCATGGGCAGTTACAGCAGGAAGCTATACCCCGCAAATAAAAAAAAAATTCTCTACATTCTGGTTCTCTGCCTTTTGTTTTCTCATCCCCTCATCTGTTCCACATTTGAGTTTTTCGTTTCAATATGAGGCCACCTGTATGTTCACGTCTCTTTCTTGCCGAATTTCTTGGACGTTTCAGAGTGATGTGATGCGAACATTAAATGTTGAAGACGTCGCTGGAGTGAAGTAGTGTAACTGTTGCGTTGCTTTCACTGTGATTCGCATGGCGAATCTGGAAGCCAGTTCTATTCTTTTTTCTTGTATTTCTGCGTTGGGCACCCAGATTACTACAACTCCTTTCACATTATTTTTTGTCCAGGTAAACAGGTCGTCTGGTTATATAACTTGATCCTGATATGGCCTCTGTGAGCTTGCTCTTGCTTCGAGATGTTTCAGTGTGCCGCCGACACCGTCGCATGCACTTTTTCCGTGTGAAGTAGCGAAGAAATTCCATTCTGCCAAAAGACTGTGATCTAGCTCGCGGTAGCAGAGATTCATAAAGTTCTTTTATTCTTATTCTTATAGTGTGATGCAGCTCCATCAGAAAAATAATGAATTTTTTACACAAGTGTAAATTATTAAAATAATATTACAGTAAAACAAAACAAAGAAATAGCGCTAGTGGTTATCTTACTACCATTTTGCACTGAGAAAATAGCATCCACCAATATATACCGGATCCAGAGTTTACAGGCGCTCCTAAATTGACCTGCGGTGCGTAGGCCTTATGCAGCGTAAGCATATTGGGGCTGTGCCGCCCAGTGCCACTGGTAGTCAACATCAAAAATTTTTTTTCTCGCGTCTGACAAAATTTACTCGAACAAAACATTGCGGATTGGAAGCTAATAAGTTTTTGTGTTCATTGAGTTATCTGAAGTATTTTTATCTCGACGGCCTTTTATTTGCTTAATTTAGGTCTCAATCTAAGAAAAGCATCAATTTTTGCCAACTTTTGGAGTTATTTTCATAAAAAAAAACATTTTAAAGAGAGTTCAAAATATTTTGGCAGCAACTCTACTTCAAAGTGAACGGTGAAAAAATTTATTGTGACTGCAACGTGAACGACGTTAATATAAAAAATTCTGAAAACGCACAATTCTTTCTTTTTTATTGTACCAAGAAAAAGCAGCAAGGTTGTACCGCGAAAGCAGCTTTCACACCTGATTCAAAGATATTTACCTGCAAGCAACTTTCGTGTGTTCACAATAACTTCGAACGGCTCTTTCATTTCATTTCTACATTCTGCCTGCTATCCTTTATTTCCGCTGCCCCAGCTCAGGTGCTTCAGTATCGATGGCAGATGCCGGGGCTAGCAGAAATCTTTTCTTTCCTTTTTACTATTACTTTAATAAAAAAAAACTACTACCACCTCCACCTTACCTGAGGAAAAAAAAATCTCCGCGAAAATACATTAGAAAAACGGTTTTCACATAATCGACAATTACCTGATTTTTTTTTCAACAGAATCGGTGATGGTCGCTTTTGGGGCCTTGGACGTTTAATCAAAATTGCCGATTGGGCGGGTTGGTGCGACATGATTAGAAAAAGACCAGCGCGGAAACCAGCCGCGGAGGCGGCTTTACGGAAGTTAGGGTCTTGTCCGGCTCAACCTGTTGTCATCTTGATTCAAAATCTGGCTTTCAGAGGTTATAGCGCGGATTCCCTACTGATGCCTTGTCTATACGCTCTCTGCGCTTGGCGCAGAATCTGCACAGCAGAGGCTTTACTCTATATTTCCAATCGGTGCTCTCTCCAATAGGAGTCAACGGTATTGAGGTGTCAAACAATCTCTCCCATAAAGCTCTCTCAAGGATTCCATCAAAAAAAGTACCTCAAGATGGAAAAAGTCTCTACAGGAAAACGGTGCTCGATCATTTCAGTACGCTGTGGAGTGCGACCCAAAGCCATGTGTGACCAAGGGACTGAGAAGATATCAGGCGACCCTGCTACATCGAATTCGCACGGCCTCTGCTCGCACTCCTGCATGGATGCATAAGACGAGCATAGCATCGTCTCCGCTCTGTTCATTATGTGGTGTGTGCGGGGATATCGAACATTATATTATGTACTGCCCAGAGTATAACGGGGAAAGGTATGTGATGTTCGCTTCCTTCAAAAGACAGGAAACCGTTACAGTACAGTTCAGGACATTGTCTATCCGAGTGGAAACCAGACATGCCGAAGGGAGGCTGCACGCCTTCTTTTAACATTTCTTCAGGACACGGATCTTGTTTCTAAATGGTGACAGCAGGAACGGACTATGACCCACTGTGATTGAATGTGTGCGTAGATGGTGTCTTCCGGGGTGGACTACGTTATAATGTGAGTGAATATGTGTATGGATTGTGGCACTACAATGGCCTATAATCTACTGTGACTGATTATGTGCATAGATGGTGACTTCTGGAGTGGACCGTGATATGGACTGTGTGGATAGTGATTGTGTGCATGACGGTGACTGCGGGAGAGAATGTGTGCTATTATAAGAGACTATACGCATAGCGTGGTAGATGCGACAGGCTTTAGGACATTGTTAATATGGAAGGAACGCTACGGTGGAGCAATTGCCGGCAGATAAAGCCAGGCTAACCCCACCTGTAGCATTCAACACCTCAACTCAACTCAAAGCTCGATGTCTACGCATTGCTACAAAACACGGCACATTACGCATGCATTATTGCGGTGTGGTAGTCCAGGTGTAGCACGGATTGAAACAGTTTTTTGTGGGTGTTTGTATTTCGTATTTTTTTTATATCAAGGCATATGATTTGCTCTTCAATACACGAGTCATGTTATCCATTAAATGTCTCTCTAACCGCGCACTCGGCTATGCATTGTGCTAGTTTTATGCGTGTGCCTCTTTTTCATAAGATAAATATTCCTCGTTCGACCCAATCGCCCACCGAGAGAAAGAGCTCAAGGCATAACCAACGACATTCCTTGTGGCAAGTGCCCGACGACGAACACTGGCGAAACAAAAAGCTGAAAGATAGAATCAGCGCAATGGCGACGTTAGGAATTTCTTCGGGGAGCGCAGCGTAGCTACCGGTAATCCAGACTTCACCAACAACAGAATTACAAAATTTGCTTCGACAAAAGTGTTGCTCGGCAGAACGAAACCGACCCTTGAAAGAGACTCCTAGTTGAGTCGTGGTACACACGCAACACTAAAAGGCAGAAGCCAAAAGCCAGCCTCATGCAGCGTGCACTGCAGTGCGCACCTGCAAATGTACGTTCATAAAACACTGAAGCAAGATCAAAATTTCAGTCCAAGTTATACACTGTTGCAGAGTGACTCCAAGAAACGAAAAATGAAGATAAATAAATGCATCGTATGACTCACAACAGCACTAGACGCGCATTCACGAGCCTCATCCACTCTCCCCGCAACCGGACGCCCCCGCACGAGGTAGCAATTGCGCCATAGAATACTCAACGCTAGTTCCCTTCTTAGATGCCTTCAGAGCCGTGAAACGTCAACTTTCAATAGACCTCTCGCTGCATACGTCACCGGCGCACCTGTCTCTGGTCTGGCTCGCAAAACATGTGCCTTTTGACAGGGATGTGCAGCAGGTGCTCGTCACGTGCAAAACCAGTTTAGAAGAAAAAGTTGGCGATTTTGCCCACCGGGCCTTTCCCGTTTGACGTCACGCTGCTTACACATGGAATAGGTCTCTCCCTGCTGTAAAGAAAGTGACGAAAGCTTTGGTTTACACAACAACCTGTTTTGGCAGAAGGTAAAGCAAGATTCCAAAAAGAGCAATTCTGTCAACAGACTGTCATGATGTTTAGTTCCCGACAGGCGTCTTGTGACAGCAGGGGAAAGAATGTGAGCGTTGCACGTGATCCCGGATTCTTGACCCTGTCTAACCTTGGTGTAAACAAAGTGACGATAGCTTTGGTTTACACAACAACCGGTTTCGTCAGAAGGTAAACCAAAATTCCAAAAAAAAAAGGAATTCTGTCACGATGTTTATTTTCCGGGAGACGTCTTGTGACAAAAGGGAAAGAACGTGAGCGTTGCACGTGATCCCGGATCCTTGACGCTGTCTTTATGCCGGCTTGTTCGCTGGCCTGCTATTTGGCTGGCATGCGATAAATACAGCACCATCGGAATGCTGAACACCATTCGTCCACCCCCAGCAACTGCAGCCTCACCTTTCTGCCAGAAGCAACTGATGCACCACTCCGTCGAGAGAGTCATCGCGAAAACGGTAAGTTTTTCACTTTTCTGTTTGAATATTTTACCATTAAAACCTTTTGATATTTGTAACGCACTGCTGGGTACATTTAGTCATTTCCTGTGGTTTGATTTTGGAATGTGATGCCATATACTTCATCACAAAAAGAAAGTGCATTTATTCCATCTGCAGCACAAAGTTTGAAACATAAGTAATGGTCTTTCAGACATTGTTAAAAAGGTACCCTGGAAAACTCGCTCCATTTAAAATAACGGCAAGGCAATAACAAGAAATAATTACGAATTGATTCATATCTCACTGAACACACAGACCTGTTAACGAGAGTAGGCATATGGTATTGAATAAAACAACATTGGGGGTCACTAATATTTACTCCGCTCACGCATCATTTAGTTTAATAGTTGTGACTGTTATCACCCGGTTTGGAAACAAGGTGCAAACTGCATTTCCATATTCAAATGCACTTGCTCCACTTTGTACTGGACTAGATCCAGAGCAAGACAACATCGCATCATTCACAAAAATGTGCAAGTTCATGTACTTATCGTTTTCTGTAATGTTATTATAAAAATGTTTGTTGCGCTTCTGTTATGGGTCACAACATTTTTGCATAGTATTGCGTGCCTGTAAATAGTTGTGCTCAATTTAGTATTTGATATTAGTAAGTCGCACCGACCTTAGTATACTAAATTTAGTATTAACTTTTCTCGCGATTGCCAAGGACGATTTCTATTAGCGTTTGTCTTGGTGATGCTGTGCCGCCTTCATATTAGCAGCAGTATTTTGTTTTGCTTTATTGAAATATTACGCAAATTTTCCTCGTAATAAAGTGCATAACCTCATGTGCGCTTGTGGATCTTATAAACCGAATAAGTATCAAAACAAGTGCAATCCTGAGACTCAGAGTTTCTCTACTTTTGGTTTCACCCCCCCCCCACCCTCCCGCTATTTGCGGACTTTAATAATTAATAATAATTGGTTTTTGGGGGAAAGGAAATGGCGCAGTATCTATCTCATCGTTGGACACCTGAACCGCGCCGTAAGGAAAGGGGTAAAGGAGGGAGTGAAAGAAGAAAGGAAGAATAGGTGCCGTAGTGGAGGGCTCCGGAATAATTTCGACCACCTGGGGATCTTTAACGTGCACTGACATCGCACAGCACACGGGCGCCTTAGCGTTTTTCCTCCATAAAAACGCAGCCGCCGCGGTCGGGTTCGAACCCGGGAACTCCGGATCAGTAGTCGAGCGCCCTAACCCCTGAGCCACCGCGGCGGGGTTGCGGACTTTCAGAAATCGTTTCCTAAAGCATTGACAAAATGTCTCCAATTGTTTTTCATTTAGCGCAAAGGATACCTGATCCAATGGAAAGGGTACTCCAAATGGCATTGTACCCTGGAGCCTAAGAGGCATCTCAACGAGGCCTGTCTTCGCGAGCTCACATCCCCCAGGAAACCATCGCATCGACGCCACCTGTCTGCCTCTGAAGAGATCCTGCACGAAATTTAAAAAACGCTGTCCAACTGCCTTCGATCAAGCGGCCTCCTGAAGGGGAACCTTGATCAGGACATTTATCGATGGGCGTTTCACGGGAAAGGCCAATCATTAGAAAAAAAAATGGCTACTCTGTGATTAACAAGACTTCTCCAGGCTCCAACTTCCGTCTGCATGGTCGATACGGGAAACGAAACTTGGGAACACGGTGGCGATTGAGTTTCCAATCATAATTAAGGGTGGTGTAACACTTCAAAAGTCCTGCAAGAGATTTCCTTGCGGATTTCCTCGTGAGACCTTGCAGGTTTTTTTTCTTGACAAAGATCATTGCTGGCACATTGTAATACAATTACAAGTTTTTATTCCCATAGAGTTTTACTTTTGTTCTATTTGTTTCGTGTTCTCGTTATTTTGGCTTGTTTTTTACAACGTGCGACCTGTTTAGCTCACTGAGTGTTACTGTCTATATTCCACTGATATGCCTTCTTTTTCTTCAGTTTTTCTCATTTTTATTTAGTTTGTTTTTTATAGTTCCACGAAATGGCCACGCCAGATAACGATAAAATCTTCTCGGCTATCTTTGACAGTTGCATTGTCCCATTCACGCTGACCAATTAGACAGCTATAAAGATAAGACACAAGCAGGACCTTCTTCGAAAGACGTACTTTGAAACTGTGCAACGCTTTTTTTCCCCGAAGGTAAGGCTTCCCATTATGGGTAAATATTTTGAGGACCGGTTTACGTCACTGTGCAATATTGCGGATAGGCGCTACAGGAATGTTTCTGGCCGTGTGAAAGCGTCCTTCTTAAAAAGGAATAGGTTAATAAAGATTAACTTCGAGTCTCAATCTAGCCCACCTGAAACGAATACCGGAGAATCCATAGAGAATATCATAATTTCTTCTCTGCAAAAAGAACTCGAAAGAGTAGGAACAGTTTCAGAAAAGGCCATAAATGAACTCAGAGACATCGTCTCTGCCTGATGATGATGGGTTTTCATGGCGCAAGGGCATCTATGGCCAAGGAGCGCCATGGCACAAGGTATTTTCGATTTCTCAAGGTGGGGTCGAAGACCCATTTCCCAAGCATTTCACCCTAAATTGGCCGAGCACCAGGCAGGGGAAAGCTTGTACCCATTGTATCACCGGTGGGTACCCGGCGGCACTAGGGATCGAACCCCGCACCTCCCGCATGCGAGGCGAATGCTCAACCACTTGGCCACCGCTGCGGTTACATCGTCTCTGCATAAGAGGCTTAGCTTCTTAACCTATAGCAGCAGAGTGAACAACTGAAATCCGAAAAAACTAAAATGCTACTCAACAAATCATAATGGTCGGCGAGGGGTGCAAAAAAAAACTGACCGAAGGAAGCTTAATGCCGCTGGATATTCCATCACGCAAGCACTTAAAGTTGTACTGGAGAGCTACGGCCTAGATGTATCCCAGCTTCTCGTAACTGACCTAAAAGGCCTGCTGCATAAAGTAACATTCAAGGAAAATAGAGAAATTATTTTTAATTGCGACGTAAAGAGAGGTTTCTGCAGCAATGGTCAAGTTAACTACAATGCTCTTTTTTCTCTAAGCAAAAAAAAAATTGCGAGAAGTTGCAGCCCTCTTGGACGCACATTTGGTCAGTAACGTTTTCTGGGAGCATCTCTCCGCGAGCGTCCCTCATCTTCCTACCATAAGGCTAATAAATTCTTACAGAGAGCACCTAGATAGCAGAATAACTGTCTTCAAGACACCGGGTACCTCACCTGGCACTCAGGTTTCATTTGAGGAAGACTTGGTGTTAGCTGCGCCAGAGCTAGCTGAAGATGCAGGCATGAGTATGGCAGAGATCTCCACCGAGGCACTCCTTGTAAAATTAGAGGGTGATGGCTGTGTTGTGAGTAGACGCACGACCTGGACAACATTATCATTCGTCATCATTTGCAAAACGCGGCAGCTATAAAGCCATAACCTCCATCGTCTTCTCGATGTGGCGGAGATCTCGGAAGGTTATTTTGAAATAAGAGAAGCTTTTCGGGATTTGATAAAAGAAATTAATGTTGTCGCACAAAGGGGTAGCATATCTATAGGCACCACGAGATTGCGATTCGCATCTGCCTAGGGTCAGATTTGAAATTTTCGCTTGTTGTTCAGGGTCTGCAGTCTGCTGCATCACGCTATCTTTGTCCATTTTGTCGAGCGAACCCACAGACAAGGTGCTATGTTCTGACAAGTAACAGGAGTTTTAATGAACCTCCTTTGATCCGCACTCTTGAAAACATGAAAGCTTATTGCTGCGTAGATGCGAACGGGATGAAAAACGTGCCTTTGTTCAACTTCGACTCTGATTTAATAATTCCTGATGTATTGCACATTAAGTTAAGAATAGTCAACCACCTTGTAGACGGATTGCTTTCATAAACAGAAGACAGAAATTACTGCGAAAAAGTCCGCAACTCACGTTGTATGACCATACACGTTCAGGACATCGTTGACACCATAAATAACTGGGATTAAATTTCAAGTCTGGGAAGCCAATGAAGGAAACACGGGAAAAACATTCACGTCGCTATCGGGGGGAAATTGTGAGCGCCTGCTGAAGGCTTTGCCTGAAAAACTGGCCGGAAAATTGCACCCTCAAACACAGAAAAAAACTTTGCTGCTTTGGAAGCTTCTGCGCAAAATTTTGTACCACCTGGAAAATCATGTTGAAGGTCGCAGCATAGAAAAAGAAACCTCAGAATTCTTTCACACGTTCTTAGAATTAGGAGCCCAAGGTTCCATAGGCTATGGTGGCGATAGAGTTACGCCGTACATTCATATTCTCACGCACCACGCTTCCGCAAAGCACGAAAAGTTCAAGTGCCTTGGCTGGTTTTCAAGCCAACGGTTAGAGAAAAAAAAAGACGTGCTAAGACATCTACACCATGGAAAGTCGAACAAGCGGAATGCAGCCGTTGACGCTCTCAAGCTGGCGAAAAGGCTTGAAGTGAGTAAGAATACCAGACTAAGCCGTGTATATAAAAAGCGGGACCAAGAGTACTGGTTTGAGGGACTTATTCAAGAGACACGGGCGAAGAGGCCACGCTGTGCAGAAGAAAAAGTGAGCGAAGGAAACTCTCTACAGAATATAGAAGATATGGATGCAGGAGAATTGAGCACGGAACTTCGGGCTATGGGAATGTCGACGAAAGTCAAATCAATAGAAAAACTGCGCAACCTTGTAAGGAAAGAAAGATAAAAGTAATGACTGTAGCCATTACAGGATATAACAGTTATATTGTGAGAGGTGCCTTTTAGTTTTTCGTGTTTTCTCCTCTATTTGTAGTGCTGTGTTGTACCTCTGGTTTAGAAAGTTCATCACTGCTTTAAGATGAAGAGTACTGTTCCCGATTCGTTATGTAACCTGCCCCTAAAGGAGTGTTCGGTGTGTACTAAAAATAGTGTATTTGTATTATGCGAGTGTTTAAAGGCCATATATGCTCTGAGCAATGTTTGGTGTAATATAAGTGGGATATGTGTGTTTTGTAAGTATTGCCATCATCACTTTTAAAATTTTTTTTTACTTGTCTTTGCGTAAGTAATTTTTTTATCCAATCAAAACATGGGGAAGCGGTTTATATCGCGATCAATATAGCTAGAAAAAATACTGCGGAAGGGGGAGGAGCTTTGAAAATGAACATGCACATAGGCCTTTAAGTTCTGCGGTGCAGCAGGAAAAAATATTGCACCGAATTTAAGAACACTGATCGGACGTATCGGGCGTAAATCACCTGATACTCATATGATAAACAGGCTCGAGAAAAGTGACGACAGCAGTACTACATTTCTTGCCACCAGTTATGTTCATTTGTACGTCCTTCTTTGCTGACTGATTTTGTTTGGCAACCGATTAAAAGTTTGCCTTGTTCTTTTTTCTTTTCGCAAAGTTTTGCTTCTTTCGTATGCCATTTTTCTGTGAAGTGTGTTTAGTTATATTCATATCCGTGACGTTTAGAGTGCATCGTTCTGGTTGTACATGTAATATGAACACAAGCTAATGACGCTATGTGATTCTTACTGTACAGATTTTCTTTCCATATGTTGTATAAAAAAGTGTATAATAAAACATTTTATGTCGGCACTATAGGCATTGTCATTGCCTTTTTGCGGCGAAGTTATAACCACTTCCGCATCAGCTATCAGATAGTGTGACAAGTGCAAGTTTGTTGACAGCGACGCCATGAAAATAGACGTATTACATTTGTTCGATTTCCTCCCCGAGGGTGCAAAGGAGAAAAGAAGTATAACCTCCAGTGCTTCGAATATTACTGTTAACGTAACAGATCACTTCACATGAGTGTCATCGCTACGAAGGCTCCCCTTCATCCATGGTAATTTGCTGACATTGTGCTTTCCGCTACGTGCTATAATGACATCCCTGTCTATTTGATATTCTCATTAACTTTGTAACATAGAATGTAATTCGTGACTGTTTTTATTGGTATACATTCCTTTTTAGCGTCTAGTTCTTTTCGTTGCGCTCTACATCTCTATTACAATTGTCTTTGCTTTGATTTACCAAACGCTGCTGCTGTCAAAGTATGCGATAGTATTGTTCAGTGCAGTATAATTAGTTTTTCACGCGACCACATAGATCAAAGCTGCTGCAGGCAGAGTAACCTGGGAACTGGGAAACACTACAATGAAAAAATACAAATTCGTTAGATTACGGGCTATGAAGGACAGCGCACTGGAGCGCTTCGAATTAATTCGACCCCCTGGGGTAAATAGCCGGGGCGCTGTTGCATTTCGCTTCCACTGAAATGTGGGCATAGCGGCTGGGTTCTGAGCCGGCCTTACATCACTCGGCACCCCGTGCAAAACTTTGCCCCCCCCCCCCTCCCCACCATTCTCTTTCTCTCTCTTTGAGTGTATTTGTGGGGGAGTTTCTCTTTGATTTTTATTGCCCGTCCTAATGGGGAGTACTTCTAGCCTTCATTATTTTAAAAGTATCAATGTGGTATTTGTGCTGGCGTGGGCAGGACACTTATTTCTTCTTTATTTTCCTTCCCCCTCTAATTTATATCCCTTAACATTCTTTGATCTTGCTTCTGGCGATCGATTATTTACACGTTTTCATAGCACTTTGAAGAATAAGATGAATCTTAAAAGCAAGCTGCTTGCGATAACGCAACTCATCTCTTACACTAGTAAATTAGAAAAAATTATTCCTTAAAAGGATTACAGCCCAGCCTCACAGGACAGATGCAAAGGTTCCTCAAAGGGGGCTTACAAGCCATTGCCGTCAGCCGATTGATATGACATCGCGGCTAACCATGTTAATCCCCGGTTATTCCTCTTGCACCTGGCGGCCCCTTCCGATGCCACTCTAGGAGGTGCGGGAGAATTAACTGCGATATCATGACAATCGGCCGACGCAGCAGCGTAGCAGCGACTGGCAGCGTCGCAAAATGCTACAGCCGCCATATTTACCATCTATATATATAGTAATGAACTGCATCCTTGATGACGTCCATGTAAAAGCGCTTTTTCTTAGGACATAAGTGGACAAAATTAAATTCATCAATTTATTTGCAAAAAAAGAAAAAAGAGTTGGTCGCATCTTGTGGTATCTTTAAAAGCGAAGTATTGTACCTCAAAAGCGAAGCCTCATTTTTGCAGTCGTGTTCCACAGATAGGATCCCGGCAATACATCATACACGCATATTAAAGAAGTCTTAACGAAATAACAGCAAAAAAAGTCACCAATAGCTGCAGCAATAAAAGTATGAATAGTAATCATGCGTGAAATATTTAATTCACACATTGATACTAATATATTTTCTAATGAAACGAGCACTTTTATTAAAATCAGTTGACAAAATAAAGGTTCTGAACCCAGGTTAGAACTCAAGGGAACTCAAGTGCCAAGTCCAGTCATCATATTCGGACAATGCTAGAGTCCCTAATTTGAAAGGCTTACAGGTGAACGTGACAGTAACAACCTGAACGTCTATCTAGACACTATCTGATTCTAGACTCCAAATTCAATGTTATGCTCGACGACAGCTGAACAGCTTCAGAATGTTTCTGAGCAAAGCTATATCAAATTTTCTCAAATAAGTCGTAAAATAATAAACTGAAACACTTATATCCGCGATACTTTTTGATGCCGGTACGCTCTTTCAAAGTAACAAGAATAGCTAAAATTCAGATGACCTAGCTCTCATACACTAATATATCATGATCACACACGCAAATAAACTTTTTGAAGAATAGCACAGGGCTGACAATTTGCAAAGTTGCTCCACGACAAGCATATATGAACAGCCGCAAATACTTTATGTAGCTGCGTTAATGCATGGTCATCGTAACAACCATCTATATTTAAAACGCCGGTCGAGACACTGGGTTCGAGCTCTGACATGTGTTCTTGACTAGACGGCAAAAGCCACCCGATGAAAAAGGTAAGCATCAAAATGGACGCAACTTCATCAGTCCGAACCATTTCTGCAGCGTACCTCGATACCAGGCGCCATCTTTCATATATTAGGCAATATCAGGTTTCAGATTAAAAGACCTCAGGAAGCTTCTTGATCAAAGCTATGCAAGGTCGTCGCACACCATTTTAAACAACATATATTGAGGTACTTAAAACCTGGAAGCATTTTCGATACCTATATGTGTTACCGCGCTATACAGTTTCAAAGGCTCTAAAAATGACAAAATTTGGCCCCTCCCGTAGGCAGCATCGTATAATAATCAAACGCGCTGAGGAGCTCGTGTATTAATTCACAGAACTGAAACTTCAGCACGTTCCTCAGCTAAGTGCATATTATACAAATCCCGGAAGCATTTTTTGTAGGTGCTTTTGTTCACGTATTACTGATTTTTTTTTTACCCCATCCCTTTCAGTTACGCGCCCTGTCGCCGCCACTGCCGGTAGATGGCGCAAGTAATTGATGTTCCGGAAAGCTGGGCACGAGGAATGCGTTGTACGGTGGCTCATATTTTGTGAATGATTAGTTTTGCGAACTGGTTCCCACCAATGGCGTTTGAGTTTTCTGTAGTGATTCAAATCTCCCTCCGTTTTGTGTGACTCGCTCCATGGTCTTCAGATAGCGCTGGTGGTTCAAATCTCCCGCCGTGCCTTGTGACTTGATCCTGTAGCGCTTTCTTGCCAATTTCTTTCGGGGTCCAGGTGGAGTATCTCCATTCTGTCAACGATGCAGCGCACCAACTCCTGCTGTTGTATGCGGGCTGGTCGGAAAACTTTTTAAACGAAGATTTCTTCTTGAAAGCCCCTCATAGTGCAAGCTCAATACAAGGTAACATACACCGCGAGGGGAAATAATAAATTATTTGCAGCGTAAGGTGGTTGCTTGTTCAAGTGAAGGAAAAAAATGAGTAAAATTGGTTTGCATTGTGCGTCTTAAATGCGATTTTGGCTCGAAAAGCATTTCAGAATGCCACCTAAAAGGTAGCACCTCTCGAGCAAAATGACAATAGTTTGCGTGGTGTAAATTCTGAAAACAAGAAATGAATGATTAAAGGTGTCCAAGTAAAAACCAGATTCGAAATGCTGCCTTACGCATTTTAATGCAGTGCTGTAATTCATTGCGAAAGATATTTTTTTTTCGACGTGGTATTTACTAAACGAGGATATATATGTGCAGAAGGTGCTATATCCAAATTATTTACAAATAATTCAGATAGTAGCAGCACTCTACCAGCTTGACAGAAGACAACATGACTAAAGCGGCGGCAACCATAGACATAGTATCTAGAGCAGAAACCAATTCCGTATAAAGTTTCCTTCGTCGTAAATGCTGGAGCATCACTCGGCTAAAATGGCTTCTGGGTGAAACGAGAGGTTCAGCGCTGCGGTCTAGCATGTTCAGAGCTGAACGAGGGCAACAGCGAACTCCGAGCACATGGTTCGCGAGGACTTAAACCACTTGATGCCCATGAGATTGAGATTAATGTTTTCTCTTTTTTTATGCCGTTACCAGGTTGGTTATACAACGCGAAAATAACGCTTCCTTCGACTGTCTTCATATCCTTATGGTTCGTTACTTGTTTCGATTGTTGAACTTGGAAGAAGAGCAAGCAATCTGCTCAAACTGAAATTCTTAATTAGGATTAGGTGTAAGCGGGGCCTAACCTCCAAAAATGATTTTTTTTGTAAACACGGCGTAAGAATTACCAATTCAGGACGGGAATATAATCGAGTCAAGTTAATATTATGCCTCCCTCAATTAGCCATCGATAGACGAAGACGTTTTATTTTTTTTCCGCGGACGAAATAAATATCTAAAGCATAGGAATTGAATAAACGGAGCCCAGGTACATACCGCTATCGGTTGAGGATATGCTTTTGGTGATCTTCGAGCACCGATACCGACAGCACCTGCATACCCACGCATTTCTCAGGGCCACCTCATCCACCTTACCAGTGCTCGCTCGCTGGCCGGCCGGCAGCGTGTCGGCTACGCGTCGCCCTTAGTCCGGCGGGTTCTACACGGACTTGCTTGCTGTAAGCGAGCCCCAAATGCTTCCACATCCTCCTCCTTCTTTGCGCCGTTTTGGTCCGGCCACGTCGCGAGATGCTAGCGGCCCCTACATCTCTGAGGCTCATCTAAAGAGGACCACGACGCTCACTCAGCCGCGAGGCACTCCATGCACCCGAGAGAAAGCACTCGCGACATTTCGCGCTGTAAACCATTCGTTGCCGCATTGCCATGAGTGACAAGAGCATTCAATTCAAAGCAAATGCCACAACTGAAGAACCGTGGAGTCGTAAAAATCGAAATCATGCCAATCCACAGTCGGCGGTGTCTTGCTAGGGTTAACAACGACAGAATCGTCACACAGAATCAGAAACAGGGCAAGTTGACCTGTTATTCTCTCTGCTGTCGGCGAGAGGAGACAACGCGAATATCACGGGTACCGTTTAAAGACAACGAATATGTCTAAATACACAATAACATTGGCGAATTCTCTCCGAAGCGGGTGACGTGGGCGCCGCCATGTTGACAACGCTTTTTTTCCTAGGGTAAGCAAGAGCACGCACTCTGAATTCGAAAAACAGCATACGTAACGCAAACGTACGCTAAACCTCGGTTTGGAATAGCGTTTAGCGAATAGTGATCTACAGGCCGCATATTGACTTGCTTGCATAGGTTCTTGTGTTGCCTCCATAATCGCTGCCGAAGTCACGAAGTAGCTGACGTCCTACGTACAGCGCGCAGCCTACTAAAGGCACCTTGCTGCCGCTATCACAACACCGCTTTTGTGCAGCCTAGCGATCGGCCCCTGCTGCAGTGTTGACGACAGAATTTCGTTTCCCTACGTCATGCGTACTCAGCCACTGCGATTAAGCCGTCGCAACTCGCGACACTAGCCATGGCACCGTGGGCCGATTTTGATTTTCCAGCCGGCCAACACGCAGGCTTCGTGGACAAGACAGAGACCCCTGAAGAACTCTTATCTCTTTACTGTTTAATGCAGAGCGCTTCCCTAGCAGCGTATGACTCTCGGGAACCGGCAAAGACATACCGAGCACTGCAGTGGCTTTTTGGGGCAACCATGGCTCGAGGTGCAGCGCTCAACTTCAAATTTTTTTTCTGGCTTAAAATAAAAAAGGCTCCGATAAAAATCGCTGACCAAAATTTTAGTGCAACTTGCTATCAATTGAGCTACATTTTTATATTTACTCTGCACGAAAATTATGCCCGAAAACGCTGCACAGCACATTTTCCTTAAGTTCGACATTTTTTCCTGAAATATACTGTGTTGTATCATACTTTAAACCATTTAATAACGCAGTAAATATTATTCAGAAGCTGCGTAACATGTGATGTTGCTCACCAATGTCGAAAAACAGTACACAAAAATTACCAAAATTATGTTTTTGGTAAAGAATACTGAAATAAGGCAGCACAAAAAATTCGCACTGCAAATTTTTTTGCTCTGCGAATAAAAGCCACAATGCATAGTCATAGGGACTAAGGTAAGGTAAGGTAAGCAAACTTTATTGGATCTTTTAAGGAATTCGTAGCTGCTGGACCCGCGTCGTCCTCGTCTCAGGTGGCCCCGGGTCCTGTCCTCACAAGGTCGGGCCCCTATTCCAGGGCTCCGCTGAGCCGCGCTGCCTCACAAGCGTACTGCACCAGGGTCCTTTGGACTGTGAGCTCGCTGCTGACGAGCCGGCTCTCCCATTGCTCCGCACTCGGGTGTTCGTGTTGGTGGAATGTTCTGTTTCGCTCACACTCCCACGTGATGTGGTAGAGTGTCGGCACCGCCCCGCACCAAAGGCATGTGGCTCTGTACTGTGTTGGAAACATCTTCGGTAGGTGTAGGTTGGGAAATACACCCGTCTGCAGCCTGCGCCACCCGGTCGCCTCCTCCGTTGTTAGCGCCCTGTGTGGCGGTGGGTACCTATATCTCATCTCATGCCCCTGTATAGGCCCAGGTGCTCCGCGTACCCCCCGTCGCAGGCCTGGGTGTAGAAGTCGTCCGGTTGCCCCACTCGGAAACTCAACTCGCGAGCGAGGCCGTCCGCCTTCTCATTCCCCTTAATGCCTGCGTTCCCGGGTATCCATATCAGGTTGTGTATGTGTTTTCTATCCAAGCATTTTACCTTTCTGAGTATGTTTAGGGCCATGCTCCCTATTCTCCCTCTAATGTAGTTTCTGCATGCCTCCTTCGAGTCAGTAAGCATATTTAGGAATTTGTTTTCCCTGGACCCATTAGCTACCGCCAAGGCTATGGCTATCTCCTCAGCCTCTGTTGCGTCCGCAACCCCGGCTGCTGCGCATGTAACCAGGTCTCCCTTGTGATTGACCACCACCGCTGCGGCCGTGCGTTTCCTCGCGGTTAGGTGCAGTGACGCATCCGTATAGACTGTGCTTTCCAGTTGGGCCAGTCCCCGTTCCACATACTCGGCTCTCGCTTTCCGTCTGCCCTCGTGCAGGTTCGCATCCATATTCCTAGGCAGGGGGCTACCCTAAGTATTCCCCTGAATCCGTCTGGGACGTCCTGGTACCTGTCCATGTGACCTTGTGTATCCACCCTTATCTTTTTCAGTAGCGCCCGGCCTGTTGGCATGCCTCGGAGTCTCATAGTTTGCGCTCTGAGCAGGGCTTCTCCCAGTTCGTAAAAGGTGTTGCTGATTTCTAGTTGGAGCAATTTTTTGTTTGATGTATTCCTGGGTAGATGGAGAGCGATCTTGTATGCCTTCCTCAAGATTACATCTATCTGCTCCCTGTCTGTCTTCGTTGTCACTTGGTAGGGCAACTAGTATGTGACACGGCTGACTATCAGGCTGTTAACGAGTCTGAGTGTGTCCTCTTCTTTCATGCCATATCTCCTGTGTGAGACCCTGCTGATTATCCGTCCTACCTGCTCTGCTGCTTTACTTATTAGGCTAATGGTGTGGCTGCACTTCCTACTCCTTTGCAGCCACATACCCAGCACCCTTATCATATCCTTTTCTGGGATTTTCTACCCCTCTAGATGACTAAAAACTTTTCAAGCTGGAAGTAAACGATTTTATTTTTGTAGCGTAAGCTACACTGGCCGTGGTTGGCCAGTTTCGCATGCATCCTGGAGAGCCGTGCTGCGCATGCACGAGGGGCAGTGGCTTAGCTCAGCAATGCCAGGATTTATGTAGCGAGAGCTGTAGTTCTATGCTGTTTACGCATGTTTTCGAGTTTGTTGTTGTGGCTAAAATGTTAATCATTGAAGAAGTATTCGGTGAGAGACATTGTTTACTTATTCAATTGTTTTGACAGAGGTAAACACTGCCCGATGATCGGTAAAGTAACACGCAGTTGTCTCAATGCTGCCTACACAGTATTTAGACTGGTTGCTTTCTCTCAGATACACAAGGTCAATCCTTCCGGTCCAGGATTTGAAGTAACCAGGTTCGAACCCGACAGCGGCGGCTGCGTTTCGATGGAGGCGAAACGCTAAGGCGCCCGTGTGCTGTGCGACGTCAGTGCACGTTAAAGATCCGCAGGTGGTCTTAATTATTCCGGAGCCCTCCAATGCGCCACTTCCTTTCTTCTTTGACTCCCTCCTTTATCCCTTCCCTTACGGCGCGGATCAGGTGTCCAACGATATATGAGACAGATACTGCGCCATTTCCTTTCCCCAAAAAAACAATTATTCTTATTATTATCCTAAATGAACTGCTTTGAGAAGTGCTCATGGGTGCGAAGCATATTGGGTCACGTTTAGTGAAAGAAGTCGTGCGAGGAAGTTTTTTCTAGAAAGCCGTTCGTTGCGTAAACTATTACTACCCGCCCTCTGCACGATGTAGAGCGAGGCGCACGCGGTTAGACGAAGGAAGAGAACGAGGGAAACGGTTGTTGTTCTGACTTCATATGGCTGCAGCGATCGCCCAAGCCGCAACCACAAAAAGAAAGCGCCACGTCTCACATCGGCAGCGTTCGTGGCGCAGAGATTATCCTAATCTTTTAGGTATCGCTTTGATTTTAGTATATGCCCTTTGGAAAGCTCGATGAATTAATGCTCCGGACTAATTCCCACCAGCTGGGGCTATTTAACATGCACGGTACCCATAACACGGACGTATTTATTTATTTATTTATTTTCTTGTTTGTTGTTTATGTACTTCTTATTTATTTAATTATTTTGTTTGCATAAAAATTTGGCTGCATGTGACATGGTGCAGAGCGGAAGAGCGCCATGGCCAGTAAGCCTCCGCGTCGGGTAATCAAGTGGGTGGCTTGAAGCTGGGGTTTGGCGCAGGTATGCTGCTTGCCCAACGCAGTGGTGGCGCAGTCCCCCCGATAGAAACATATGGGCTGGACGAAATGTAGCAGCAGGGGCGGCTCAGTCCTCCTAGGAACAGGAGACACAGTAGGGGTGGAGGTTGTGGGGGAGAAGTGCGCTGACTAAGTGGGGTGATGGCACGACCAATATGTATGTGTATTGAGAGAGTAGGCGTCGCATACCTGACAGCGGGGGTCGCCTCGGCGGTTGAGCATGAAGCGGTGGTGCTAGTTACTAGAATGGGTATTTCTTCTTAAGGGATTCAAGTAGATTCGAGGCAGGTGACGTTTCGGAAAGGGTTGAGTGGGGCGAGGAGGTGAGAGGGGTGGCGTAGAGCAATTAGTCAAATGTTCGCCGTTTGGGCTTTTGATGTATGGAGCGCTCGTCCTTGGGGCTGTTACTTCCTGGCGAGAGGAGAAGAAAGGGTCGTTCCGCAACGTGTCGTGAGTGTGGCCATGAGGCTAATCGTTCCCTCTATCTCTTGGGGACCGTGTACCTATTCCAGCAGAAAGTGCAGTTGATGGTGACGCTAGTTACTAGCCTTTCTGCAGTCATAATCCAATCAGAAACAGTAGTACCATTGGTGTATAAATTTTATAGTTCTTTAAAGCTCCTGTTTAAGGTACTTCTACAATATCTAACATGACTGAATTTTATCCAGTAATAAATTCTTCTTAGCGGAAAAACTCCCTCAATCACTGTGCAGCTTCTTCATAAAAAAATTGTCTTTGCTCTTTACCGCAATTATAGTTGTCTAACCAAGCCGTCAGACCTGTTGGAAGCCACACCTCGTCAATCAAGGGTTCGATGAAAGTTCCTCTGCTCAAGCATAAATCAGGTGAACCACGACCACTGCCCAAGTGTGTAGATCTAGATGTAGTAGGTCTGTAGACGTTCCGAAACCTCGTGTGGGTTCCTAACACGCGTGCATGGTTCTGGTACGTCGATCCATCATCGGATTTGATCAGTGACCGCTATTCACTTCTTCCACGTTTCATTACGTTACATTACGTTAAATTACATGACACCGCAAAAAAAGGTCATTGGACACATGCAGTGTGGTTCGCATAAAAGCGAAAAAAAATGATAGCATAATTTCCACGCGGTGACCGAATTTCGAAAAAAATTCCGATGGTAAGAAGAAAACCCGCGAACTTCGAAGTGCCTATGGCAGAAGCTCGTATCTCTCTTGGACGCGGCGCTGCAGTGTGGTCGTTTCAGCGGGCTACAAAACTCGAGCGTCAAGTAGAATTTTCATTACCTGTAGGCAAGCTTGAAACCTAAGCTTTTACTTTGCTTTTCTTCGGTACAGCATAATATTCAAAGTATTATTTAAAAACCCTCATAGTTTGGAAAACCGCACAGCCCAATATTACGTAGTCCGTGTACACCGAGTTCCGGGATCCTAGCATGTGGACGGTGCTTAGTTTGGTCGATGAGAGCAGCCGCATTGGGCTCTCAAGATGAAACATCTATTACGCTGCAGTACCGTTCAATACACAGCGTTATGACCAGTTGGCAAACAACCGGTTTCCTCTAAACGCACTTGATCTACCCAAACACAGAAATAAAAAAAAACTACTTACTACTTTTCCGCCACCTCAGTCTCTTATACCAGAACGCCGCTATCGATCGACACTAAAACGGTCTAGACAGTCTACGCCTACGTTTTCACGAAAAAACCAAAAGTTAAAAGAGCAACATATGTGCCAGCAGTGGACAAAAAAGAACGAGTACAAACACGTTCCCTTGGGGCGACCCGAGGTTTCCAGGCGCCGGGCTTCACGACACCGTTCGCAAGAATCGTTTCTGCGTGGCTTCCATCGGCACCGGCGTCCGCGGCTCCGCCTCGAAAATAGGCGCCCCAAATATGCAAAAAAGAAGAGCAATGTGATAGAATACCAAGAGAAATGAGAAAAAACAAACAAGCGGCTTGAACAGTGGCCTATCTTCGATTTATCGACAAGGCATCCTCGCGTGGCAACCTTACTGTCCGGGCAAGAACAACACAGAGCCCAGGGTATGCTTTTGCGGCGAGAATTTTGCGCCACTGTTTTCAGTGTAGCACACGCGGCTTTGTGCGCTCGCGACTATGGGGCAGAAAAGTGCACGCCTACCTACGTGCTTCTGCTACATTTATGCTGTCTAAATTAACGCATGCACATACACTGAATGTTATCCGTTAGGTAATAAGAGAAAGAGTCGGAAAAGTGGAGGTCCAATGTCGCGATCACCACCATGATCTCAGCGCGTGAGGGCTCCCTTACACCATAAAACATCAAATTTCAATCAAATGATCCACATTTAGGTTGCAACTAAATAGAATATAAATTTCACAATTGAGCTGACTTTTAACGTTATTTATACACGCTCTTACCTTCTTACCGTTTCCACTGCGTTGTCTGTGACACATTTACCAGTACTGTGTCAGATCATACTGCTTTAAGAAACATGGAAAACAATGCGACTTTTCAAAGCCCTTGTTGGATGTCTTGTACCTACATACTTTTCTGAATCACAGGCTACACTATTTTAATCTAAAGTAGCAGCCTAGAGCTGGGATCGGTAGACTGGCGGTTTGATGACCAATTAGACAACCGATACCAAGTGTTATTTTCGTCGCTACCTAATGTACCTTATTTTCATGTTTCTCATTTCAGAGAGGCGGCGCGTTCGTACGAGCGCCGCAGAGTTTCCAAGTGCATCACCAAACAAGACAACACAAAAATGTTCAGTAAGGTTCTCTGAGCACTTGGCTGAAGGCTGTGTAGTTAGTTTCACCTATACGTGTTTCTTTTTAGCAATAAGCGCAGACACAGCGCAGCCATTGAAAGCTACTTGGGCGCTTTATTAATTTAAGCGAGCACAGTTATCGTTTTCCTTTGCAGTTGTTTCTCAAACGATAGCCGCGAGGTCATGTATGCCAGAGGTTGTTTCAGCTTTCTACAACCTCCTCTTCCCAGCGAGATATGGTTTGAGGATTGAAAATGGTTCTAGAAATAGTCTTATCAGTTTTTTTTACCCTTTTTTCCACTCCCAATCCTCTTTCAGGATCTCTGTTACGTCACTGACGATGAAGTGGCCCTATTCTAAGATTTGAATCATGACGTTATTGAGATGAAGTGAGCTTACAAACTCAAGGACATAAAAACGCCCAGTCCGCGGCACCACTGGTAGAGGCCCTTCACTTTTCATTTTATTTACGGGAATATTTCCTCCATTAACTGCACTCTAAACAGAAACGAGCCCATGCAGCAGTAAAAAGGGAGTGCGCCGTCTTCTGGCACACTCCCTTTATGGAGCAGGATACGCTTCCCAAGCCCTGAGGTTGATTTCCACCACTGAAAATGGGGAATAATTGCTGTTGGCAACGGAAAAAAATTTCCTCTTCAAAACATGGGAAGTTCTAGCACTTCAAACATTTTAAGCCAAGGCTTCAACTTCCTCTATTTGCTTCCTCTATTTGGGAAACGCTGTGGAAGGAGTAAATCTTGCGAAAAGATAAATGCGACGAACGCGTACAAAACAACTTTAAATCACTTATTAGTATAAATTTTCAACTGGACAAAATGAAGGGGCCAGTGAAAAAGTAAGTGGCATCTTCCAATTTTCTTGAAACTATGACTTACTAACTTTCACAAGTATGCACGCACATATATTTTAATGTAAATTTATGGTCCGGGATGCAAGGCATGTATATTAGCTCCGTGTACAGTGAACGGATACACAGAATTTACGCTGCTTCGTAGTCCCGATAAGTCAGATGCTTGGCAAAGACCTCGCGGCACCAACTGACGCACTACGGCTGTTTCCCATTGTCAGTTTCGTGCCGCTTACCCCCTTGACGCCGGCAGTCTTCCTTGCTGCGGGCGCCGCACCCGGCATCAACGGAGATGGCTTCTCAGAGGCAATCGGAGTCGATCCAGTCGCAGTAATCGGCGACTGATGTACGACCACAGCCGCTGCGCTACTCTTCTTCGCTTCAATGCTTCCGCTTCCAAACTGTAAGCTTCGTTCCCTCGTGCCGGAATCACCTCCAGCCGTGCTGGTCTTCACCGATCCACCAACCTTAAAGGGAGGGTTCTTGATCTTCTCTTCCAGGACGTCGTTCCCCCGGGACATAAGCGGCGTCTCCGAAGACGCTACGTTTATCCTCCTTGAGAGGACACCAGCCGTCGCGCCCAAGACAGGTCGAAGTCGCCGGTGACTTCGGGTCACCCTGACCAGTCTCCACCGGTCGTTGCGCTCGACGAGGTACGGCGCAGCTTGCGTGATGCGTCGCACTCGCTCCCGGGCCGTGCTTCGGGGAACGTCGCGCGTGGGCTGCTCGAACAGGCCCAGACGAGCCGCTGGAAAGACGATGGCGGGCGGCGCCGACTCGTAGCTTGACTCCAGAGACCTGTTCCTTTCGGCGAACACGAAAAGAGCGGCGGCTGACGCGAGCCCGACGACAAACGCACCCGAGCACAATGCGACGATCACACTGCGGGGGCAGCCCCGAAGCGACAGCTCGGAATTTTTGCGAGGCAGTAGAGAGGCTAAGGAATCGGCCGTGTCCAGCCCCATGTTCTTCTTCTTTGCGCCCGCGCCTGCGCTGTGACGTAACTAGAAACCTAGGAATGGGGCTTCTTCTTCATTTTCCATTAAGGCAGGCCCAAGAAACAGCCAATACCAGATAAAACCTTTAAATCGGACCCCGAACACTACAGACGAGTACAGACGGGAAATATATCTAGACCATTACACTGCTGTAAGCAGCATTGAGACTCTACGCACGTATATTATAAACCGTGACGCCCAAAGCATGACCATGCGAGCAGAATTTAGGTTATAACGAAGTATCGATGTCGGAAGTGTGAAGCCACAGTGATTAAAAAGAATTATGTTCAGAAAACAGTGGAGGGCAAGCAAGCATGATGAGACTGGATGCAAAAACGGCTTCCATGTTGTGTCAGCCTCTTAGAACTTATGAGTGTGCTGTAGTAACCTTCGGACTCACTATGATGCTCACACTAGAGTCTCCTAGGATGATGAAAAAATTCACTGGTTGATAAATCACGAAGCGGTGTCACAAATTCTGAGAACGTCTTTCTAGGTTCTTGCCGTCTGCGGTGGAATCTAGTCGTTGCACTGCGACATCTGAGGAATTTGAAAACTTTTGAGTCAGTTTGTTTGAGGATGGTAAGCAGTTGTCTTTCGATGGCTGGTGCCACTGAGCCCAAGCACCTCGTGCGTAAGTCTCGACGGAAACGGGGTCCCCGTGTCATTTAAAAGGTCTGTTGGGGTACCGTGATGAGCACAATGCTGTGAATGAAGTGTGCAATTTCGGCCGCGGCACCACCGGGAAGAGTCTTGGTCTGACAGGAGCGGCTGCGGTAGTCAGTGGCAACCTCAGTATACTGGTTACCCATTGAAGACGCCAGAAATGGGCCGTGTAAGTCCATGCCGACCTGTTGAAACGGGAGTTGCGAAGGATCTATAGGTTGCAGCAGCTCGGCTGGTTTAGTCGGCGGCGTCTTGCGGCGCTGGCACTGACGACATGTTCGTACGTAGCGTTGAACAGTAGCAAGCCTGGGCCAGTAGTACTTCTCGCGTATCCGCGCCAACGTGCGGGCAGACCCTAGGCGGCTGGAAGAAAGGTCGTCGCTGCACGCACGCAGAACTTCGCGATGAAGCGTTGTGGGTACTACAAGCAGAGACAGTTTCCGTCAGGCCGCAGTTCTTGTAAAGGACACCGTCGCGTAAGCAAAACGATGATAGTCCGCTCTTGGAAAGTCGAGATGGAGATGGAGCAGTTCCTTCTAAATACTCGATGAGGGGCAGCAGTTCGGAGTACGCCATCTGTTGGCGGGCGAGGGTGGAGGTGGTGATGACGCCGATCAAAGCAGAATCGTCGTCGGACCCATCCGTGTGGCAGAGAGTGGGAGCACGAGCGCGTGGGACAGACAGTCAGCATCGCTGTGTTTCAAGCCTGACTTGTGCACAATAGTAACGTCAAACGCCTGCAGCCAAAGGCTCCATCGAGCAAGCCACCCCGACGGATCTCTCAGGTTCGTCAACCAACACAGAGAGTGATGATCGCTCACGACCCGAAACGGGCGGCCATACAAGTGCGGACGAAATTTCGTGATTGCCCACACAACAGCGAGGCACTTCTTTTCGGTGGTGGAATAACTGACTTCGTAACGGTACAAAGAATAATGTCGAAGTTTTAGAGGCGGGAAAGAAATGAGGGGACGCAAATCAACTAGGTATGAATTAAGTCCGGTTGGCTTTCCTGGGAAAGGCGTGAACGAAGCGGAGTACAAGGGAGCACAAAACTCATGCATGCCGTGTCTGTGTGCGGCAACGTAAAAAAAGAAAGGCAAGAAAGGTTCATCGCATCTACAGATGATCACCAGAGCCTGGAGCCAATAAAAATAAAGAAAAATTACTCCAGACTAAGAAGCGGCCACAACAGCTGTTCCGCAAACCGGTCTCGCCCCTCCTCTCTGTTTAATCCCCCCCCTTCTTGGGCCACTTTGATCATTCGTCCTTAGGCAGTGATAAACTCTCGAAAACGCTTTACTGCAACAGCATGTGACACGTCCATCATTTCGATCTAATGACCACACAGAACGCATTCTACTCTGCGACCTAAATAGCGTTCCTCTTACATCGCAGGTGGACGTTGGAGTTTTACATGGCGACGTCCTACGATGCCGTTTCCGTCGACGAAAGTACAGAGAAAGCTATTGCTGCAAAAAATGCAGCATTGGAGTCCTGGGCCGACGAAACGTGATACCATGATCGCAGAATTTTTTTTTTTCGTGACGGGACAAGAGTCTGATCCGCATAGAGCAGCCTCAAAGGTCGCTCACCGTTAATCTGTAACTGTGCAGAGTGACACATGAGTACGAAGGTTTCATAAAGCTCCGCGGAAGAGAACATTCAGGTCGAAATGGAACACCCGAGGAATGGGTTGTATGTTCACTAAGCGGCTTGGACAAATAGCTGATGGCCTGTCAGGGCGATGGCGTGAAAGCTTGAACTCGTTGAATATGAATTCTGGGGAAAAGCATCAGCTGCGCTAACCTTACCAGCAACAATGCAGCGCCGAGTTAGACCGGGACTCCAGCGGATCAGATATATAGTAATAAATGTCACGCGTGCTCTGGCACCAAAATAATAACGTGTAACATATCACCCGCGCCGGCTGGTACAAAGCACATTAATTCAACGAACAACCCAAACAAGAGTATTCAGTAACTAGAAAAGTGTTAAGACTGTATGCGCTTAGCCAACAAAAAAAAACAGGTAGACAGCCAGAAATTTGGCTTGAATTGAGATCGATAGTCGCAAGACAAACAGAGCAGGTAAGCCCCCCCCCCCCCCCCCCCCCAGCATGTTCTCCCGCTCTCCCAGACGCTATCTTTTCTCTTGCAGGTATACCTCTACTTGATTTCGCCTTTTGTGTTGCTCCCCTCAATCTTGCAACATTTATTAAAGATTTATCCTGGTCGTCTGTCGGTGCATAGTTATAACCCTTGTTTTCGGTTCGTCATATCAACGGAATTTGCATCTTGGTGTAATTTCGCACTTACTAACTCTGTACTCGTTGAGTGCCTCTCATCTCGCCAATTGACACTGTTTCTTCAAGTGCAGCATTCTCGAACACCAATTTTAATTTTGAGGCAACTGTGGAATATTATAACGTACTGCTTTGAAAATATTTAAGGCAATCGTTCAGACTTTCGATTAGTAGCAGAATCTTTCCTCCAAAATATGTACAGATAGCACGCATCGAGTAGTTACGGCTGCAAATACAAAACCAAAGGGGAACGTTTTTGGTGACAGCAAAAACGTTTATGGCAAAAAATAAAAGCCTGCCGAGGAAAGATCCGCGGATATATAATGTCAGAGTGAAGTCTTCCGATATATGAAAAAATTGCGTACATAAACTATTTCCCGTTGAAAAATGCGCCTGTCCAGAATTTCTGGGTATGATTAACCCTGTCTTTCCTAATCTTATATTTTGTTGGACCTCATTGACACAAACACACCAAATCAACCACAAAACACCAGGTGGCCGCCTCACATACGAATACATTGACGATCTGACGCCCTCCTAGACACACTTCAATACACTTACACGTCTCCGCATGTCTCCAAACTTCTACCCCCCTACACAGGACCAGCCAGCCCCACAATAGACACAGATATAACGGAGACGGAAGTCAGAGCGGCCCTCCTGATTCTCCCGAACCAACTCTAAACACGCAACCCTGGCGCAGACTACAGGCACACCTCTCCTCTTCCACCTTACGCTATGCCACTATCATCCCTCCCGCTGCTGCCTGCAACTTATGTCCAAAACCCTTCGCCTCTTTCCTCCACATCCTCTCCATCTTTCTGGAGGACCCCCCCCCCCCCCCCCCTCACGGAACCTTAAGACCTGGGAGGACTGGAAGATCCTGCTGCGCTTGTAGGTCCCCGCCGTGCAGACTATCGCCACCGGCCGGGCCGCCAGTGCTATGAATCTTAGGAACATAAATACTTTGCTGCAGTGAGGTCGTGCGGTCGTGCTGGGACCCAGATGCTTGCCCAGAATTCCTGTGTAATAATAAAGTTTCTCTATCTCTCTCTTGCGGCTATCGATTGGAAGTAATGTATTTTGTTGCCGAATAACTCTGGGCCCCATGCCCGTGGTAAATGCCTAATCATATCATGCGTGGCCCCTATCACCTGCCAGTTGTCGGAAACCTTGTTCTTTGCACGCGGGGGGGGGGGGGGGGGTAGTTTGTTTACCATTCCTTCAAAAAAACGGTGACTCTGATGACCCACTCGTCTTTCACCCAGCCACACTGAGAGAAACGGTATTATTAGAGAGGAATTCGGGGCATGCCCCAGAGTCCCCGAACGACCCCACTGCACTCAAGTGTTTATATTTCTAAGATCCATAATACCAGTAGCTCGGCCGATGGCGATGGTCTGCACGGCCGAATCCTCCTCGCGCAGCAGATTCGCGCAGTTCTCCCAGGTGTTGAGGTTTTCTAGGAGGGCCCGCCGGGCACAAGAAGAGGATGTGGAGGCTAATCGAGTGGTCACAGCGAACTTTGGAGTGCATTCAGCGAGAAGACGTCATCATCAACTTTGGAGGGGGCGGCGCCACCCTGAGGTGCAAGTCGGGATCGCCGGAGAGATCCGCGGTCGTGGATGAACCGAGTAATAGACGTGCTGCTGCTTCTTTGTGGCCGCTGCTAACCGCAACGGAAGGCCACGTATTTAGCGATCCTTACTGTTGCACTAAGCGACGAAGGAAAAGAACGAGCATCATATGTATACTGAAGCTAAGTATTCCGAATTGTATTCCATACAGGTATTGCAACACGTCACCAGCAGCAGTTAAGTAGACAGTGGACTTCATGTGCGCCACATGCGTTTGGTTTCATTTTCGTGCGAAAAAACACTGCATTTTCTCGCACTTGTAAAATAAACAAAAAAGCCATCAAAATTTGAAATCCACGAGAAAACCCAACAGGCCGATCAGAGCAGCTGCAATTAGGCTTTGTAAGTCCATGACTTGTACCGAACTTTTTCCTCACAGGTAGTAATTTCTAAGGGGCCTAGTCGAAACATCTCGAATTAGTGCATCAACTATACTGACCCATGATACTACGGGAACTCGGTGTATTGCTTTGCTAATTGGATCCCTTTCTCCTTTCTTTTCCTGCCACTTGCGTCAAATTTTTCTGCTTTGGGCAAAAGCAGACATCACGCAAACGGAACTCGCATTATTTTGAACTCGGATACGAGGAGTTAGGGATAAAATTCTAGTGTCAGACTGAAGAATCCGGGGACGGTTGTGCGAACGTACTACCGCAAACAGTTGCTGTACGACACCCCCACTCCTTCCTCTGTGTTACGTCATGTTCGGCACGTGGGCATTCATGTGATGGTGGTGAAAAACTTTTTTAATGCTCAAAACGAGAGTCTGGGAGTCAGAAGACCCTGCTGCATAGTCTGTATCCTTAGTCCAGGACACCGCATCACAAGGCCCCCGTCTCGCGCCCGCTTTAACAGAGTCTTTTGGGACTCCAGTGGGGGAGCAGTTGAGGAGGGCAGTCTCTTATGCCTCTCGGGTAGGGTAGGGTAAGGGGGAAGATGATTATTGTGAGTACATGCCCACATCATGTGATAGACATTGCAGATCTCTCCACAGTGCGGGCAACGCCCATCTATGTTGGAATCAGTGTTTTTCTACGGCAGGACAGAGAACAGTTCCTGTCTGCTGGCGCCGCAGAGTTCGCTCCTCCGCCTTATTAAGCCCTTTGGCAGGGGCAGGGTAGAGACGGTGGCTGTCGCAGAATTGAAATAAAATTTGGCGGAACCACGGAAGCGGTTCGTGAGCTCCTGAGCCAGGAGAGCTAGGATGAGGAGCCCGGTGTGTAAGCACCCCGGGTGGCCGCATCAGCGGCCTCATTGCCTCGTAGACCACGGTGGCCAAGAGCCCAGATTATTTTTGTGTGATTTAGATAGGTGGCAGCCCGTCTTAAAATTTGGGAGGCAAGAGATGATATTTTCCCTGAGAGATAGTGTTCACAGGCCCGGCGAGAGTTTGTGATAGCCGTCCTCGATTTTGGATTTGCGGCAGCGATAGCTATGGCAACTTCTTCCGTTCGCGTTGAATTTGGGGCCCGAAAGGATAGCCCATCGACATCCATGCCCTGGACTAGGGTAACCCTGTAGAATGCCACGGGCGACGGTCCTATGATGTCCACGTAGTAGCCATCCTCTTTAGATCCATATTCCCTCTCAGCCGAATAGCGTCTTCAGCGCGGAAGCGAGCAAGTCGGCTTTTCCCGCTAAGACTGAGCATCGGCAGATGCCTGTCGACCAGCTGCAATACTACAGCTGGGACCAACTCCTCACCCAGCCAGACAAGGCCACTCAAATTGCGCTGATTTCGTGGGCCCAGGGCGTCGCCCCCACCTGGGGCCACACAGGACCCATCTGCAATAATTTCCGACACCTGTGGCAATAAAGTTGCGTGTCTCTCTCTCTCTACTAATCACGCGCGCAACCTGTACACATTTCTTATTCTGTAAATAGTTTGTGTATATTACCTCTCCCCCTATACTCTCTTCCTGTCTCCTCACCTAGGTCTTTCATTTAATTTCTCAATTCTGCCTGCTATCCTTTATTTCCGCTGCCCTAGATCGGGACTTCAGCATTAATGGCAGATGCCGGGCTACCTTCAAGGGAATCATCCCATATTACCCATTCGGCCACGCGATCTTTCCTAAGCCCTGCAACAGCCTCACGAAGGCGGAGGAACGCTTACACCTTCGCCTTTATACTAAAACGCTTCGGTGCCCGGCAGTCATCAAACATTTCCACCATGCGTACACAGGGGAGTGCCCGCACTGTAGGGAAAAGTCCGGACATTTACCACATGGCGAGGGCTAACCCCGCACCTTCCCCCTATCCCCAACCCTACCCGGGAGGACTGGGAGGCGGCCCTGCACGGTGGCTCTGACACTACCGATCCAAAAGGCCCTGGTCGGGAGCGCCCGAGCAGCAGCTACAGCCAATGGGCTCCTGTAATGAGCAGCCCACCTAGCGTTTATAAGGAACGGCACATTAAGGAACACTCCACTCGCTCCCTGTACATATTTTGATTGATTGGTTGGTTTTTAAAGAAAGGAAATGGCGCAGAATCTGTCTCACATATCGGCGGACACCTGAATCGCGCTGTAAGGGAAGGGATAAAGGAGGGACTAAGAGAAGGAAGAGGTGCCGTAGTGGAGGGCTACGGAATAATTTCGACCACCTGGGGATCTTTAACGTGCGCTGATATCGCACAGTACATAATTTGAACATAAAGGTTTTCAGTCAGTCAGTCTAGCAAAAATCTTATCCTTTTTTTTCATTATTATTTTAACAAACTATCACTACTACTACTTTCTCTCTAGGCTAAAAAAACTGGTTTTTGAGGAAAGGAAATGGCGCAGTATCTGTCTTACATATCGGCCGACACCTGAACCGTGCCGTAAGGAGTTTAAAGGAGGGACTAAAAGAAGAAAGGAAGAAAGGTGCGGTAGTGAAGGGCTCAGGAATAATTTCGACCTCCTGAGATCTTTAACGTGCACTGACACCGCACAGCACACGGGCGCCTTAGCGTTTCGCCTCCATCGAAACTTGACCGCCGCGGTCGGGTTTGAACCAAGGTAGCCGAGCGCCCTCACCACTGAGCCACCGCGGCGGGTTTCACTATGCTACCTCAGCGATTTCGCGGTGCCTGCGGTTTTGGCCTTCATGTGAGCCAGAGGTCGAACCTTAATTACGGTGCGGTTCGGGTGTCCACCGATATATGTGAGACAGTTACTGCGCCATTTCCTTTCTTCAAAACCAATTTTAGAAACCAATCTTAACGGGTTCGAACCCGACAGCGGCGGCTGCGTTTTTATGGAGGAAAAACACTGAGGCGCCCGTGTGCTGTGCGATGTCAGTGCACGTTAAAGATCCCCAGGTGGTCGAAATTATTCTGGAGCCCTCCACTACGGCACCTCCTTCTTCCTTTCTTCTTTCACTCCCTCCGTTGTCCCTTCCCTTACGGCGCGGTTCAGGTGTCCAACGATATATGAGACAGATAATGCGCCATTTCCTTTCCCCAAAAACCAATTATTATTATTAACCAATCTTCAATTTTCTTCTAAAGCATAGGAAAGGGGCATAACTGGCTCCCTGGGATGGTGGACAGACACCTCAGTCGCGCTTTCAGCTACGTGGCGGTAGTGACAGATGGGTGCTGCATGCGTTGCCGTTCCCAACGTCGTAGCAGAAACGCGGCACTGAAGCTATCGATCGTCGGCGTTCATTGTGTTCATTGTGTTTTTTGCCGTTGGAGTTGACAACGCTCTAAACCAAGATGATTTTGAGGAAATGAAGGCACATAATTCTCTTCCCTGATCAGTATCTGATATATGAGACAGATACTGCGCCATTTCCTTTCCCCCAAAACCAATTATAATTATATACAGTGGACGCCTCAATCGCGCTTTGAGGTGCGGGGCGGTGGGGAGAGAGATAATAATAATAATAATAATTGGTTTTTGGCGAAAGGAAATGGCGCAGTATCTGTCTCATATATCTTTGGACACCTGAACCGCGCCGTAATGGAAGGGATAAAGGAGGGAGTGAAAGAAGAAAGGAAGAATAGGTGCCGTAGTAGAGGCCTCCGGAATAATTTCGGCCACCTTGGGATCTTTAACGTGCACTGACATCGCACAGCACACGGGCGCCTTAGCGTTTTTCCTCCATAAAAACGCAGCCGCCGCGGTCGGGTTCGAACCCGGGAACTCCGGGTCAGTAGTCGGGGAGAGAGATGGGCTGCGTGCATTAGTGCTGATATCTTTCTGACAGGCACGCGCCACCGCAGCAATAAGCCGCAGCGTTCATTGGGTGACCAACCTCTCCCGAGCTTAAACTAATTAAAATGCCACCTGGCAGGGTGGGCACCATGCCTATCCAGTGTGCGGAAACCACTCAACGTTAGAGGTCTAGCCGCGTCTACTTACCCGATACACTACAGTTTTCGCTCTCTAACCAGGTTCAGCAGTAGTTGAACCGCAGCTAATTTTTTGAAGCGAAAGCTTCACTACGTTAGGCAAAGCCGATTTCACCATGCGTTTCCGGTTGGCGTTCAAGTGAGCCAGGGTTCAAGTGTGGCTATTGTCTTACTTATGTGGTCCACCATGGTGTCGCACCACTTGACCTTAGACCTTCGACCGACGTTTGATCATTCTATTCTCCAGTAAAGGACGGTAGAATAGGCCTCAGCATTCATTGGATGACCAACCTCTCGCGATCAGCCATTAAGTTAACTGCCACCTGCCAGGGTGACAGTGTGGGCGCGCTGCCTATTTAGTGTGCGGAACACACTGAGCGTTACAGACGCCAAGCCGCGTCTACTTGCCCGACACACCACAACTTTCGCTCTCTAACCAGGTTCAGCACAGCTAATTTTTCTAACCACTCACTGGGTCTATCATGTCGGACTTCAATTCAAGCGTACAATCCTGTGAAACGTCAAGAACGAACCTTTTTTTCACTGGTCGGCGTCTCTTATTTTTTCAAATGTAAATGTTTTCCAATCAATAAATCGACCAACTACTCATTCTGTCGAAACGCCCGCGTAGCAGGGTATCACCGTTCCTGTTCTAATTTCACTCCTACCGTACACCGTTTACCCGCCGCGGTGGCTAAGCGGTTAGGGCGCTCGGCTACTGATCCGGAGTTCCAGCGTTTCAACCCGACCGCGGCGGCTGCGTTTTTATGGAGGCAAAACGCTAACGCGCCCGTGTGCTGATTAGAAAAAATTTTATTTACATATGTACACATGCCAAGGTTACCGGATACATTTGACATTCACAAGTTGACATGACGCTCAGCATGTAAGGCGAGCCAATTAGAGTGCCAAAACATCTTTGAATAACTAACAGGAATTTCTTGTGTGCGATTTAAAGCGGCGTGGCATGATTATTAACAGTGAGTGATACCGGAAAAATCTGACACGGAAAAAAAAAGGGGGGGGGGGAATAAAGAAGAAGACCCTAGCGCCAGTTTGGTCTAAAGACCAGAACGAGACGTTCATTGCTAACAGAAATGAATGGGCATGACCACTGCCGGAGCCCGTGTGCTGTGCGATGTCAGTGCACGTTAAACATCCCCAGGTGGTCGAAATTATTCCGGAGCCCTCCACTAGGGCACGTTTTTCTTCCTTTCTTCTCTCAACCCTCTTTGTCTCTTCCCTTGCGGCGCTGTTCAGGTGTCCAACGATATATGAAACAGATACTGCGCCATTTCCTTTCCCCCAAAACCAATTATTATTATTATTATTATTATTATTATTATTATTATTATTATTATTATTATTATTATTATTAATATTATTATTATTATTACACCCTTCTCTAAAGGCGCGGTTCAGGTGTCCACCAAGAAGTGACACAGGATGCACTCTTTCCTCCAAATCAATTTCACTCCTCGAGAGCGAGGGAGTCGAATGTCTACTTACTGCTGAATGCCTGAATTAGAAAGTTTCACTCGCAAACAAAACAAATTTCGGATAACAACCAAATGCTCTACCGGAAGCGCTATGCGCTTTCTCTCTCTCCGGTGTCATCGGTACCGTTATCCTTGAATGCAGATGAAAATATTCATGCCAAATGCGGGGCACGAATGCACGTTTTATGCCATGGCATTGAGGCATCAAGATTGCTATTAGTCGGCTGGGACTGCAGCGTCTAACTCTACCTACAAAGGTTGCCGCGATGTCTTGCTGCAAAATTGGATTTTAAAGGAAGGCAATGATGGAGTAATTGTCTCGCATTTCGGTGGACACGCTAACCGCGCCGTTATAGAAGGGAAGAAGGTGAGAGTGAAAAAAGAGAGAGGTGCCGCGGTAGAGAGCTTCGGAATAATTCTGGCCACATTCAGCCGAGCGGCATGACTAGGCTCCTTTGGGAGCGAGGAAGGCGACGTTCCGCTCGGACGCGCGCTACTGGTCTCCTTGGGCTTGTCCACTGTGCTCTTATGTGCCGAACCTGAGATAATAGATCACTCCCTGCTGTTCTGCCGCCGCTTCTCTCATTTCAGGAAGCGTCTTTTGCAAATTCCCTTTCATCAACGGGGCTTGCCTGTGTCCTCCGCGGTTGTTCTTTCCATTGGCGCTTCTTTGCTAGACGAAGCGACAGGAGTGTGCGCTCTGCTGTTCAAAATTTTCTTCAAGAAACGCAGCGACACCCATTCTAATTTCTTTTTCCCGCTCTCAGTCAGTACGGCATTGAAACATTACTGGCATTGTCCCATCTTCAATCTCCAAGTTAACAGGACCCCTGTCCTTCCGTCTTCCAACCTATCAGATTACATACTATTACCACTCCTTTTCCCGTCAAAACTTTCCTGTATCCAGCAATTAACCGCCTGTGTCTTGGCCACTCCCCCGTAGTGGGTATGTATGTGCAAGCAACGTCTGAAGCCTTCCTTGCTTCCTTCTTGGCCATCCGATTAAAAGCCTCTTTGGTGTTGCTCTACGTTTGTCGGAGACATTTTGGTGGAGCCGCTGGGTACCGGCGACGTTTGGTAACAACACCCGTCCACAAAGCGAGCCGCCGCCAGCGAGGCCTGCAACATGAGTGCCAACCACTGACGATGTCGGTGCGTACCATGACGTCAACTACAGGCAGTCAGACAGGTCAGCCTTCAGGCACTGTCCCACCGGTTGTAGTCCTCACACCTCGCTCGCCACCATCCTTTCACGGCGATCGGTTCAAGGATTTCGGGGACTGGTTGTCCAGCTTTGACCGAGTGGCTACTTTTAACTAATGGGACGACGGCCAAAAACTACGAAACGTGTATTTCGCGTTCCAAGACTCGGCGAAGACATGGTTCGAGAACCATGACGCATGGGAAGCGTTCCGTCGTGAGTTGCTCGCTACCTTCAGCACAAACATACGCAAGGAAAACGCCGAAATTGCTCTTCGCTTCAGGTCACAGCAGTCGCAAGAAAGCGTCGCCATGTTTATCGAAGATATGGCACTTCTCTTCAATAGGGCTGACCCTGCCATGCTTGAGGCTACGAAGGTGCGCCACCTAATGCGTGGTGTGAAGAAGCAGCTCTTCGCTGGCCTCATACGCGACCCTCCAGGAACCGTCGCTGAATTCGCCAAAGAAGCCACGGGCATGGAACGTTCTTTGCAGGAAAGCAGTGCGCAGTACGGTCGTAAGGGAAGTGTTGCGGCCACTAATTATTGTGCATCACTGCGTCACCGGGGACGAGGCGCTTCTGGAGCTTGTGCGGAGTGTGGTTCGCGAAGAACTGCGCAACCTCCGCTTAGATGCTCCACCTTCCAGTGTTGAAGCTGTAGCCGATGCCGTCCGTGACGGAATTCGGCGAGCGGTCCAGCCACCACCGGCACCACAGCCGGGGCGGTACTTCGTGAGCTACAGCGAAGCCCTACGGACACCGCAGCCGGAGCCGCACATCATGAGCTACAGCGAAGCCCTGCGGAGGCTTGCGCCAGTGCCACATGCATTCCGTCCTGCTGCCGAACCAACGCAGGGGTACCTTCCCCCGTCGAGCTGCGTGACCCGCGCCCTGTTCGAAAAGCGGACGTGTGGCGTACACCCAACAACCGGCCACTATGCTACCACTGCGGGGAGCCCGGTCATGTCCTCCGCAACTGCCCATACCGGCGGATGGGATTAAGAGGATTTCCACCGAGCGCACCTCGACCGCGCTATGGTGAGGTACCGCGAGACATTGAACATGCAGTACCTGGCCGACCATGTGCGGCCTTCAAAGCGTCCACGACGTCAGTCTAGGTCACCGTCTCCAAGACGAGTTCCTTCACCCAGTCACGCATCATCCTCTGGCCAATTCAGAGGCATGTCCCCCCGGCAGGAAAACTGAAGATGGCGTACTCCGGTGGTAGAACCGCCGCTGCCGCAGACAGTGAACAGCCTCCATCCGATGACTTTATGCGACGACCCGAACGCCGACGACCCCACCAGCCGACCTCAAAGACGATCTCACCGCCGACCTCAAAGACAATCCCACCGCCGACCCCACCGAAGACCGCGTCGACGACCACACCGACGACCTCACCGATGACCTCACCGACGACCTCACCGACGACCTCACCGACGACCCTATCGATGACAGCACCAAAGACTTCACCGACGAGTTGTCAAAGAATTGTTTCCCCCGCCGAAATTCTTGATGCCGCCGGTGGCTATGATGTGTCAGAACTCGTGGATACCGGAGCCAACTTTTCTGTCATGGGCAGCCACTTAGCCACGACCCTCAGAAAGGTTCTAACACCTTGGCATGGGCCGCAGATACGCACAGCTGGTTGTCATGTGGTAACGCCGGTTGGCGTCTGCGCCTGCCATATAAAGATCCGCGATGCAACTTCCATTGGCTCCGTCGCCGTGCTACGAGAGTGTTCCAAAGAACTGATTCTCGGCATGGACTTCCTTAAAGAGTAGGGGCTGTCATCAACCTGCATGAGCAATTGGTATCGTTTTCGACACAGCGAGCCGTTGATACCGACCCTGAGCCGCACAGGGCAGCACTACGCATCTCTGACGACCACACAACAGTACCGCCGAGCAAGCAAGCTTGTCACAGTCCAGTGTGACACCAACTTCGGCACTCGGGGCATTGCCGAAGCGAACATGTCGTTACTACTGTCTCGGCAAGTTTGCGTTGCTCACGCCCTTGTCAACCTCGTTCACGCGAGTACCGCGAGCTCTTAGTGATCAACTTTAGTTGCGAACCCCAACATTCGACTAAAAACACAATAATTTCCGATTTTGAAGAACTTGGCGAGCATACCGGCCAATGTGCCTTAACCACAACGGACCCCGAAACAGCGGAACAGGGCACGGCAACAGCCATTATGACCGACGTGAACCCTGCCCTTCTAACCAATCAGAAACGCCGCGTGGGAAGCCTTATTGACTCTTCCCGCGTCTGTTTTGCGTCAACCTCCAAGGTTCGTTAGACGCCAATAACTAAGCACCGCATTATCGTCGATAGTGGCCAGAGACAGCTATGTCAGAGTCCTTATCAAGTTTCGTCGAAGGAACGTGATCCCATCCGCCGCCAAGTTGACGAAATGCACTGCGACGACGTCTTACATCCATCGACGAGTCCCTGGGCATCACCTGTTTTCGTCGCAAAGAGGGCAGTCTACTGTTCTGCGTAGATTTTAGCCGTCTCAGCAACGTTATCAAAAAGGATTTATATCCACTGCCGCGCAATGATGACTCATTAGACCACGTCCGCCAGGCTACCTACTTTTCGTCACTCGACCTGCGTAGCGGTTATTGGCAAATTGAGGTCGACGAACGTGACCGAGAAAAGACCGCCTTCATTACTCCTGACGAATTGTACGAATTTAAGGTGCTTCCTTTCGGCTTGTGTTCAGCCCCTGCAACGTTGCAACGTATGATGGACACTGTACTAATTGACCTGAAGTGGCAGTCCTGCCTTGTGTATCTCGACGACGTCGTGATTTTATCCGACACGTTCGAGGAGCGCCTGAAACGTTTGCGTGCTGTTTTCGAGGCCATTCGTTCCGCAGGTCTGTCTCTCAAGCCTGAAAAATGCAACTTCGCATTTAGGGAGCTCAAGTTTTTTGGCCATATTGTGAGCGTTCAGGGCGTTAGCCCCGACCCAGAAAAGATGGCCGCCGTTGCTGTATTTCCCCAGCCAACAGATAAACGAAGCTTGCGGCGTTTTCTGGGGATTTGCCCCTATTATCGGAGATTCTGTCAAAACTTCTCCAAGCTCGCAGAGCCGCTGACTCGCCTGACAAAAGACTCTGAACGCTTATTCTGGAGCCAGGATCAGGAAAAAGCTTTCACAGAACTTAAGGCCAGCCTCCAATCTACGCCTATCCTTGGCCACTTTGACGAGGAACCCGACACGGAACTGCACACAGATGCCAGCAATGTTGGCCTCGGTGCGGTGATTGTGCAGTGGCAAGACGGTGTGGAACGTGTGATCGCATACGCAAGTCGCACTTTGTCCCGTTCCGAAGTGAATTATTCCACCACAGAAATGGAGTGTCTCGCTGTTGTGTGGGCAATCACGAAATTTCGTCCGTACCTGTACGGCCGCCCGTTTCGAGTCGTCAGCGATCATCACTCCATGTGTTGGCTTGCGAACCTGAACGATCCATCGGGGCGACTTGCACGGTGGAGGCTTCGGTTGCAAGAGTTCGACGTCACCATCGTGTATAAGTCGGGTCAGCAGCATAGCGATGCAGACTGCCTCTCCCGAGCTCCTCTTCCGTGCCCACCAGATGAGTCCGACGACGATTCTGCTTTCCTCGGCGCTGTCACCACATCCGACCTTGCCCACCACCAGAGAACCGACTGCGAACTGCTGCCTCTAATCGAGTACCTCGAAGGAACCGCTCCGTCTCCGCCCAGACTCTTCTCGCGCGGATTTTCGTCGTTCTGCTTAATAGATGGAGTCCTGTACAAGAAAAACTACGGCCCGACCGAAACTGCGTATCTCCTCGTTGTCCCACTGCGCTTCGTCAGGAAGTTCTCGCTGCATGCCACGACGACCTTTGTTCTGGCCACCTCGGTTTTTCCAGAACATTGGGACGCCTCCGCCACAAGTACTACTGGCCTCGGCTTGCTGCGGTTGTCCAACGCTACATTAGAACCTGTCGTGAGTGTCAACGACGGAAGATACCGCCGACAAAACCGGCCGGCCTATTGAAGCCAATTGATCCACCGCAAATCCCATTTCAGCAAGTCGGCATGGACTGACTTGGCCCATTCCCAGTTTTCTCCAGGGGTAACCAGTATGTTGCTGTTGCCACGGACTACCTCAGCCGCTACTGCGAAATCTACCGTGGCACCGCGGCACCGCGGCTACCGTGGCACCGCGGCTGAAACTGCACAGTTCTTTGTTCACCCCATTGTGCTTCGCCACGGCGCCCCCGCGGTTGTATTAACTGACCGGGGAACCACGTTTACGTCCGCTCTTACACATGAGGTCCTGCGTCTCAGTGGCACCAGTCATAGAAAAACGACTGCTTACCATCCTCAAACGAATGGACTGACTGAGAGGCTGAGCAAGTCCATTGTAGATATGATGTCTATGTATGTCGACGCTGACCATCGCAACTGCGACGAAATACTCCCTTACATCACGTTTGCGTATAACACCGCCCTCCAAGAAACGACGCGCTTCAGTCCCTTCCGTTTTGTGTATGGCCGGGACGCCCTGACCATGCTGAACGTCATGCTGCTCCCGGATTGTGCCCCCTCGTGTCACAGGCACTGACCAATTAGTTCGTGACGAAGAAGCCGCTCGCCACCAGCAGACAACTGACGCCCGGCGTTACAACCTCCGCCACAGGGAGGTGATTTACAAACCCGGCGAGCACGTCTTGGTATGGAGCCCTATACGTTTGCGCGGGCGCTCTGAAAAGCTTCTGCGCCGCTACTTCGGCCCCTACGAAGTGCTACGTCAACTCAGCGAGGTGAACTATGAAGTGTTCCCTCAAGGAGTCGTCCGCTCTTCTCGACCGCCCAAGTCTGAAGTCGCCCACGTGTGCCGCATGAAACCGTATTACGCCCGTTAGCTATTGTCGGGGTTCACATTCAGTGCCGACGCCACACGCGCCTTCGCAGTTGCCTTTATGCTGTTTTTCCCACTTGCCGGAGGCACCGAAAAAGGAGGGGGCAATGCCACACTGCTCACATTCTGCGAGCGCGCGCCGCCATGCGGCCGAGCGGAATGACTGGGCTCGTGTGGGAGCGAGGAAGACGACGTTCCTGCTCGGTCCCAGTTTTAATTTGTATCTATGCAGGTGTGGGTTGACACCGACAAACCTATGTGACGCACGCGCGGAAGTTGAAAGTGTAGACCATTTTCTCCTCCACTTCAGAGGAAGATTCACCTGGAAGTTCCTCTCTCCAGGTTAGAGCTCCCGTTATCTCTGCCAGTGTTATTATCGTTCGGTTCAATTTGTGGGATTCTCCATGATTACATAATTGCAACTGGTAGGTTGATTTGCTAACTCTTAAAATTTTTCGAGCTCTTCTTTTTTCACCAAAATGCTGTCTGTTATTTTGCTTCAAATATTCTTCTGTCGTTTTTACTGATACATTTTTCAAAATTCACGCTTAGTGTTAAAATTTTGTCGTAATCTCTTATGAAAATTTCCTTGTTTATGGCGCTACATCTTGGCCAATCCCCAATGTGGGTATGTGCTATGCCTTAAGACGACGAAGAAGAAGAAGACGCGCGCTGCTGGTCTTCTTGGCCATCCGATTAAAAGCCCCTTTTGGGTCGCCCTGCGTTTGTCGGCGACAATACGTTATTGTGTTAATAGAATACGCGTATATATTATAGTACCTCTCTCTCCTACTATCCCGTCTGCCTGTCCCCTCACCTCTTTCATTTCATTTCTCCAGTCTGCAACTTACGTGCTTCCCGTAGGAATGGCAGATGGCGGGAGTAGCAAAAATGTCTCTTCCTTTGAAGAGCGCAAGGTCTTACTACTTGCGTTTGTCAAGGAGGCGTCTCTCAGCATGAACGCCTAATTGTGCTACATAGTTACCACATGACCGCACCGCATAGTAAAAACTAATACGAATGCTTCCGATCAGTTCCGATCAGGACTTGTCTTTCTTGGTGTTATATTCCGGAGACGAGGCCTCGTCAGGCGTGCCTTAAAGGTCTTTTGCCTCGTCGACCTTGGCAGTGTTTTATACCCATGTGTGATATTCGGTCCTGTATTGTACACCCAGTTCTGCCAAACTAAAACGAACAACCAAATGTGCCAGTATAGCGGCCATCCAAGTCTGACACCCTCCCCCGCCCCCCCAGGACCACCATTTGCATAAACTCTGGGGCCACCCGTTAGACGCAAAATCTTCGAAGTGGTGTCAGATGACTTGACATGTTCCTGAGGATAAAATTACTTATTGAGGTGAAGCGCAAAATACGCGTTGGATTCGCACCGACGACCTTTCCGCCTCCAAACCGTGTATTCTGAGGACGTTCAGACGGCCATTACGGCTGAACCGTTTGTCGCAGGGGGTTCCGGATGGTGTCAAATGATTCTTTGTGTTGGGATGCACGCATTTGTAGAATGAACTGATATAACGAGCAAATATACCGGATATAGCGGAGGTGGCTGTAATAGAGTGCATTTAGAGATGCAAAAGAATATAAGTATCTAGGTGTCACAGTAACGTCACTGCTCACGTGGACAAAATACATCAATAATATATGTGTTCCTTTGCCCGCAAAAAGTTAGGATTTCCCAAGTTTGGGATGGATGGTTGCCCTAGTGTCCTAAGACTGAAGGCATATAAATCCACTGTAAGGCCAAGTCCCGAGTATGCCTTGCATTGTATAGCACCCCTACACGACTAACGGCACCCCAAAACTCGCGGATCGTTGGCTGCTGCCACATTGCTGTCATCGTGCGGGCGGGCAGCGGCACCTGCAGCAGCATTGGCGTAAGAGCGGGGCAGCACGCAGTCAGATGTCGCGTGCTGACAGCCGCAGCGCTTGCACGTCGCGCTGCACATCTCCTGGCCAAAGGCGGTGCAAGGCCCGCACTTGACCGCCTAGGAGGCAGCTCCCAGGTGGCCCTCCCCTCCGCACGGCGAGCACATGCGCTTCGTGCCTCTGTACTCGAGCATGGCGCGGTGACCCGCGACGGAGAGAAATTTTGGGGGCTGCCGCTGCTTGTCTAGCTTTACAAGACGGCACCCGTTCCGGATGTGGCTCCGGCCCTTGAAAACAGGCTCGGTAATTGCCCGCACCTTGCCGCAGGGAGCCAGGGCTGCAGCAAGGGCGTCGTCAGTTACAGACGGCGGCAGACGGAAAACCGTCACAAAGACCACTGGCGAGGCCATTTGCACTAGTGCCACTTCTTTCCCGGCGACGAGGAAACAGCCCGCCGCCACCATCTTCGATGCTTGAGCCATCGCGGGAGATCAATGGCGACCTGGCCCTGGACATCATAGCAGCAGGTCTGGCGTCAGGGCACAGACAGCTGGACCTACGGGAACGCTGGGGCAGGGGATGGGATCCGTGGGGGCGGAGGGTGAGGGGGTCGCTCGCCGGGACTTTCCATGCGCGGACTTTCCGCTTCCCACCGTTCTTCTTAAAAACGAGCGTTTCGCACCCACTCAGGTGCTTCAGCATCGATGGCAGATGCCGGGGCTAGCAAAAATCTTTTCCTTCCTTTTTACTATTATTTTTAATAAAACCACTACCACCACCATCACCCACTGTTTCGAAAATGAAAGTTGGTTTTGAGTAAGGGGAATGGTGTAGTAATTGTCTCTTTTATCAAGGTGGACAGCCGAACCGCGCCGTAAGAAAGGGCTTAAGGTGGGAGCGAAAGAAGAAAGGAAGAGGTGCCGTAGTGGAGGTCTCCGGAATAATTGGGGATCTGTAACGTGCACTGACACTGCACAGCACAAGGGCCCTTTTTGAGTTTCACCTCCATCGAAACGCCGTGGCCGAGGTCGGGTTCGAACCCGAGTAATCCCGCTCAGTAGCCGAGCGCCACTGATCCACCGCGACAGTCAGCAGCGGCAGCGGCGCAACTCTGACGTCACGCGCCGCGCACCTGTTGCTCGGCGCATGCGCATTAAGGGCTGTGGCTCGACCCGGTGACCTTGGCGTTACATCGCGTATTGAAGCTAACGCTTCAAAGGTTGTTCAGAGCTTTGAGATTTGCGCCATCTCATGGCTATGCTGTCGCTTGTGGCGTCGCATTTTACGTTACAGTGCTTTCGCACTTCACACATCAATTTAAGCCGAGTTAAACTTCTAGGTTGTGTTGCTTAAACCCCGGCTATTTTTTCTTTTGCATTGGGCGCTCACTAGACGACACACTCACACGCACAAGACACGATCGCTAGACAATGTGGAGCCATCTTAGAACATCAAAGAGACCCCAGGACGACCTACCCCCCTCCTCACAAAGGCCTTACTTAGTATAGAGCAGTCGGTTTTCTGGATACAACTGAGGACTAATACGTATACCCTCACACGATACCACGTTACAGGGGTCTGTCAAAAAATTCTCCACCAACACTGCTTCAGTGTTCTACTTAAGAGCGTTGGCTATGGAAGCTTCAAGTGTTTACGTCGATGTGCTCCGCAAACGTGAAGAACAAATCCAAATATCCCTTCTAAGACACAAGCAGCGCCATCTACCACATGTATTTTGCACTACTACAGCTATTTACAGCCGCCTCCGCTATATCCAGTACACTTCCTCGATATATCAGTTAATAATTTTATAGACGTGTTCATTACAACACGACAAATTGTTTGACACCATCCGGAACCTCTGCGACCAACGATTCGGTTGTAATGGCCGTCTGAGGGTCCTCGGAACTCTCCGCGGTGGCTGAGTGTTTAGTGCGCTCGGCTACTAATCCGAAGTACCCGGGTTCGAACCCGAACGCGGCGGCCGCGTTTCGATGGAGGCGACACGCTAAGGCGCCCGAGTGCTGTGCGTTATCAGTGAACGTTAAAGATCCCCAGGTGGTCGATTGGATTGGATTGTAAAACATTAATTGCGTCGAGAGCAGGTTGCAGGTGACCTATACTAGATGACCGCTAGCCCATGGCTGGCGGCGACCTCATTGGCCCGATCGATTGCCCGTACTTGAATCTTGGGGTCCGAGCTGACCAGTACGGCCTCCCACCGCTCGGGAGAAGGAAGCTGTATCAACTCCGCCGGAGGCGGATTATCTGCGCAACTCCACAGAATATGGTCGCATGTGTCCCTTTCACCACATTTATGGCAGTTTAGGTCGTACTGGCCAGGGCACATGGGGTCAAACACTGCCGGACTCAGATGGGAGCGTGTTTGCAGTCGGCGCCAGGTAACTTCATGCGCTTTTGTTAACGATTTGTGGGGAGGAGCCGGATATGCGCGCCTCTCTAGCCTAAAGTGATGGGTGATGTCATGAAATGAGATCAACCCGCCCCTCGTGAAATTCAGGTCACAGGCCGCGCTCACTGCTCGGTAGACAAAACCTCGGTCTTGCGCGGGAGCCGCCTGGTTCCCGGATTAGACGAGTGGGCCGGGACCCAGATCAGTTCAATTTCTTTAATCGGAATGGGGGTGTTTTGAAGGATGCGGTGTGAGGTAGATGTGATACGGCCCCACGCGAAATTAATATAATAATAATAATTGGTTTTTGGTGGAAAGGAAATGGCACAGTATCTGTCTCATATATCGTTGGACACCTGAACCGCGCCGTAAGGGAAGGGATAAAGGAGGGAGTGAAAGAAGAAAGGAAGAAGAGGTGCCGTAGTGGAGGGCTCCGGAATAATTTCGACCACCTGGGGATCTTTAACGTGTACTGACATCGCACAGCACACGGGCGCCTTAGCGTTTTTCCTCCATAAAAACGCAGCCGCCGCGGTCGGGTTCGAACCCGGGAACTCCGGATCAGTAGTCGAGCGCCCTAACCACTGAGCCACCGCGGCGGGGCGCGAAATTGCGAATAGCTGTTTTGGTGTTCGATTGCAGATGCCGGGGCTAGCAAAAATATTTTCCTTCCTTTTTATTATTATTTTAATAAAACCACTTACTACTACTACTGTTTTGGAGTCGCTGAATAAAATATCAGCACGCGTGTTTTCTATAGCTAAGGCTATTGCCGCTTCCTCCGTCGTCTCGGAGGAGGTGGTTTCTATCGACGCGGCCGCCTATGGGGCGCCGCTCCCGTTGCCAACAACCGACTGCCACCTTTCACATATTCCCCACTGACACTTCGGAGCAGACTGGTGAGGCCGCCATTGCCCTAGCCATCACGCGCACGGAGGCCCGGTATATAATATCGCACTCTAAAACTGCCATACTAAATTTTGCCCGTGGGAGAGTTCCCGTCCCTGCGTTTCGCATACTGAACTCCCTCGCCGCACACCCGCCCCGCCACATGGAACTCATATGGGTGCCTGCCCACTCCGGGAATCCCGGAAACGAGGCTGCCAACGCTTTAGCCCGAAGTTCTCTCAACCTGGCACCGGCGGCCTCCGATCTGGGGTTCACACGGGAGCGCATGCATTCATTCAGTGAACTGACACAGGCCTGCAAAGCCGAGCGTCGGCTGTACCCCCCACACCATGCCTCCCTCGACAGTTATCATCAGACACTTTGGAGGCGGCTCCAAACACGCACCGTACCCTCCCCTTATATACGCTCGCGCTATCACCAAGTCCACACAAACCCCTCCTGTACCATTTGCCACCACCCCAAAGTCACTCTCGATCATATCCTTTTCCTCTGCCCGGCGGATCCTACCACGCGGGGCCTGGAGCACCTTACCACTTGGGAAGCTTGGAAAACCCTACTTCGCTCCCAGGACCCGGCCAAGCAAGCCATCGCCACAGGCCGGGCTGCCAGCGTCACGAGTCTCCGGGACATGAACGTTTTAGTGCAGTGGGGCCGTGCGGGGGCCCAAGGACCTGCGCGTCCTAAACTCCCCTGTGTCTAATAAAGTTTCCACCACCAGCACCGTTTTTGTTCACCGCGACCAGTGCAATCGCTTTTCTCGGGGTTTGTCGGTACTCCGCTGCGTCGTGTCGGCCGTGTTTGGTGTGTAGTGCGCGAGCCCTCGCTGTGCGTCGGCCTTCGTGGTGCCCGGGGTGCATGTTCTTGGGTAGGGGTTTAATCAAAAGAGCTTTCCTGATGTGCGTGGGTAACTGCGTTTTCGCGTCCCTCTCTGGGAGCTGTTCGCACATCTTTAGTTTGTATAGGATGGCCCTTCCCACGCTCGCACGGGTGAGTTGTCCGAGCTGCGAAACGAGGTGCGCCTCGCACAACTGTGACAGTGTGTGGTGAACTCCAAGGGCTAGCAACCTTTCCGTGGACGTACTGTGCGCGATCCCAAGGGTCGCCTTGTAGACTTGCCGGATTGCAGTTTCGGCCTTTTTCCTTTCCGCAAGCTGCAGTTTAAGGTAAGGGAGGGAGTAGACGATCCTGCTTAGCACGAAAGCCTGCACAAGTCGACATTGATCTTTTTCATGCCTCGTCTTTTGCTGGAGATACCTCTGATTAGCCGCACAGTCTGATTGACAGTGACCGTGAGTCTGTTGATTGTTTCGGTGTTTTTGCTATTATTCTGTATGTACATGCCCAGTATGCGTATGGTTTGGACCTCCTTGACCGGAAGTCCTTTCACATATACATTCAGAGGAGTCGGCGGTGTCAGGGTTTTCGTTTCTACCGCGTGGCTTGGCCCTCAGAACCAGCACTTCCGATTTCTAGTGCAAGCATTCAAGGCCCACGCCCGACGCGTAAGTTTTAATTATATCAGCTGCCTGCTACAGGGTATCCTCTGTTTGTCCGTCAATCCCAGTGGTTACCCACAAGGTGATGTCCGCGTATGAGTCGTTCTGCAGCACCGGCAAGGCGGCGAGTTTGGGGGGTAGTGTAATGAGTGCAAGGTTAAAGAGGAAAGGTGAGAGCACCGAGCCTCGTGGCATGGCCTCGGCTTCCCAGAGGAATGGGCTTTGATTTCAGGCCACGTGACGTGCGGTCCGCTTGAATAAGAATGATCAGACGCGATTGAATGTCCGATCTCCCGGGTCTATTTTAGAGAGGTTCGTGAGGATGGCCTCATGCGATACGTGGTCGAAGACCTCGTTCAGGTCTAGCGCGAGCACTGCCTTCGTCCCGGTTCCGCGTGGAGGGTCCAGCACGTCCCAGCAGGAGCATCACGTTCTGCATGGACAAGCTAGCCCAAAAGCCAATCATTGTGGGAGGAAGTAGGTCGCGGTCTTCCGCGTATTTTTGCAATCGATTAAGGATGATATGCTTCATGAGTTTTCCGATGCAAGACGTGAGAGAGATGGGCCGCAGATTCTCGATCGAGAGTTTCTTTCCCGGTTTGGGAATGAATGTCACCCGTGCATGCCTCCATTCCTGGGGGATCTCGCCTTCCCTCCAGTAGGTGTTCATTAGGTCTGTCAGAGCCGCGAGAGTTGGGGTCTAGGTTTCTGAGCGTCTTGTACGTCACACCGTCCGGTACCGCTGTGGAGGTGGTACAGAGCTGACCCAGAGCGTCAGCTCCAGGTAGCCGAAATTACTCCGGAGCCCACCACAACCGCACCTTTTCTTTTCATCTCTTAGTTCCTCATTTATACCGTCCCTAACGGGGTGGCTCAGTGGTTAGTGCGCTCGACTACTGATCCGGAGTTCCCGGGTTCGAACCCGACCGCGGCGGCTGCGTTTTTATGGAGGAAAAACGCTAAGGCGGCCGTGTGCTGTGCGATGTCAGTGCACGTTAAAGATCCCCAGGTGGTCGAAATTATTCCGGAGCCCTCCACTACGGACCTATTTGTTCCTCTCTTCTTTCACTCCCTCCTTTATCCCTTCCCTTACGGCGCGGTTCAGGTGTCCAACGATATATGAGACAGATACTGCTGTGACATTCCTTGTGTGCTGCGAGGTTCCGCGTTCCACGGCGCGGCGTAGACGGAGACCCAGATGACAGCGGCATCATCAATTACCCAGCCATGCTCTTTGAGTGACGACCAGAACAACCGGACCCGCCGCCGCCGCCGCGGGGAAACAGGCTTTATCCTCCCCAATTTGCGTGGCCGTTCCAGGTGCGGCCCTCCCGGGCACATTCCAGGACAAGGGAGCTGTCAGCGGGCCAGAGCGCGCCGTACCACAGCCGACGCTATGCGCTACCGCGAAGACAACATTCTTTCCCTCCTTCCCCTTTCGACGTGGGCTATCGCCGGGAAGGCACCCACAGCTTCCCGCCGTGCCTCGTGAACAAAAGCGCATTCCCAGAAGGGCCGTGACGGACACCTGTCATGGCGGACAGGCAGCACTCGCCAAGAATGTGGAAAGACAGGCGCTAGTGAATTAGCTCCGAAGAGAGAGCCTGTGTATACTCTCACTTGAGAGAGAGTGGTGGCGTTTTTGTTGTTTATTTAGTTTGTATTGTTAACAGACTCTGGGTTCGAGGCTAAGCCCAACCCAAGGGGTTGTCCCCATCTCGCATGTTATTTTGGATTGGAGAATTGATGCTTTGGGCGGGCCAGTGGAAAAGACCGCCCTTAGTCCTTTGTTAATCAAGTGCTTAAAAGCACATGTAAACGGATGCAGTCCAGTCTGAGCTGGGGCTCCATGCTTAGCATGTAATGTGATGCTACTTAGGCACTAACCTGCCCGGTCGATGAGTAATGTAGTGCAAAGTTTGTTCTTTTGTAAATTCAGTTCTGCTTTTTCCAGTTTAACTCTGTGTATATGTATGTTGTAAAATTATGCTCTGCTGTCATCATCTACAAGCTCGCCTCCTGTTCATCTTCCAAGCCGAACGACACTAGAGGAAGGGTTTGTGAACTATCCTCGAAGAAACGGACGACTATTGAAATTCTACTGCATACACGCTCAGGACGACATCGTTCGCGAAGAGGGCCTTCAGCGCCGAAGCCCGACGGCGTGCAGCTTCTGCCAGCAACCGCTCGAGCCCAACTCCGGAGCCACTCCATCGCCCCCATGAAGTCGTCGGCACGTAAGCTCGGACGCCCCAGCCTCTGATGTATAATCTTAATCATGTGTAATTATGGAATATACCTGTTTGTTTAAACTGAGCCATACGGTGTCTCTTTGCCTCTCCGTCCCGTGTGGACCTGCGCATTATGGGGGTCATCACACTGGTGTCAGAAGTGGGGTCTCAAAAGCAAATGTCCTCTGAATGCTGCGACATTCATGACTTCAAAATTGTAATCAAAAGGGAATCACGGGACTGATTGTGGGACTTTTACCCCCATTTGAGAGGCTTGAGGCACCGGAGGGCTTAAAAAAAATTGTCTTTATCTGAGGGAGCTCCCACTCCACAGCCGTCGCTCGGAGCAAGCATGCTGGCATTAGGAAGCGTCATTCCGACGTTTACGGGAGATAAGACAGGGGTTCCAATCTGCGATTTCTTTTCCATGCTAGAAGAGATTGGGAAAATGGGGGGATGGTCCGATGCTCAAATGCTGGGAATGGCGAGGTGTAAGATGGCAGGAGCTGCTCATGATTTTGCATGGCGAGACGAAAAAGTAAAATCCACAAAATCATTTGCGGAATTTAAGAAGCTCGCGTTTGAGCATTTCGACACTGAACCACGTCACGTGCGGGTACAGAGGTTCCGTGACGCCGGACAGATGGTAGGGGAGGACGTGCGAACATTTGCGTCGCGGCTTCAGCGCCTAGCGCACGATACGTTAAGCAGGGAGGAGGAAGGAGACCAGCTTAAGAAGAAATACGCGGAGGATATACTTAAAGAGGAAATGACCGCTTTGTTCGTGGCTGGTCTGCAAGACCCCGTGCGCCGGTTCGTGCTCTCGCGCAAGCCGAGCAATTTCGACCAAGCCGTGGAGGCCGCATTGGATGAGGAACAAAATGAGGCGTCAACGACAGCCGCAGCGAGAGTACGCGTCATAGAGAGAGCGGTGCTCAACCCTGAGGTTGCTCTCTTGACAGAGCGGTTAGATCGCTTAGAACAGCTGCTATCTCAGCAGGTAGAACGCCAGGTTGAAGCGCGCGCTCAACAGCGCCAATTCGCGGGAAACCGGAGACCGCCACAAAGCTACAGGCGCGGTATGCGAGATTTTAAAGAAATCGTATGCTTCGCTTGCCAGGGTCGCGGACACATCGCCAGGTTCTGCCAAAACGTGCGCCGTGGGGAGCCACAAAGAGAAGCAGGCGAGACACGCCCTAAGCAAGCCTACAGCGGGGCTCCAGATACCGAGTCAAAAAACTAGTTAGTCCTCCCCAGCCTGAGGAGCGTGGGGAGGGAGCAGTGGATGATGAGGTGGTGGTAGTTTGTGTGGCCGACGAGGCATGCCCTGTTGTGCGTTGCAAGTTAAATGGTTGTTGCATGGAATTGTTGATAGATACGGGGTCAAAGGTGACATTGCTTAAGGAGAGCAGTTTTAACACGCTTCGAAGGAAGGGGGACCGCGAGGTGTTGGAAGCGTCTGGTGGCATGGCAACCAAATTTGTAGGCATAACGGGGGATCCTCTTGGCATAAGTGGACTCTACCGGTTACACTTCTCTCTCGGCGGAATTGCATTGGAGCACCCCTGCTACGTATGCCCGGACACGGTGTCTCTGCCAAACGGAGTGTCAGGTATATTAGGGCAGGATTTTTTGAGAAAAGGGAAGGTAGTAGTCTCATTCTCTGAGGAAGAGGTTAATGCGGGCGGCTCAAAAGTTCCGTTTTTGAACAGGAGAGGGGCTGAGATTCGCATTACCGATATTGACACCCGTCAAACAGTGGGATCATTGGAGAAGGTATATTCGCGGGTTGCCGTCCGGCTGGTCGAGGAGGCGGTCGTCCTTCCTTGGTCGGAGCACATTTTGTACGCGTTTGTGCCTTCAGATGTAGAGAGCGGCGCCGTGGGAGTGCTTGAGCCGGTCGACTCTCTCAGCAATGGCCTGAAGGCAGCCGCGTGCCTCGTGACAGTTAATGACGCCCACAGAGTGCCCCTACGGGTGGTTAACTGTAGCCAGCAGCCACTGAGCCTTCCCAAGAACAAAACATTGGCTTTCTTCACCTCTGCGATAGAGCAACGTGAGCCCACCGATACGGTACTCGCAACTGTAGGGCATGCTAGTCCTTCGGCTGCTCCAAAGGTGTCGTTCGATCTTTCTCACGTAAAATCCAGGGAGAGGGAGGCTCTGGCTGGTTTGCTGAACGACTACTCGGAGGTATTCGCCGCGTCCAACCTGGATTTGGGCTGCTGTGGCGTTATAAAGCACAGGATAGAAACCGGCACTTCATCGCCCGTTTACCAGCGTGCGTACAGGATTCCTTACTCCCAACGTGAGGAGATGGAGCGGCAGGTGCAGGACCTGATTGATCGCGGCATTGTCGAACACTCAAAGTCACCCTGGGGAGCACCAGCACTATTGGTGGAAAAGCCAGATGGCTCGTATCGATTGGTAGTGGACTACCGCAAACTAAATGCCGTAACTCGCATCGATCCATACCCCATCCCCAATATACAGGAGACGCTTTCTCAGCTGGGCTCTGCCAGGTACTTCACGGTAGTGGACATGGCGGCGGGATTCTGGCAGATAGCAATGGATCCGGCAGATGCCGAGAAAACGGCATTCAACACGCCCTCAGGGCACTATGAATGGAAAAGAATGCCGATGGGTCTGGCCAACAGCCCTGCTGTCTGGCAGAGAACCGCTGATGTTATCCTGGCAGGTCTTCTGGGGAGGCTGTGCTTCGTGTATATGGATGGCATTATCATATACAGTGACAGTTTTGAGAACCATTTGCGCGATATTGAGCAGGTTTTGGTGCGGCTAAGAGGAGCGGGTCTCAAGCTGAAGCCCTCTAAGTGCCAATTCCTCAAAAACGAGGTGAAATACCTCGGGCACGTTGTTTCAGCTGACGGCGTGCGACCGGACCCTGAGAAACTAAGGTGTGTCTCGGATTTTCCATCCCCGACTAGCGTCCGCAAGGTCCGGCAGTTTCTCGGCCTGATCGGTTACTACCGAAGGCACATAGAGGAGTTCGCCAAGCTCGATAAGCCGCTCACCGCCTTAACAGCCAAAAATGTCGCCTTTCGCTGGGACGAAAACGCGGAGAATGCTTTTGGGGCCCTGAAAAGGAAGCTAATGAGTGCACCGCTGTTGCGCCACCCGGATTTTAATTTGCCCTTCGTTATGGCCACAGATGCGTCAAAGTTCGCAGTGGGTGCCGTGCTATCTCAGGTTATCGAGGGCAAAGAACATCCCGTTGCTTTTGCTAGCCGACAGCTGAGCCCCACAGAGCAAAAGTACGGAGCTACGGAAAAGGAGTGCCTCGCCGTTTTCTGGGCAGTAAAGCACTTCAGATGCTACCTTTACGGCCGCAAATTCAAGCTAGTCACAGACTGCCATCCTCTGAAATGGGTGATGAGTGTCAGGGACCCTAGCTCGCGACTCGCTAGATGGAATCTACACCTGCAGGAATACTGCTTTGAAGTTGAGCACAAGTCAGGAAAGACGCATCTGAATGCTGATGCACTCAGCCGCACAGCTGCCGTGGCAGCTATAGATGAGTTTGTCCCCGTAGTCGACCCCGCCGAATTACGCACAGAGCAGTGCAAAGATCCGGACCTGAAGCGAATAATCGAAAGCTTAGAGGACGCACCGTCTCACCCCGAACAGCTAGGTTATTTCATTGGCAAAGACGGCACCCTGTGTCGGCGCACGAGGCCAACCAGGAAAGGGAGACCAGAGAAAACCGCTTGGGAGAGAGTCGTCATACCTCGGTCGTGGACAGAAAGGGTTCTTCGCGCGTTTCACGATGCGCCATGCGCCGGTCATTTTGGCGTAGCGAAGACACGCAGGCGTGTGGAGCGTTTGTACTTTTGGAGTGGCATGCGACAGGATGTTAGAGACTACTGTGCGAAGTGTCATTCCTGTCTCGAAAGAAAAACACCCAAGGGACGAAGACCAGCTCCAATTCAGCCGTTCCCTGAGGTTTCGGCTCCCTTCGAGCGGACAGGTATGGACATAATGGGCCCATTGCCCACGACCACTTCCGGAAACAAGTACATTTTAGTATTTGTCGATCACCTTTCAAAATACGCGGAAGCGGTAGCACTCCCAGATCAGAAGGCAGACACGGTTGCAAGAGCATTTGTCGAACAGATCGTGCTCCGACATGGACCCCCGAGGCAACTCTTGACAGATCGGGGAACGAACTTCGTGTCGCAGCTAATGAGGAGAGTTTGCGAGCTGCTTAAGATCGCTAAGAAGCAGACAACACCGTACCATCCGGCTTGCAACGGCGCGGTGGAGCGACTGAACCAAACCGTGGCCGGGTTCCTGTCGCATTTTGTTTCGCGCGACCAGCGGGACTGGGACTTGTGGCTCCCGTATGCAATGTTTGCCTACAATTCCGCAGCACACGAGAGCACGGGCGAATCGCCATTCTTTCTTCTCTACGGCCGAGACCCGGACCAGCCTAGTGAAGTGCCAGAGGGCCCCCGTCGTGTCCCATACGCTTCACTGGACGACTATAAGGTTGAGCTAGAATCGCGCTTGCAAGTGGCGAGGGACATCGCAAAGGAGTCCTTAAAGAAAGCGGCGAAGCGCAGGAAGGAGGTGCACGATCGCAGTGCTGGAGACGCGCCGTTTGATGTGGGGGACAGCGTGTACATTGAAAACTGCCAAAGGCAGATTGGGCTAGCTCGTAAGTTCCAGACGAAGTGGAGAGGACCGTGCGAGGTTGTCGAGAAGCTTTCTCCGGTAAACTTCAGAGCCCGAGACGTGAACCGGCGTTTGATAAGGATACACGCAAATCGCCTCAAGTCGGCACCGGTTCAGTATTCACGAAATGAGGAAAGGGAAAGCGCGGATTTTGATGGGGACAGAAGTGAAGCGGAGCGCGCAGATAGTTCGCAAGAAACGCCCTCTCCTGCATTTGTTCGGCAGGCGCCCGAGGTGACGGCCGGAATGCCACCGGATTTACTTCATGCATTGCTAGAAGAAGAAGCGCGCGAGGTTGCCGCACAGATAACGCCAGGAGAGGCTCCTGCCACGAGCCCTCGCGAGTCCCAAAGCAGACAAAGGGGCACAGACTTACTTAGTATGACTCATGAAGGCCGATATCCGCTGCGAAATCGGAAAGCTAAGTCGGACTAATGGCGTAAACAGAGCGGAGTTGTGAACTGGTTAGAATTGTGTAATGCCGCAGCTCATAACATTGCTATATGCGTATGTGTTAAGTTATCGGAGTTAATAGTTAAACCTTTCTGTCATTAAGTAACACCTTCACAGGAGAGCATGCGGAGCGCATGCAGAACCTGCCCTACTTCCTTTCGTTATCTATATTTTTGTCTGTGCCGTGATCGTGCTAGAAGTGGGAGCTCCTTTGTAACTGTGGTAAATTTATTTCGTCCAGTTTGGACTAGAAAGGAGAGGCTTGGGTGCTGAGTTTCATGTTTATCTGTAAAAGAAGATCAGTGCTGCCCCTGGAGACGCCAGTTATGACAGCGGAGACATTGGTGTTGTGCAGTGGTGTTGAGTGCAGCGAAAAGTGTTTTGTCGGACGCACTGTGCGAGGCGATTCAGAAAGACAAGGGGAGCTGCAGGGACTCAAATGTTCGGAGAACATTCTTCTGGAGGGTGAGCGAGTGTGACATTCCTTGTGTGCTGCGAGGTTCCGCGTTCCACGGCGCGGCGTAGACGGAGACCCAGATGACAGCGGCATCATCAATTACCCAGCCATGCTCTTTGAGTGACGACCAGAACAACCGGACCCGCCGCCGCCGCCGCGGGGAAACAGGCTTTATCCTCCCCAATTTGCGTGGCCGTTCCAGGTGCGGCCCTCCCGGGCACATTCCAGGACAAGGGAGCTGTCAGCGGGCCAGAGCGCGCCGTACCACAGCCGACGCTATGCGCTACCGCGAAGACAACATTCTTTCCCTCCTTCCCCTTTCGACGTGGGCTATCGCCGGGAAGGCACCCACAGCTTCCCGCCGTGCCTCGTGAACAAAAGCGCATTCCCAGAAGGGCCGTGACGGACACCTGTCATGGCGGACAGGCAGTACTCGCCAAGAATGTGGAAAGACAGGCGCTAGTGAATTAGCTCCGAAGAGAGAGCCTGTGTATACTCTCACTTGAGAGAGAGTGGTGGCGTTTTTGTTGTTTATTTAGTTTGTATTGTTAACAGACTCTGGGTTCGAGGCTAAGCCCAACCCAAGGAGTTGTCCCCATCTCGCATGTTATTTTGGATTGGAGAATTGATGCTTTGGGCGGGCCACTGGAAAAGACCACCCTTAGTCCTTTGTTAATCAAGTGCTTAAAAGCACATGTAAACGGATGCAGTCCAGTCTGAGCTGGGGCTCCATGCTTAGCATGTAATGTGATGCTACTTAGGCACTAACCTGCCCGGTCGATGAGTAAAGTAGTGCAAAGTTTGTTCTTTTGTAAATTCAGTTCTGCTTTTTCCAGTTTAACTCTCTGTATATGTATGTTGTAAAATTATGCTCTGCTGTCATCATCTACAAGCTCGCCTCCTGTTCATCTTTCAAGCCGAACGACACTAGAGGAAGGGTTTGTGAACCATCCTCGAAGAAACGGACGACTATTGAAATTCTACTGCATACACGCTCAGGACGACATCGTTCGCGAAGAGGGCCTTCAGCGCCGAAGCCCGACGGCGTGCAGCTTCTGCCAGCAACCGCTCGAGCCCAACTCCGGAGTCACTCCATCGCCCCCATGAAGTCGTCGGCACGTAAGCTCGGACGCCCCAGCCTCTGATGTATAATCTTAATCATGTGTAATTATGGAATATACCTGTTTGTTTAAACTGAGCCATACGGTGTCTCTTTGCCTCTCCGTCCCGTGTGGACCTGCGCATTATGGGGGTCATCACACTGCGCCATTTCCTTTCCACCAAAAACCAATTATTATCCCGTCCCTAACGGCGTGGTTCAGGTGTCACCCGATACAGATACTGCGCCACTTCCTTTCCCCCAAAACAAATTTATTTTTTATTTATTTGTCCTCAGAGTGCTCGGTTGGGGGCGGAAAGGTCGTCGTTGCGAATAATAATAATAATAATAATTGGTTTTGGGGGAAAGGAAATGGCGCAGTATCTGTCTCATATATCGTTGGACACCTGAACCGCGCCGTAAGGGAAGGGTAAATGAGAGAGTGAAAGAAGAAAGGAAGAGAGAGGTGCCGTAGTGGAGGGCTCCGGAATAATTTCGACCACCTGGGGATCTTTAACGTGCACTGACATCGCACAGCACACGGGCGCCTTAGCGTTTTTCCTCCATAAAAACGCAGCCGCCGCCAAACACATTTTGGGCTTCGTCTCAGTTTGTAATTTTACCCTCAGAAACGCGCCAAATGATTTGACTCCACTTCCAACATTCTGCGTCAAACGCCCCCCCCCCCCTCAATTTTATGCAAATGGTGGTCTCAGGGGGGGGGGGGGTCCACTTCGATGGCCGCCATACTGGCACATATACCTATCACGGATCGAATGAATAAGTATCAATTGAGGCGCAACGTGCCCACTGTTGCTATGCGATAGTGTTGCCACGTGGTGCCCACCTACACGTTAGTAACGGGCTCAGAGGCTGTTAGGCTGCGCCGTTCCTGAACAGGCGGGCCCCCGGATCCAGCGTCTCAGAGGTCCTGCTGGCCTTCCTACTGCCCGGCGCCGCGCTCCTGCAGTGGTGACCCGGGCCGCGTCATTGGGAAAGACGGAAAGACCCTGCCCTGCCCACAAAGGCGCAATGCTCATCGTTTTCAGGGCCGACCGCCTCATCGATATTCTCTGTCGGTCTGTCGGTTACTGCTAGGAAGAAAGAAAGGAAAGTGCACAGGCCTGCTCACTGGCTCAAGCCGAGCCACAATCGCTACCACGTGCAGATAACATCGATATTCTCAAGGAGGTGGACCCGCCGCGGTGGCTCAGTGGTTAGGGCGCTCGACTACTGATCCGGAGTTCCCGGGTTCGAACCCGACCGCGGCGGCTGCGTTTTTATGGAGGAAAAACGCTAAGGCGCCCGTGTGCTGTGCGATGACAGCGCACGTTAAAGATCCCCAGGTGGTCGAAATTATCCCGGAGCCCTCCACTACGGCACCTCTCTCATCCTTTCTTCTTTCACTCCCTCCTTTATCCCTTCCCTTACGGCGCGGTTCAGGTGTCCAACGATATATGAGACAGATACTGCGCCATTTCCTTTCCCCCAAAACCAATTATTATTATTATTATTATTATTATTATTATTATTATTATTATTATTATTATTATTAAGGAGGTGGTCGGAGTCGGGGAACTGACACTCGGAGGTATATAGTGAACTAGAAGAGAGTATCCTAGTTCACTATACTCGGAGGTCTTCGCTTCCTGGCCGCCGTGGCTTCCGTGGCCCATACTGCCAAGATGGTGGCGAAAGGTTGTTAGCTGATCGCTGGAAAAGATGTGCCCCTGTAACAAATGGGCGTTCCAGTGGTGTACATGGCGGTTTACCATCGTCAGCGACGGAGACCTCGCCACGGCGCTGTCCGCATACGGAAAGGTCCACTCCGTGATAATAATAATAATAATAATAATAATAATAATAATAATAATAATAATAATAGTAATAATAATAATAATAATAATAATAATAATAATAATAATAATAATAATAATAATAATAATAATAATAATAATAATAATAATAATAATAATAATAATTGGTTTTGGGGGAAAGGAAATGGCGCAGTATCTCTCATATATCGGCTGTGCGATGTCAGTGCGCGTTAAAGATCCGCAGGTGCTCGAAATTTTTACCGGGGCCCTCCACTATGGCACCTCTTCCTTTCTTGTTTCAATCCCTCCTTTATCCCTTTCCTTACGGCCCGGTTAAGGTGTCCGCTGAGATGTGGAGAGTTCCTTAGTGTACCCTGGAGGCAAAGCTGGCGGCTTTTCACTTCATCCAGCATGGACGCCCGAGGCATGCTGGGAAGGCAGCAAACTGGATTGACATCTAATGGCTTGTTGACTGTGTTCAGGATAGTTTTTTTCTGTTTCGCTTTCACTACTGTAGTTTTCACTTCAATGTTTTGTAAGCTTTGTGGTTGTGTACTGCAGCTGCTCACGCAGTCCGTTTGAGATCCGAAACATCCGAAAGCGCTTGACTCGTAAAGAGCTGTGCCAGTGTCTGGTTCCTGCTAGGCCTAAATTCCGTTTGCCCCCTGACTGGGAGCCATTTATGCCGCAAGCTGGGTTTTTCTCAGCGGGAACCTGTGCTACCTGTGCATTGAAATGTGAATGAAGAGAACAAGTTTTTTTTGTGCGTGAACTGACAACGCAACAGTCTGCTGCCGTGACCACTCTGCACATTTCTCGTAGGAGTCCCGGAGACACTTTAAAAGCGCAACTTATGTTAACCGTACTCGCCGAGGACTGCGTTTGGTTCATTTCGAAGACTGGCAGTGGCCGCGCATTCCATACAGGAACGGCTTTCACTTCATGGATTAATTTACGCAAACACCCGCATGCCATTGCACTTGCCAGCATGAGCATGGCCGTCACTTGCTTGTGGTAGGAGAGGTCCCACTTCCTAATTCATGTTTTTCTTGGAAAATCTGTAATCGCAGCGTCAGGACATGCCGAGAGCCGGCACGTAGTGCGCGCTAACTATAGTTTCTCAGAAAAGTGGGGGCGCGGGCAAGTTTCTCACGGCGCGAACATAGCCTATGCACGGACCAACGTTTGGCACGGATATAGGGCGCGTCCCGCATTAGCAGACTACACCAATGAAACGTTTCTATTTTTCACAATACAAAAACGTAAGCTTCTGAAGTACGTAATTTAGGCGCTAACAATATTTCTGAAAGAATATTGCCTGTGAAAAGTGTGTCTCTTAAATAATAAATAAATTGGTTTATGGGGAAAGGAAATGGCGCAGTATCTGTCTCATATATCGTTGGACACCTGAACCGCACCGTAAGGGAAGGGAAAGGAAGATAAAAGTGCCGTAGTGGAGAGCTCCGGAATAATTTCGACCACCTGGGGATCTTTAACGTGCACTGACATCGCACAGCACATGGGCGCCTTAGCGTTTTGCCTCCATAAAAACGAAGCCGCCGCGGTCGGGTTCGAACCCGGGAACTCCGGATCAGTAGCCGAGTGCCCTAACCACTGAGCCACCGCGGCGGGGCTGTCTCTTAAACGCAAAAACTATTTTCCATGGTTAGCCAAATTTGGCGGCATGAATAGAAAGAAATCCTTCTCTAGCCATGGTCAAATTCGGTTTACGTTTGCTTTTCTGCTAATTTATTTCAATTTACAGTAAGTATATTTTATTAAAGGACTTACTGATTGCTGAACATGGCTTCCTTACAACATATAATTCCCGAAAATTTGTTTTTCTGCAGTCGTCGTCTTGTTTTAGGGTCAAGCCTAGTGCGCGTTGCTGCCTTGGCATTCCTACGGTGGATGAAGTGCTCTCATGGTTCCTTCAGAAACTCGCATAGACAGGAGCGCTAGCTTTCCCTCTAGGTAACATTTAGAAACTCTATGTGTGAGACAGATACTGCGCCATTTTCTTTCCTCAAGAGCCAAAACCAAGAAAGGAAATTGCGCAGTAACTGTCTCACATATATCGGTGAACACCCGAGCCGCGCCGTAAGGGGTTTGACCTCTGGCTCACTTGAAAGTCAAAACCGCAAGCACCGCGAAATCGTTACGAGGTAGCTTATTGAAGCTGCGGTGAACGGGGCACTTTTGATCACATAATTTGGGAATGCGCCGATTCCCCGCGATACCCGCCGCGGTGGCTCAGTGGATAGGCCACTCGGCTACTGATCCGGGGTTTCTGGGTTCAAACCTTTACCGTGGCGGCCGCGTTTCGATGGAGGCGAAACGCAAAGGCGCCCGTGTGCTGTGCGATGTCAGTACAGGTTAGGGATCTCCAGGTCAAGGAAATTAATGCGGAGCCCTCAACTACGGCACCCCTTTTTTCCTTTCTTCTTTACACCTCCTTTATCCCTTCCCTTACGGCGCGGTTCCGGCGTCAGCATTCCTCGAACACACGGGCTTGACGTCCGGTCTGTTCTCCGTCAGGTAGTTACACGCAGTGACCGAACGCTCCGCGAGTTCTACCTTGAACGATTAATAGAGAGTTTTAGTTTCACGTACGTAGAGGGTTCACGTACGCAAACTTGAGAAGTCTACGTAGCCTGCACGTAGGTCGTTTGAAACCCTTGTAGTTACACGTACGCGAAGCACGCTGCGCGTTACGCCTAGCGCCATCTACTAAGAAACACAGACACTGGTTGTAGCCTAAATCATCCAAGACAAGTCTTTAAGCCAAGCCATTCATAGCGAGACCGTTGCTATGACGACGACCAACGCTACTTCGTCAGGCTTAACAGCTGTAAAATCGCTCTTCTGCCTGAAAAACAAAAGCTATTTGTCGCTTTAAACCTTATGCGAGGGTAACAATGGGCAAATCGAAGGCGAATACAACAGTTTAGAACACGATATCGCCTCGAGGGATTAGCGACGAAGCTGTTATCGCTGTGAAGCGGCGGGCAGGGCGCCGCCATGTTTGTCAACGCTACGTACGCAAGCAACGCAAAGACCGCAACGTAAAAATCCGGATCTCACGTACGTACGTGAGACTCGCGCATACCCGTTGCGTTCTGCGCATGCGCACTGGTCACCCGTAAGAGCTCTACGTACGTGAAGCCTCTACGTACGTGAAACTAAAACTCTCTATTGTACGTACGTGAGACTCGTTCATACCCTTTGCGTTCTGCGCATGCGCACTGGTCACCCGTAAGAGCTCTACGTACGTGAAGCCTCTACGTACGTGAAACTAAAACTCTAATTTTAGTATGAACGAGTCTCACGTACGTACGTGAGATTCGGATTTTTACGTTGCGGTCTTTGCGTTGCTTGCGTACGTAGCGTTGACAAACATGGCGGCACCCTGCCCGCCGCTTCACGGCGATAACAGCTTCGTCGCTAACCCCTCGAGGCGATACAATGTTCTAAACTGCTGTATTCGCCTTCGATTTGCCCATTCTTACCCTCGCATAAGGTTTCAAGCGACAAATAGCTTTTGTTTTTCAGACAGAAGGGCGATTTTTCAGCTGCTAAGCCTGACGAAGTAGCGTTGGTCGTCGTCATAGCAACGGTCTCGCTATGAATGGCTTCGCTTAATGACTTGTCTTGGATGATTTTAGCTACAACCAGTGTCTGTGCTTCTTAGTAGATGGCGCTAGGCGTAAAGCGCGGCGTGTTTCGCGTACGTGTAACTATAAGGGTTTCAAACCACCTGCGTGCAGGCTACGTAGACTTCTCACGTTTGCGTACGTGAACCCTCTACGTACGTGAAACTAAAACTCTCTATCTCACGTACGTACGTGACACTCGCGCATACCCTTTGCGTTCTGCGCATGCGCACTGGTCACCCGTAAGAGCTCTACGTACGTGAAGCCTCTACGTACGTGAAACTAAAACTCTCTACTCTCTAATAACTGGACGCCCCACTCCAGTTGTAGCCAACACAGTGCTGTGCGCGTGTGTGATTTAATTCCTCTAAAATGAACTAATCACGCGCACAACCAGACACATTTGGCAGATGCCAGGACTAGCAAAAATCTTTTCCTTCCTTTTTACTATTATTTTAATAAACAACCACTATCACCACCACCGTCAGCGGAGATGTGAGACAGATACTGCGCCATTTCATTTCCCCATAAACCAATTTTCATTTCATTCCCCGGGCACCGGCTTAAAAATAAACAGTGGAGAAGCCTGGGAGGTTTCGCTGCGAAGCTAAGACCCCGCGATCCAGCAGCAAGCCGCCCGCCTGGCGGCTGAGGTCGTGAAGAAACAATGTAATTTCATTCGTCCTTATTATGCGGAGCATCCCCTATCCGTGTCCCAAACTTGACATAAACATTTGCAGTGAAGTGGAGCCGTGTGGGGACCCAGGGGCGTGCTCCGAATTCCTCTCCAACAATAAAATTTCTCTCTCTATCTCTCTCTCTCGGTGTGCTAATAAAGTTTTCATTCATTCATTCTCTCTACCCGCCGCGGTGGCTCAGTGGTTAGGGCGCCCGACTACTGATCCGGAGTTCCCGGGTTCGAACCCGACCGCGGCGGCTGCGTTTTTATGGAGGAACAACGCTAAGGCGCCCGTGTGCTGTGCGATGTCAGTGCACGTTAAAGATCCCCAGGTGGTCGAAATTATTCCGGAGCCCTCCACTACGGCACCCCTTTCTTCCTTTCTTCTTTCACTCCCTCCCTTATCCCTTCCCTTACGGCGCGGTTCAGGTGTCCGACGATATATGAGACAGATACTGCGCCATTACCTTTCCCCAAAAAAACAATTATTATCATCATTCATTCTCTAACAGCGTAATTCAGGTGTCCACCGAGAAGTGACACAGAATGCACTCTTTCCTTTCCTCAAAATTAATTTCACTCCTCGCTAAACTCGAGAATGTCTGCTTTCTGCTGATCTCTTGAATTAGAACATTTCCCTCGCAAAAGTCGAAAAAGTTAAAATTTCGGATAATAATCAAACGTTCTAGCAGAAGCACAATGTATTTGCTCCCCTTTCATTGACATAAATACCGATATCCTTGAATGCTGCGAAAAATTACCTCCTGTATGCAGGGAACGGATGCATGTTTTATGCCATGGCATTGAAGAACCAGATTAACAGCTCTTTGGGTCGAACTGCAGTGTATGGCATTCTACACGGGTCAATCTTTAATTGACTGGCTTACATGCTTAGCGCCGTGTCAACAAATTTCAATGTATCTGGTAACCATGGCATATATACATATCTAAATCGCATCTCGCATTACAAAACAAAACGACAAAACCGCGTGCCGGCGGTTTTGAGTGCGAACGAACAAACGGTGCAATGATTCACGGCAATATGAAACAAAAAATATGGGAAGCTTAATGCGCGAGGAGTGATCAATTGGTTAAAAAGTTTGTGCATAGTTTGTTTAAATGCTGCTAATCATGATCGTGTACACGGGACAGCTAGACAGTCGACTTCTGTTGGGACATGACTCGTTTAGGTTACTCATATATGAAATGCTTTGCATCTGGCTACGAAACCAAGTAGCTCAGCCCCACTGTGCTTTGCATTAAGAGAGTCCTAGAACTGAAGTGTTTCAGTTGTTAAAAATCTGACCCAAGTGCAAACAGTTGGAGATTAGGGAAGGGCGACCGCCCCCCTTCCCCCCCCCCCCCCCCCCCCACGTTACGGGGTCCCTGCCCGCGAGTCCTGATCGGCGGCGGCGAGCGCGATTGCCACCTCTTCCGCATGTGTTATGTCTTGTGCTTTGAACGTTAGGCTATTCACTGCGGTGTTTTGGTAGACGACTGCAGCCGTGTACCAACCCCCATGGTGTGGGCCGATGGCGTCCACCGGCCATCCAAAATTGTGATGCAACCGTTCGTAGTACAACCCGGAACGCTGTACTACGTCCACCCGTCTTACGTGTCAGTGGACGATTTTACGGGAGAAGTCTCGTGGATAAAACAGGCAGTAGAAGAACACAGTGTATGCCTTCCCATAGCTAGAGTGAGAATTTGTGGACCGTTTGGTGAGCTAATCACTGAGGCCGCAGTTTCGAAGGCCGTGCCACTTCAATATCCTTACCTCTTCTCGAATCGATCAGACCAAATGCTACGCGAGAGAGGCCAGAAACTCGGAAGCGGGGTGATACAAGCTTTGACAAGATCGAAAACTGGTCAGCTCGCATCTCAACTAAGTCAGATTCCCGAACCTCAGGTAGCCAGAGACGCACCAGCCAGCATATCGTTGCAATCAAATGAGGAGGGAAGTGAACCAACGAGGAATGAAAGCCAGACAGCTGACCGAGCAAATGAGCGACGAGGGACTTCAACCACTAAGTCGGTAGAGGAATCAGAAAACGCTGAAGGATCCGTTTTATCTCCAACATCGCGTAGTTTTGATCGCCTTCTGCAGGTGAACAGGGAGTCCCTAACAAAAGAACAGAAGCAGGATCCCACTTTGGAAAAACTGCACCTTACAGCTAAAGAGGGCATCGCGAGACGCAACATAACGATGCATGAGAAGGGAGGCTTACTATACCGACACTACCAGGACAGAAAAGGCAAAACATTTGATCAGCTGGTCGTGCCCGAAAAATACAGAGCGGACATTCTGAGTCTCTGCCACGGAAATGGCTGGGCAGGACATCTGGGAATCAATGAAACAAAGGAGCGCCTATTAATGGAATATTATTGGCCGGGTTGTTTCAAAGATGCAGAACGCTACGTAAAATCATGCGATGCGTGCCAGCGCGTGGGCAAGCCGGGAGAGACATGGAAGGCTCCACTGAAAATTGTTCCATTGATCTCGGAACCTTTCCGCCGGCTTGTAATAGACACAGTAGGCCCTTTGCCTAACACGAAATCAGGCTATAAGTACTTGCTTACTATGCTATGTCCCGCCACAAAATTTCCCGAAGCAATTCCGTTGTAGGACTTGAGCTCCACAGAAATAATTGATGCCCTTTTGTTAGTGTTCGCGAGAATAGGATTTCCGGCCGAAATCCAAGCCGATCAGGCGACGGTCTTTACAAGCGCCTTGACGACCACATTCCTAGAAAGATGCGGAATAAAACTGTTGCACAGCTCGCTGTATCATCCGCAGTCCAACAGTGTAGAGAAATGGCATTCGGTGCTGAAGCGGGTGCTACGCGCTCTCTGTTATGAGCATAAAGCAGACTGGGAGGATTGTCTGCCGGCCACACTTTTCGCTTTACGAACAGTCCCCCACGAAGCTACGGGGTTTACGCCAGCAGAACTCGTGTACGAAAGAGCCCTCCGCTCTCCCCTCCGAATGCTGAGAGAAATGTGGGAAGGGACAGGAGAGAACCAGACAGTGGTTGAGTACGTGCTTAAGCTACTGGACCGCCTTAACAACACGAGGGAATTAGTAAATCGAAATATGAAAGCTGCCCAGGAGGCCGCCAAGGTCTATTATGACAGAAACGCTCGCCTTCGAGGTTTCACCGCGGGCGGTCGCGTGATGATCCTCCGGCCATCGAGAAAAAACAAGCTGGAAGTTCACTGGGATGGTCCAGTAGAAGTGTTTCAAAAACTTTCGGAGACGAATTACGCGCTAAGGGTTCCAGGCAGGGGAAAGCAGGTGAGAATCTATCATTGCAATCTGATGAAGCCGTTCGTGGAACGCAGCGGGATCGTCAATCTGACTCTAAATGAACCAGAAGAGCTGGACAGCGAGAGTCAGGGTTGGAAGGGAGGTGCGGACGCTAGTGACAACGTGGAAAACATTCTGGCTCACTCCGTGAATGCAGATTTCCTAAGCGGGACACAGGTCGACACGCTAAAGCAGTTGAGCGAATTCGCTGACCTATTTAGCAGTCGCCCGGGAAAGACACACCTCCTGACACACGAAATCGAGCTCACCTCTGATGAGCCGGTACGGTCGAAACCCTACAGGGTATCACCGCGGCAAAAAGAAATAATGGACGCGGAAATTCAGCGCATGTTGGAGTTAGGGGTTGTAGAGCCAGCGGAAAGTGACTATACCTCACCGCTAATTCTTGTTGAGGCCCCAGGGAAAGATCCTCGTCCCTGCGTGGATTATACAAAGCTTAATGCAATTACCAGGGATCAGCTATACCCGATTCCCAACATAGAGGAAAGGATAGAAAGGGTGAGCGGCGCGAAATTCATTTCCACCCTCGATCTCGTACGGGGATATTGGCAAGTACCCCTCTCAGAAAGCGCGAGCAGGTATGCCGCTTTCATCTCCCCAGCGGGCACCTTTCGACCCTTAATGCTTAGTTTTGGGTTGAAGAATGCCCCCTACAGCTTCTCGAAACTCATGGACATCGTACTGAAGGACATGCAGTGCTTTGCACTCCCTTATTTAGACGATGTGGCAATTTTTTCGGAAACATGGCAAGAACATCTAGAACACCTAAAGACCGTGTTTTCCAGTTTACGACAGGCTGGACTGACACTGAAGGCAGAAAAGTGTAGATTTGGTTGCGCACAGGTGACGTACTTGGGCCACGTTGTAGGCCAGGGAACTAGGAGCCCATCCGAGTTAAAGATTGCCCCGATCGCCGCATTTCCGCAACCACGGACGAAAACGGCCATTCGCTCATTTTTGGGATTAGTTGGGTACTACCAGCGATATATTCCTAACTACTCACAGCGGGCTAGTCCCTTAACTGACGCCTTGCGGAAGGGAGCACCTACTAACGTAAGTTGGGATAACCAAAAAGAAAACGCCTTCAAAAGCCTGAAGGAAGCACTCGTGTCCCGACCCTTGCTCAGGACCCCTGACTATGGGAAAGAGTTCATAGTCCAGTGTGATGCCAGTGATAGAGGGCTGGGTGCTGTGTTAAGCCAAGTTGGCTACGACCATGAAGAACACCCAGTTCTGTACATCAGCCGCAAACTGACCAGTAGAGAGGAAGCGTACAGCGCTTCCGAAAAAGAGTGCGCGTGTTTAGTTTGGGCAGCGCAGAAGTTGTCGTGTTACCTGTACGGAGCAAAGTTTGTATTTGAGACTGACCATTGTTCTTTAACGTGGCTGCGACAGATGTCCCCCAAAAATGGTCGCTTGCTCAGATGGAGTCTGGCTCTCCAACAGTACAATTTCTCGGTGCGTTATAAGAAAAGGAAACTGCACGGAAATGCTGATGGCTTGAGCAGACTGATGTAAGCGGGAGAACTAAGAGGAATCTCCTCCTGCATGTGTGAGTGTTTTTTTTTTTACTTTGTTCCGAGTAATCCGGCTGTGGCAGTTTCAAAAGGAGATGTTTCGCGCTCAGTCGGCACAACATTAACCCAAATTTGAACACAATTTTTTTAAAAGTGTATTGTTGTCAATGGAAGAAGCCTGGTGATTCTTTGGCGAAGTCCGAGCGCTTGCGGGTGGGGCAGTGCTTTGCTGTTTGGAACGTCCCACCTGCGCTTTCCTTTGTTGGTGGTGCTTTGGGTTCTGCCTTGGGGCGATGATATTGCAATCCAGGGGACCAACACGGACGCCATCTCATCTCTTCCTGCCCAGCGGTCGTCAACGCTGGACATTCGAGATTTTTCGGGCCGCGGAGGAGCTGTAAGGTTTCTGGCGACAGCCGGTGGTCTGATTCAGCTGCGTATTCGGCCAGGACACCTGCAGCCGGGGTCCCTGCACGGCGATAGGCATCTTGTTTCCCACGGCCGGTCCTCACGTGGTTTATTGGATTCGAAACGGAGGATTCCACTGCCGTTTGTAAGCCTTGTTCCCGGAAGATCGTGCGGCCCGGAGGCAGTTGGCGACCGCCAGCACCGAGCAGGGGTGACTCACCCCTTCAACTATGCCTGCTCGCCGGCGCCTCGCCCATTCGGACTTCCCGGAAGACGTGTCCGGCTTGAGCGTGAGAACTGTCGTTCGGAAGCGAAGACACCGCTCTCTCTGGTGGGGGCGATTGTCCAGCGGCACCCTCTTTCTCCGGCGAGGCATGTGAAATGGTGTGTGTGTGTGTGTGTGTGTGTGTGTGTGTGTGTGTGTGTGTGTGTGTGTGTGTGTGTGTGTGTGTGTGTGTGTGTGTGTGTGTGTGTGTGTGTGTGTGTGTGCGTGCGTGCGTGCGTGCGTGCGTGCGTGCGTGCGTGCGTGTGTGTGTGTGTGTGTGTGTGTGTGTGTGTGTGTGTGTGTGTGTGTGTGTGTGTGTGTGTGTGTGTGTGTGTGTGTGTGTGTGTGTGTGTGTGTGTGTGTGTGTGTGTGTGTGTGTGTACGACAGCGCAAGTTAGGCCACGCCCAACCTGGCGAAGACATAAGACATTCTCGGACCTGGGGAATCCTAGGGACCGGACCCTTTTAAAACCGGACGACGAGTGCCATGAGAAAGGAATCCTCGATCATCCTCAGATCTTCTCAGATCCTCCGACCTACCCCCATCACCCTCCAATGGGTTCCAAAATCTTGTAAATAATGTAAAATAAAACCCCTGTACAGTTTCCTTCATAACCAAGTCCGACAACGTCATTCGGAGAAGGGACCTGCGGCGCTGAGTCAGCTCACTCAAGGACCCCTAGTCCCCAACAGCGTACAGCTGAAGGCCGTATATGCCGTCGGTTCGAAACCCTGTCGCAATTAGCAGGCCTCCAAACTTGACTACCACATATGCAACGAGAAATCGTATGCATGACGCCACCCGGAAGGCTGTACGAGAAACGGTTACGTCAGAATTTTGGTACAAATATCATCACACGAATTGCGAATATCACACGAATTGCATCACACACACACACACACACACACACACACACACACACACACACACACACACACACACACACACACACACACACACACACACACACACACACACACACACACACACGCGCGCGCGCACTCATGCACGCACGCACGCACGTACACACACACACACACACACACACACACACACACAAACAAAAAGCCGGCTTTTCTCGTAATGGGGCTAGCAGTGCTTTCGAAGGGATCGCGTTCAGGTTGTTGTTGTTGTTAGCCTATCAAAAGATGGCACATACCCGCACTGGGGGATCGGCCAAGAATCGGGTGGCTATTCACCTGAACGCAGTTAACAAAAAGGAAAAGCATGTGGGAGCGCAACACCGGTGAATTTTTCGTCATGAACAGAAAAGGGATGAGTGTTTTGATTTTAAAATTTTAAGATTAATAATAAAGAGAGGAATTAAATATTAATGATTTAGTCAAAATGTAATAATTGATAGAAAAGAAAAGGTTGGAACACTTAGCAAGGCAGTCGGTGAGATTCTATCAGGAAATTTTGAACAGCGGTGCAAACAGATCTGTGGCTGAACCCAAATGTGGTGGCGCCAAATGATAGCAAGAGCGGGCTGCTCAAACTAAGGCCAAGATGCTGCAAGGGCTCCTCTAGCAACCTTTTTCTCAGTGAGTTGAATCGGCGACAATACAGCCAAAAATGTTCAATAGATTCTGGCTCACGGCAAAATGCACAAAGGGGAGAGAGCGCCAAACCCGACTTGTGTAAATAGAAATTTAGAGGGGGGATGCGGCAGCGTAGCCTCGTCAGTGATACCTCAAGCTGCCGAGAGCAACAAATTTTCCTGTTCCAATAATATTTAAGGTGCTCATAATCCGCCGATGTTTAAAGTGATGTGTCTTGCGTGCTTAAAAACGCACGTCGCCGAAATCTTGTGTTGCAACGTATTGGGTTCATGTTGCAAACTAGATTGCTGATAAACGCACAACTGCCTGGCAACAAAACAGTGTGAAAAACATTAACAAAAATTCATATATGTAAGAGTCCAAAGGTAAATAAACAGTAAAAGAAGGGGAAAATCGCCTTCAGAAGGCAATGCGACATACTGCAACAGCTTGTATTTAGCCGCTTTCAGATTGCGAGCTCTGCTAAGAAGTGGCATTCCTAAAAACATGTGGCGTCCGCTGAGTCGGCCGAGCATGGCGCCGACTCTCCTGCGAGCAGCAGGACACTACTCCGCTTTCCTATAGTCGGATACAACTCCAAAACGAAGCGGCAGTTAATTGCTCATCAAAGGAAACCCTCCAGCCAATGGCGTCGACCGATTTCTATGACACCGCGGATAATCCGATAAAGCCGTTATTCCCCATTCATCCACCACTCCCTGCGCGATTGCTAGCCGGCCCAAGGGAATCAATCAAGGGGGAGAATCTGTCAAAGGGGAGGACCGGTAGACGCCATTGGTTGGAGGGGCTCCTTTGAGGGGCATTTGCCGCTTCGTTCTGAAGTTGCGTCTGCAGGGACTCCGGAAGTTTTTGTAGCGATAGCTACACTACGCCACCTCTTCGACCCTTCAGCGTGAAACCACTTGAGCTCCGTGGCGGCGCCGTTGGTCGCGTGGAGCGGAGCAGCTGCTGCTGCCGGCGGCGCGGCCCGCAACAGCTGCAACAAGCAGCTGTGCGCATGCGTCGTGTCAAGTGCGTCGAAGATGAAGAAGGAACGCACAGCGAAACGGAGCGGCGAAAGGCTGAGTTGCAATTCGACTGAGCGAGTTCCACTCGGCCAGATGTAGCTGTCACGTCACTCTAGGTTTAACCAGAGCTAAACCACAGCCATTTTGTAGCGATAGATACATTACGCTAGCATTTCAAGCCTCAGCGCGGCACCCCTTGAGCTCCGTGGCGGTGCCGTGGCTGGTCACGTGGTGCGGAGCAGCTGCCGCGCCGCCGAAACCGAGTGGGGGAGGGGGAGTGGAGAGGCAGTGGGTGAGAGCGAATCCGCGCCCAGGGACGAAGATGAAGAACGCCCAGCGAAACGGAGCGGCGAAAGGCTGACTTTGCAATTCGACTGAGCGAATTCCGCCACAGCCATTTTTTTTTTAATGAGGGGGGGGGGGTCATGACTTCGAGCTTATTTTGTTATTTATCTATTCAATGCTCATTTAAACAATAAATTTTATATCTTTATTATTTTTTATTTTTCAATGTTCAAAGGTTGATGCAAACTGTCACGTTGATGTGACAACACTCCAGCGGTCAGGAAGACAACGAAAAGGCTTCCAAAATGAACTGTTTAAGGAGCTGACTCGCACCCATTAAGAACTGAATGACTCGGTGGCGGCGATAGCCACAAGCCTGCTCGGCGGTCATCGAATTGAATGCCTGCAGTTCTTAGTCGTGCTCAATTTAAAGCTGACAGGAAAACTTCGAGATAAAGAACCGAAAGCAACTACAACAATCTGGAAAAATGTGGAAGCATTTGCACATGTCCACGATCAATGGAGATAAGTACGCTCGCATCTCCCATTACAAAACAAAATGATAAAGCCGCGTGTCGGCGGTTTTGAGTATGAACGAACAAACGGTGAAATGATTCACTCCAATATAAAACGAATTAAAATGGAAAGCTTTACGCACGAGGAGTGATCAGTTGCATTAAAAAAAGTTTGTGCATAGTTTGTTTAAATTCTGCCAATCATGATCATGCATGCAGACGGGTCAGACAGTCGACTTCTGCTGGGACATGACTGGTTTAGGTTACTCATATACGAAATGCTTTACAACTGACTACGAAGCAAAGTAGCTCAGTCCCACTTTGTTTTGCATTAAAAGAGTCCTAGAACCGAACTGTTTCAATTGTCAGAAATCTGATCCAAGCGCAAGCAATTGGAGAGTGGGGGGGTCACTGCCTCTTCTGGAAAAATGTTGTGAGGGCGACCACACCCTTGCCCCCCCCCCCTCCCCCCGTTCCGGGGCCCCTGTGCATCTAACTATATATAGATGCAGCCACCAGCCGCAGGCTTATGGGGCGGCGGAAGACGTATTGCAGCGCACGCTGTTCTGATCGGCTCAGATCGCCGCAGCCTTCACAGTTCTGCAAACGCCTTGTGGGATGCAGTAAATCAATGCTTTGCAACGATCAACGCTGAGGGCGAAACCTGAGCTCCACAACACTGCAGCTCCACTTGAAACTCATACGTATTAGGGTGCCTCGATGGCCAGCGCCGGAGGCGAGCGGACATCATAACAAAATAATGGAGCTGAAGCACACTAATTCCTATAGTTAAAAAACATCTTTACTGCAAGAACAAAGGGAAAAGTTCTGGGACCAAATGCTGGAAATATATATTTAATGTTGTTTTATAGTTACGATTAAAACACTGGAATAACGCTTAGATTACTATTTAAAATGTATATATTTGGAACATAAACTATTGTTTATGCCGTTATAATACAACTCAAAGTTATTTGGTCATTTAATTTTACGATTAAAATACGTATATAGAAATCAGCATTAAAATATTGTTTACTTTGAATGTTAATATAATTTTCTCGATATAAGATAATGCTATTTGTTAGTTTTTAACATTAATCGAACGTTCCAATATGTAAAACATCACTGCAGCCTTTCAACCCAAATAAAGTGCCCTATAACGCTAATGCTGTAGAGAGCATGCGAAACCGAAACCGTTCACTCAGACCCCTTTTCACCAAGTTGGCTGTTTGGGAAAGGAAATGGAGCAGTGCTATTTGTCTCACATATCGGCGGGCACCCGAACCGCGCTAAAGGGAAGTGATAAAGGAGGGACTGAAAGAAGAAAGGAAGAAAACGGTGCCAGTGGAGAGCTCCGGAATAATTTCGACCACCTTGGATATTTTTTTTAAACGTACGTGCACTGACATCGCACAGCACAGCCTTTGCGTTTCGCCTCCGTCGAAACACAGCCGCCGCGGTCGGGTTCGAATCCGGGTACTCCGGATCAGCAGCCGAGCGCCCTAACCACTGAGCCACCGCGACCAAGAAAGAGCTGAAATCTCGGGAATCAGGCAAAACGAAATCTTTCTCGGACTCTTGCATAACACACGCCACGTACAGATCACCGTTCACTTTTGGGAAGAGGGCACTGACTCTATTCTTGGAGCAGCCCTGGGGCACTAAAAAAGCGCCGGTGGTGGTCCTTGGGTGGTGCTCCTCTAGAGGAGACTATGGTCCAAGCTGCAGTCGCCCTGTCTATGCTCCTGTCACATCACGGCATCGCTATCGACAAATGCATCACGCGTCACGGGCTTCTGTCGCGGTGGTTGCGGTCGCTTGTTTGTTGACGGTTTCCTGCGCACTTTTCCGACTTTCATTTTGTGATACCATAGTGAGAAATGGCTTCCGGAGATAACGATATAGTGTACAAAGTATCCGAGGTACGTGTGCACGAATCAAAAGCTGCTGATCTTTGTACGGCTTGAAAGTTCGCACCATGAACTTAGCTTCGCCGCTTGTGCTGCGTACGCTAGTATTCATCTAATTTTTTTTTTATTTCAGGACGATAAAAGTGACGATTTACTCGATGACGAAGCTCTCATAAAGGCATACAACCGTGCTGTTTCTACAAATGAGGTACTTTCGTAAAACACACTCTTAAGTATGACAAGAAAGCGCGATGCATCCGGGCTCACTCTCCTTTAATGTCTCATTTCAGAATGACATCGGTTCAAGCAAGCAGCCTGCGTCGTCTTCTGCAGCGAGCGCGCATAAACAACAGAAAAAGAAAGGCAGCAAGAAAACAGATGGCCACCATACTCAGCAGAAGACACGGGTACGCTCGTTGTTAAGCAGAGTTGCTTCAGAGTAGAAAGCCATCCGTAACTAACTACGCGATATGTGGTGATTATGTGTTTAATATGACCACGTTAGCTTAATTTCATTGGGGGTATACTGTGGAAGCCTCTCAAAAGTGTTACTGCTAATTCATTTGCTCTTACCCTTTGACTTGCAGGTGTCGCGACTTCTTGTGGCGCAGCGTATTGACGCGTCAGCTTTTCTCGATTATGTTAAATGCACATTCACCGTTTAGAAATTGCACGCTTCCAGCTGCGGTTGACAATATCTTGGCATCTCGAGGCAAAATGGGTTTGTTGAATTTCTAGTTTGATGCCTGAAAACTGGCCAATGTCAGGAAAGGGCACCTCGAGTTTTGCTTTGCTTAGTTCACTTTATATTTACTGCATGTCGCCGCAATATTAGCAGTACAGTATTAACACTTACTCTCTTCTCATTTGTTTTATAAACATAGGAAACAGAAAACAGGATTTCTTATGAATTATTTCATTATCTGATAGCTATTCGTGCATACATTGCTTCATGCTACTGATATATTCATGCAGATATCGGGCCAATATTTACTATGCAAACCAAGCCGTGCTGACTCTTCTGAGAGACTAACATTGAGGTTTTCCACGCATGGATTCCAATTTCATTTCTGACACTATATTGCGTTATCGGGAAGCGAGGCACAAGCTTGATAGGTGACCAACTTTTATTGATCAGTTCCAAAGCTGGAACGCCAGAGTGAGATTCTAGCCACGACGCATGCAAGCTTACAGCTTAGATCACTTGGCTTCATTGCTTGATGTGGCCACTGCCTGTAACAACCCCTGTGATTAGGTGCTATTATTGGGCAGGACTTGAGGAGACTCAGAGATGTGTTACTTTACAGTGCACTTTTTTGTGAAGGAGAGAAAAAATCTTTGGATGTCTTTGTTTTGCTTTTTTCATGGAAAGTCGGTCGCTGTTATAGGAGGATCGCCAACATCTTCGCAGCTGCACTGTTCTGCTTTGTCCGAATTTTTTCAAAATCTTGTAATGCCGCTTTTGTGAACTTAAAGGGACACTGAGGACAAATTAAAGCTGGTCTGTATCGATAGGTCACTCCATATAGTGACAAAGGTGGTACTTTAAAGGAAATGAAGGTTTTACAAGCTAAAAAAGACCAGGAATAAAATACTGGCATTGCCTCCAGTTGCCATTTTCACAAGCAAACTGTGATGACATCAATACAAATTTATTTGCCGATCTCTGAGGCCAGGCCACACTGCCATTCACTTCCATGTGATCATCACAGAGTCCCGTTCGTTATTGGTGTCATGAGTTTGAATCGAGTGGTGGAAAAATGAAGTTCCACTTTTAAATTCAATTTTTTCTTCAAATCTGTTTCCTTGCTGGTCAGCAAAATTATCATAACCACAGAGACCCAAACAACCGGTGTCTTTTTAAGAATGAAATTTAAATGGATTCGGGCTAAGTGAGCCTAGAATTACTTCTTGATCATATAAGTTCCCTCGCGTCATTCAAAGCCATGCTGTTTTTTCTTATGTTTTAGGAATGGAAAGTAGGCGACTTCTGCCGGTGTGTCTACTCCGTTGATGGGCAATTTTATGAAGCCAAAGTGAAGTCCGTAGACCACGACACATGTGTAGTTCGTTACGTTGGATATGGCAACGAAGAGGAAGTATTCCTTTCGGACTTGTACCAATCCGAAGGAAAGTTGGCCCGACAGCGTCAAACAGACCAGGCCAATCGAGAGAATGTGAGTGATTGTCTTATTTATTGCGTGATTTAATGTGGCCTGTGTGTGTTTTCGGGCTGCTATATGCAGGGTAATCATGCATTGTGCACATTGTTTCTGTTAGTCATTTTTCACTGACATTAGCAGCGCACCTTAAGCTATCAGATGCCACTCGCCGGCGCCAGGATGACCATGACTGGTCATGACTCATACTTTTCTGTGGCAATATTGTGGCTCAGTTTTTACACAAGTGACACCATGTTACAAAATCCTTGGGAAGCACAATGGAAGGTGCTGCATAGTGACATTGCTAGCGTTTTGTAATGAGGGCTGTGTTTTCAAAATAGATATCAGCAGTGAATGACTGATGTATCCTCAAGAATGCATGCCTGCAAACTGCAAATTTGGGTGCATGTCATGTATTTCTTAAATTGTGTACCTGCTGATCTTTCAGATGTTAATGCCACTTTTAAACTCTGTCCAGCAATTGTATCGATTGCCAAGCACGCTCAGTTACTTTGTGCAACTGTTCTTTAGTATGTTGTAACACATTGCAGGTGTTTAGTGCTTCGTGTTCACTCATGCCAGACTCTTCAGATGGCACATCAGGAAAAGAACTGCATGTTCATGGTGGTGCTGGCTGAATGCTGCTCTGACCAAAATGATAGACGTTAGTGCCATTAATGACAGAGGTTTTGTGTACCTTGTGTACACATAACCTGATTGCTATGTATTTAGGGTTGGTTGGCCCAGATGACCAGATGAATTACTGTGGTGTTGCACATATTTAGTAGGCTGTAGGTTCACAATTGAACACGAAGCTTATATTTTCACGGAAAAGAAATTTACCAGCTCTTTACCCTTGTGGTAATGTGAATTCAGCAACAGCTTGGGTGACACAAAGTCCTAATGCTAGTCAAACTGTTTCGTAACTCTGAGTAGGCTTTCAGGAGAAGGGGTGTGGGTCCGGCTTGCATCATGCACGGCTGTGTGCCACACATGCTACCACATAACACACAGCCACATATGGTCGCTCACCTCTCCATATAAGGCAAGCGCCTGTTGTGACAGGCATAGCGAGGGAGGATGTAAGAGGAGGTTTTGGGATGCACAGTTTACAGTGTTGGAACAGCCAGGTTCAGTAATAATAATAATAATAACAATTTTAATACCAGTTTCCATTTTGCATTTTCAGTTACAGGCCTGTCAAAGCCAAAAATTATTATAATGATAATTATAATACTGTTGTGTTCATATGATCATACAAAATTATTTTCCAGCCTGCTTAAGCTAGCAAGGTTAGCTTGTCGGCAGTACTTGGGCAGTTAAGCAAGAAACACTGCATACAGATTGTGAAAAGCTGTATCAAGTGTAAAAAAATTAAAATGCTAATTCCTACAAATAAACAAAAAAGCCTTTGTACAATTCAAAATGCAGTAGTCATAATATTCATAAAATGTACGACTGATCACAGTGAACACAATATCTCAGATCAAACAATTGAAGTGGGCTGAAAGACCTTTAAATGGCAGAACATATGAGCTTACATTCTATTTACTATTTCCTTACAGATCCATTGTTCTTATAAACAGTTGTAGAAGTTTTTTCACCTTCTTAATGCTGTTTACATCACTCCTAATATTCAATTTATTAAAAATTTGTTAAAAACTGGTGGTTGCTGAAACAAACAAAACAAGAAAGCTTTCCATAAAAAGTATCAATATCATGCTGATACTACCACACCCATATTCCTGCACACAGCCAAAGAGAATGGCTTGACAAAACTTAATGTAATGAGCTTGCCTGTAAAACTAACTACAGTTGTATGAAGATGCATCTTGCATCCCTCCTGGCTTGCTCAGCCCCAAACTTTGCTGCGTTTGTTTCACTTTTCATATCACTCGCTGCATGTCTTGCGAAGTGAAGCGATTTTGCAGTTCTGATGACACCATGTTTTATGAACAGCTTCTGTGACTTTTTACATGTGCAAACAACAGCATGATGACAGTGTAAAGTTTACTTCAGTCCTCTACAAGCTATCCTATTTGAACATCCCCAAAGATAGCTGCTGCGCAATAGATAGTTGTACCGCAGCGTTAGGTTTGAAAGGTCAGCACTTGAGACGCAACACTGGAGATTATGCGAATTGTCTGCAAGCATCAACGTTGACGCTGAAAGTCTTTTGCGTATGAAAGTGATGGCTGCAGACATTGAAAATTATGCACTAATAATTAAAATACTTCTTGTCCTAACTGTGGCTGTTACTTTTGCGTAGCAGCCTTCTACTCTTTTTCATGAGCCTGATGCCCTTTGTTGCAGCGCCTGTGTTGCGCTTGATGATTGTTTTTCGCAGTAGATTGACCTTCCATTACTTTTTTTGTTGGCATTTTGTAGGTATGAACATACGCTGTTACAGCACATTCATTGAAGCTCGTAATTTTGAGATCAGCTGGAAATATTTTCACTCGGAGCAGATGAAAAGAAAAGTTATGTGTAGGTCGCAAACACATCTGATACAGGAGAGATCCTGGCTGGTATGGTCAACACAATGCGCATTTTGTCACAGTGACAAAAAAAAAGTTGTTTTTCTGTCTTCTTGAAGGTACCAACGTGCCATTTCTGAATTTTGTGTTCTGGATCACAGGCACATGGATCTCCTACTCCGCCTAGTGAAGATGACCATGGCGCACCTACAAGTCATGGCCCTCGTCCACATGATAGCTATACCCAGTTTCATGTGAGTTCTTGTTGCCTTAGAAAGCAGCTTCTTCTCCCTTTAAGATGGAGCCTTTCTTTATACAATGATGGTTTGTATTTTTAGGGTTCATGTCCCTTAGAGAGTTATGCTAAAATTTATTGAACTCTGGATTTATTTTTTGTATAATAAAGAGGTAAGCAGCTCTAAATATTTTCTGCTTGTTTGCCCACAGATGTCATCTGCAGTTTTTGCTATCAGATTACTGCTTCAAAATTTCTTTTCAGGTTTTCTTTTAGTGCAGTTTGGTGAATTAAGTGTTGGGGAGGTAATGAAAGCACAATTGGCCAAAGGACTAGTGGACAGTGACCACTTGCTAACATTTTTGTATTGCACTGTAAAGTTTATCCTCAAGCTTATGCAGCCATCTTAGCTAATAAAACTCACTTCTGGCACATAAAACGTCTTTCCTTGCACTGCAGTCATCTAGGGCTGTTGCTTATACTGGTTGTGTTCTAGGGGAGCTTTCACTCACACTGCTTCAAGGAGTGGTGATAAAGGAGTGGTGATTTGAGAGCTGCAATGGTGAATTGGATATTTCACTGTTGAAATTATTAGTTTGTTTCATGAAGCAGGTATGTTAAAGACATTAGGTAGTGTTTCCACAGGACACACAGATGTTTGGCCTAGTTGGAACTCGTTTAAAAGTAAAATGCAATAGGCCCTTGTGAGAGTGTGGTCACTTTAATCGAAATATAAATTCCTGCAAAGTTTGTTGGGTACTGATGGAAGTGTGTGCACTTTGGTCGGGGTGTCCTAAATGTGGTGGTGGCGGCTTATACTACTCAGTACAAGAAGCAAACCAGCAAATTCCCAAAGGATCACACAAACAAGTACAGACAGTACAGAGAAAACTGTCTCATACATATTCCATGTACTTAATGGGCGTCAGTAGCATTTCATCGTATACTTATGCTGACTCGAGGTGTGAAGGCAAAATTAAGGAGGATTTGAATGCAAAACTAGGACGATGGCAAGGCAGTGTGCAGTAATCTTATTAGGAGCAAGGAATTCTGCTTTCTTATACTTATGTGCCTTTAGAAGAGTGTGTGAGAATATGATGGCATGACTGTGGAGTAAGAATCTGGAAGTAACAACATGACACCAGCAAACACAACACTGACTGAGACACGAAGCACACTCTTTGGTATTTCCATGACAGATTATAGTGTAGCAGCAAAAAAACTCAACCCTGTGATGTGAGCTAGAGAAATTGAGAAGGCTTATCTGGTGACTGGCAGATATGATTGCAAGATGCTACGTGCTTGTTTGAGTCTTTTTTGTTTTTATCTTTTATTGTTATGAGCATGCTTTGGTGGTGCCAGTTGCGCATTTGTTCAAGCATTTATTCAAGCACTTGCAAAATGTTGGAGGTGTATCTCTGATTCCACTGTGGCAATATTAAGGCCTTTTATATTTACCGAGGTACTGTTCATGACAAGGTCCTCGTGGGTTTACTAGCTGTGCTGTAAGTAAAAGCATAAAAATCCTGGTATATAGCCTATTTGTAATTGAAATACTAGAAGCCCGTGTACTGTGCGATGTCAATGCACGTTAAAGAACCCCTGGCAGTTGAAATTACCAGGAGCCTTCCACTACAGAGTCCCTTATACCTCGAGTCGCTTTGGGGTATGAAACCGCATAAAACCAAACCAAACCAACCAATTAGAATTGCTTCAATCGTTTTTCTTTGTGCAAACATTTTGCCACCATCTGCAAACTGTGCCACATCGGTGAAGCAACTTATTGGTAGTGCGGATTTAATGAAAGGGTTTATAGTTTTCCTTGCTTAGCAAGTGTAAGTGAACTAGGTAAATAAGCCTGGATATCCGCAATGGCATGCCTGTCAGTGGGGTTTATTTGTGTCGCATACAGTACCGTTCACTTGTTTCTGTGATGAAAGAAGTTAAAAGAAGTTAAAAGCCTGCTTTGGTCGTAGATTTCAGTTTTTGAATGAAGACAAAGTTTATGTGATCAACTTGTAAAATGCTGTCATCACATCATTCTTCTCTTCTGCTGTTGTTTTGATGTAACGAAGAGATTTTTCAGTAAGAATCACTTGCATATTGAAATTGTTAATTAGTCAGGACAGCAACGAGGTTAAAGTGCTAACCACATACCACATATATACGGGTAAAGGCTGCATTCGTGTGGATGCTAGGTTGGTGCCTGGGCACCAGATGTGGCATAAGATGGCATGGAACAATGTAGTAGTTTCCCCAGAATATAACTTGAAAATTCGGCTGAAAAATGTCACTTTCGGGAAAGGGCTGCACCTCTCAAAAATCACGACAAAAAAATGTGGCCATTACCCATGTACTACCGTAAAAACTGGACTATAGGTCGGACCGGAATATAGGTCGACCCCCTATCTAACCAATTCTAAAAATGAAAAAGATCTTTTTCAATGGGAAAAGTACCGAAAGACATCCTTACTTTGAAACAAATGCGACTCGAGAGGTTGCACAATGGTGACAGTATTTAATTTCATTTAAATGCTGCTTGTATGTACACCCGGCAATTTTTTTAACAATATCGCGCACCAATCAGCCCGCGTGTTTGTTTCTGGCACAGGCAAGTACGGCGCCGTAGAGCACTCCTCTTCATGAATCGCCGCAACCAGGATGGCGAGCCTTTGAATTGCGCCCTCGCGAGTCTAGAGGCACGCGCGATCTCTGCCACTTTCACGCGGATGCATTCGGCAGTCACAGGCAGCGATCTTGCTCGCAGAGCAACGTTTCCTTCCTATTCTCGATACACTACGGTCTGCCCACGAAATGATGTTTTCTTCTGGTTGCTGCAAGTTGTAATACGCAGCTTCTGCCTCTGCCAGTACTGAATGCTCTTTTCGGATACTCCAAATTCGCGCTGTGCCGCCAGGTTCCCGTGAGCTTCCTCGTACTCAATCGTGTTTTTCTTGAAGGCGACGGTAAATTGCCGTCAGCATCTACTTTGCATCTACTGAAACGCAAAAAGGCGGCACTGCTGCTGATGGCGATGGTGATGGAGGCTGTTGACTTCAGCCACCCATTGTTGCAAGACTTCCGTATTTTTTCCGCCAATGACCGGTATATAAGACGAGGGTCGACTTTTCACCATGTTTTTTAGAGAAAAAGTTCGACCTATATTCCGGTTTTTACGGTATGTATGGTTTAACAAGGTTGCTGCCTGGTTATTCATCCAACATGCCTTTCTTCAAGTTGGCATTTCATTTAGCAAGTGTGTTTGCAGCTAAACCCGATTATAACGAACAGCGCGACTCAACACAATTTGTTCGATATATGGAATAATTCAATCTATCCGAACCCGCTTGTAACGAACTTCAGTAAACTTCAGTGCCAAAATTCGTTACACACGAGGTTATGAACAGTAAAGTGCAAATGCGCTGATGACAGAAAAACCATGCCACTCACCATGAATAGTCTACTCCAAAAATAATTTACTGACGAGAAATGTACACCTATTTGCAGTAGGCAGTAATTTGCCTGAACACTGCATTTAGCTCCGTCAGTAAAAATTGCATTTTCGACACGCGACATCATTTCAACAGACTCCAGTCCACTTCCTTGTATTCTCAAGCAGTATTATTATAGCACATCGGTAGCAGAAAGGGCTTCATGAAGTGTCTGACATTGGTGCTCATATTCCGGCGGCGGTTACTCAGTGGCACGAGACACCAGCACGCAGGAAACAATTTCTGAGTCCTACTGGCTTGATGTCACAGCTACATCATTGTCAAGCATAAAAAAATCGTCAAAGGAAACTCCTGTTGGTACAGCTTCTTGAATATCTGCGAGTTCTGCCCACAGTGGGGCAACGTCACGGTGATCTTGCATTGCGCGCACCACACTTGCTGCTCCCGCACCCTCAAGACACAGTCCTGCATGATGGAAGCAGTTAGGCAGTTCCAGACTGTGTCTCGAGCCACGTCTTGTCAAGCATGACTGATCATTTCAATTGCGGCCAGCAGATTGATTTTCAGCTTGTCATTAGCCCAGTTTCACTAAGAGCCGCTAAACCACACGCTTCCGGTAGCCTAGCTTGAATGCACGGATGATTCCTTGATAAAGTAGCTATAAAACTAGTATACCATCGGTGGTATGAAGCAAAGGTTAATGTTCCTGAGTGAGACACCGCAATGACGTGCTGAACAGATATCCAAGAGGGGGCAAATTGTGCACCCACTTGTTGCAAGCTCCTTGTCCTAGTCATGCGGCAAAGCCTCAAAGAACGCGCTTGTAATCCAAGCCTTGGAGTTCGAGTTGCACGTCACTGGGAGTGGAGTGCATCCTCGCAGGTACATGCACGACTTGAACTTGCCAATGACAAACAATCGCAACTTTGAATATCCGTCCATGTTTGTCATGAGGAGGACTGTCACATGGGCCTTGTGCATGTTCTCACCATGGGATTTCTCATTTTTGAGCGCTAAGCTTCTATTTGGCAGCAGTCGCCAAAACAAGGCAGTTTCATCCATACTGTAAATGTTGCATGCTGTGTATTTCTCCTTCACAGCATACCACATGTATTGTACTCATTTTTCGATACCTGCTGCATCGACTGCATGGCTCTTATCAGTCCCCTCCCCCCGACATGCTTGTGCTTTGTCTCCGATGGCTGAGTTGTTTTTCAAAATGCTACTTAGTGTATTTGGAATCTTGAAATGCTTTGCAACGTTTGACTTCTTTTTGCCACACTCAATGCGGTGAATAATCTGAAGTTTGTTGGGAAGTGGCAGGGCTTGCCACTGTTTCGTCGTCATCATGCAGGATGCACCACAATCCAGACGCAGCCAAAGTCAAGAGAGCAGAACAGCAGCATGACCTGCAAATGCAAAAAGAGCATGGAGCACGATGTCTTGCAGCATTTGTAGGCTGCCGAGCTGCCTTCTTCACCCAAAGCCAGTGCGGTAGATCTGTAGCTGCTCATGCACAATTCGCTCTATCCAAGTTTGTTATATTGAGGTTTGACTGTACAAAGTTTTGGTCTGAAAGGAGCATATTCCCTGTACTTCTATTATGACTGCAGCTGTCTCTGTCTAGGTGTTATCAACGTGCGCTGCAAATTGAGGCTTACCTTATCATTGTGCACTTTCACAGGTTTCAGTCATTGTTGTGTGTTCTTATATGGTAAGTGGCTGTGTTGCGACAACAAAATGGGCACACTTTTGCACTACCTTGCTGCTACTCCCTGTTTCCTTTTTCTTAATTTTGTGGTTTATGTAAGACTTGGGAGCTTGTGTGCTGGTATACAGTCAGCTCTCAGTGATCTGACCACAACAGGGATTGAAACTTTTTTCAGTCGATGTGGAATTTAAATTGATGTGGGAGCCCTTTAATATGCTTTAAGTTGATAGACCAAAGCACCAGTTACATTAAACTGGCAGTTTGAAGTAACAAGATTCTCTTCTATTTTATTCCCAGGACATGCCATTTCATCCATCACACCCGCTGCCACCAGCACCTCCACTAGAGCCCCTGCTTGGTAGGCTTCCTCCGTTTATGGTGAGTCAAGTTAAACATGGCTTCCTGCTGTTATGAATTGATGTCTCGCTAGTGCACCAAATAATGCTGCAGAATAGAAATTGTTAGTCTGTTTTAGAATTTTTTTTTTTTCTCTCTTGGTTCTACGCACACATGTTCTCTCCAGGGTAGTGTGAGGTTGTGAGAAGGAGTGCATCAACTAAATTGTTGCATTAATGGCGTCTTTGACTTTTTCCTTTGGTTCTTTGACTCAGTGTGTGCAGGCAGGTTGGGCGTGAACTCTAAATCTCGGCTAAAGGAGCCGCCAGTAAGCTGGATGTGCATTCCGTTTACATTGCAGTCCCATGACAGGAACAAAACGCCATGAAGACCTTGTCCATGGTGCTGATTAGCAGTGTTCACCAAATTTTGTTTGTTCCTCATCCCCGCATTCATGAAAGCAGATTCTTACTTAGTTCATTCTGAGGATAGTGATCAGCAAAAAGCCTTTTAGCCAGTGTACTTCTGAATTTCTCATAACTTGCCTTTCAAGCTTAGTCAGTAAGGCCGTTACCAGATGACCCAAAGCACTTTGCTCGGACACCAGGTTGAGGTTTCCCAAAGTGCTCAGAGCCAATGGCGAGTGCACAGAAGGAACCCTTCAGAGCACATCAAGGACACTCTATTTTGAACTGTCCACTATGACACTGCTTGCCAAAGTTCTTTTAAACAACTAGTCGAAGGTACAATAGTTTAAATGGTCCCTGCAATTAAATGAACTTGCCCTTCAGTCAGTTGTTAGCATGCTTTTAGTTCAGCCAGTTAGACAGAAATTGTTTTTTTTTATGCCTTGGGGCTGGAAGGCAACACATTTGTAAACATCTCCGACTTGATTCATGCCATTATTTAGATTGATGTTTTATATGAACAGGACATAATATGGGGATTTAGTTATGACTGTGTATGATGGAATTTACAATGTAAAATGTGGCTATACCTTCTAGACATGCTGCAAGTGTAAAGTTTGTTTTATTTATAAAGTGCAGAAAATGACCCTGGTGACTCTGTCACGAGTCATTTTGCTCTACTCTATTTTGACACACTATTTTGAACTGTCCACTATGGTAGTAGTTGCCAAAGTTCTTGTAAACAACTAGTCAAAGATACGATAGTTTAAATGGTCGCTGCAATTAAATGACCTTGGACTTCAGTCGGTTGTTAGCATACGTTTAGTTCAGCCTTTTAGACAGGAATTGTTTTCTTTTTTTTATGCCTTGGGACTGGAAGGCAACACATTTGTAAGCATCTCTGGCTTGATTCGAGCCATTATTTAGGTTGATGTTTTATAGGGACAGGACGTAATACATATTGTGATTTTAGTTATGACTGTGTATTATGTTATTTACAGTGTAAAATGTGGTTATACCTTCTAGGCATGCTGCAAATATAAAGTTTGTTTTATTTATTATGTGCAGAAAATGACCCTGGTGACTCTGTCACCAGTCACATCACCTTCTGCACCAAACTACTCTGTGCTGACTCGTGTGGCTTTTCACATTAATGTTGTGGATAATGTTACAAGTTTCATTAGAGCTTTCAACATTATAATGCCTGCAGTGGACAGGTTTTTCTCATGAGAGAAATTTTTCTATTATGTGCAGCCTTTGCACTAATGTTCACTGTGCATTTACGGCGTGTACGTGTGTGGGTTCTTTTTTTTTCAGAAGCAGTCCATTCCACCACCGCCGCCACCCCCTCTTCCCCATGGTGGTGTCCCAAGCAGTGAGGAAGCTCTAGCATCAATGCTTATGTCATGGTACATGACTGGCTACCACACTGGCTATTACCAGGTAAGCGTGACATTTTTCATTTGGCATCTTGGACAGCTGGCTTAACTAGATGGCCGTGAATTAAACATTAGGCTGTTCTGAGAGCCTAAGGGTTGTTTGGTATGCTATTAGTAGTATTGTATCGTTCTACACACATTTTCTCAATGTACAAGCAGTTCTGTGTTGATATATATATGCTAGCCATTGGCTGTTTCAAATGTGAGATGGCAGTATTGAGCATGGTCAGTTAGCTACACTGGACTGTTGCTATTTGGAACTCGATTAAAATTTGAACCTGCGGTTTACTTGAACGCGGGCGTCTTGGTCCTGTCAACGTCACAAATATTGTACCCGTGTCGCATGGGCAAGTTTAGTGACACTTTCGCGAAGTGCTCTTGTCTCACGCACTTTCACACAGCTAAAAGAAGTGTTGTTTGGAAATGATGGCAGTGGCAATGGATGTTGCAGCACCTTGCAGAAATTACAGTAGAACCCCGCTATAGTACGGTTATAGTAAAAACTCGGATATCGTAAAGTGAAGCTGCATACCCATTTCACCTTCCACTGATGACTGTGCATTTTTTTCGGTTACTATAAAAATTGTTAATGTACTTCCCGCGGAATAATGACATCGCGGCACGCGCGAAGTCCAGGATCGCGAAGCAAGTAGATACCAAATGCGCTCTTTGAGGTAGCTTCGCCACCAAGCTAGAGAGCCGCGAGGAGAAGCCAATTTTTTGAAGACCATAGGCCCTGAGGCAAATCGCGCGGCACGCACGCAAAAAGTTAACTTGATTATGAATGTAGAAAGAAGGCGGCGCGGGTCGCTAATAAACGAAAGCCAGTAAAAATGCAGTGAGGAGTACAAAAGGGAAGAATAAAGCGTGCGTTCCTAGCACGGCAGCTCGAAGCACGAGGAAGCAGCGGCAAGAAGCGGAGGCGCGACAGAACTGCATAGGGGTTTTGCCACGCTTCACTTTGTAGCTCGCGTTTCTTAACTACTGCCTCTTAAATGACGCTGAAGACACAGAATTAGACGCCGTGATCATGGAATGATTTGGTTTTCACATGGAACCAAGCTCGCTTTATTTTTGTATCCACATTGTATTCGTGTAAATGTGGTACTTTCACAAGATGTAAACGATGTCGAGAACATTACATGTGATAACTGATAATAAATAATTATCACACAAAGGGACGATAAGAGAAAGATGCAAGGTATTTCTCAGTGTTTGTTTTATAAACACTTCATGCTTAGTAAGCAGCCATAGAGCATAGTCAGAGCCATGCCATCACCAACAACTGATAGTACAGTGAAGTCCCTGATACAGTAAAGTCCTTGATATAGTAAAGATTTTTGCTGGTCCAAGCAACTTTACTATAGAGGGGTTCTACTGTAATTTCCTTTCGTGTGAATACTTAGAGAATACAATTTTATCGCAAATCTAATTACTCAGTTAATTTCCATAGTTATTTTCACATCTGAATACATGTTGTTAACTACAAAAAGCATCACAGTCCAAGACAAGTAATACCCCTGCTACAAGAATATTTCGAATGCCTTCCAACCGAATGTCGTTTGACTTGAATGCTACCATCAGCTGAGTTACATTCGAGCCAACAGACCTCTGCGAAGATGTTTCAAGTTTTTGAATGCCTTTGGAATGTGAACACAGCCCGCACTGACCAACACCCGTCGCCATCGCTTCGCCCGCCCACAGCAATGCCGGAAGACTGCTTCGGTTTTACGGATGTTGATTTTCACATGCGTTGCTCGCTTTTTTCTCCTGCTTCTTTAGCAAATATTTCATGTACTCGCTGAGTGCTTGAACATCACAGTACACCACTGAGCAATTACCGCATAAGCGTGAAATTTCCCTACACTCCAGTGCTCTTGTTTGCATCACTGTGTACAACCTGCTCGAGCTCGTGTGAATGATATAAAATGCAGCTGTGCTTTAGTTATATTGAGTAATCTCTTTTTTTATGCCGGTTGTACTTTTGCTTGTTTACTCAGTGCGACAACTCTGTAGGAAGTGCTGATCATGCGCCTGGGAGACATTTAGTAGCCGAGTTGCTGACATTGTGTAGGACCGGTACTTCTTGCTGATTTTCCCTGCTTTCTCCGACATGACGAATACTTAATTTTAAATAACTTTATCCAGAAGTTTGTTCGGTGACAATTCGCATTGATTGAAATGGCCTTATTTGTTATCCACAAGTGGTGACACCGACTCCTGCTGGCTGCCTAAAGCATTGTGCGGCAGCCTGGGCTCCTCTGGCGCTTCCCGTTCATTGTACAGTCGCTGACCGATTTTTCAGGCTCGGCGGGACCTGGAAAATGGTCCGAATAATCGAACAGTCTTGATAAATTCGTGAACTTCAAGAAGTTACGTTTCTACGAAAAACTGGCTTTCAAAATTGCAAAAATCGCGAAAATCACCGCCCCCCATGTTCTGCCTCCAAGCGATAATATTAGACTGTATGTGAGCCATAGTCATGCTTTTGTCATCTCCATGCCCTCTCATGCCACGATACCAGACAGTGCGACGCGACCACAAGTCATGCCACGAACTGCCACGCGAAGCAAGAACAGTCAGTTTGCATGGGGCAATGGCGTTCGCGAAGACCGAGAGGTAACCTACGGGAAGGCGCGAGCGGAAGTCAGGGCTTTCGAATGCACTGCCCCTCCTCCCCCTCTACCACGTTTGCTGCCCCACTCCACGGGTAGTGTTGTCCAAGCCACGGTGGACGCTGCAGCTGTCACATTGTACCACTTTCAATGCGACCGCTTGCTCTTTGTACGCTATCTCGATGGCAACAAAAAGAGTCCCATTATCTCGAATGGCAACGATGGAGAACAAATAACCAGGCCTATCCAAGCCAGTCCCTCCAATTCACTTCATCAGTGCCCACCACCCACCGATTCCGCTTAAATCCAAGATGGCGCCTTTCACGGCAGCAGAGAACGAGTTGTTTGTGACAGCGATGCCTGCGCGACCATACTAGGTCGAAATAACTAACTTTCTAACTATTATGTAACTATTAGTCCCCAAGTTGAGTTTCCCCTTCCGGTGGCGATGAGAGGAAACTACAGTAAAAGCTCGTTAATTCGACACTGACGGGACCGCGAAAAATTGTCGAATTAACCGAATGTCGAAATATCGAATGAACCACAAAAAACATGAAATTTGCCCCAGCATGACATACCTTTATTTGGCAAAGAAGTTTGTTATCGTCGTCTGCTTTTTCGGGCGAATTTGAGCGGCTACAATAGCTCTAACAGCTGCCAGATGCTCCGCGGCACACGAACCATCCGGAATTTGTTCACCAAAGTCTTCCAGCACGGACAAGGCTTCTGCGGCTTCTTTCACCGTGCGCTTCGGCGTTTGGGGCAGGTGCTCACAATTGTCATCTTCCGACGAATCGTCGTTGTCGGCGCCTGTCACTTCTTGGATGATTTCGTCCTCAGTCAGCTGACCGGCAATGGCGACACCATCATCAATGGACACCATCATCGATGGACACGCAGGTGCGCACACGGCGCGCTACGCACTCGAAAACAGCACAGTAAACACGCTGGCAAAGCACGCAATATCCAGAAAAGGCGTATTAGGGTTCAATAACTGCGATCGTAGCAGCAAGAAACACGGGGCAACGACGACACACGCCAAAACGAGACTTGCTGAAGATAGGGTTAACACGACGACTGAGCACGACTGCAAGAGGCAACGAAGCACAAAGAAAGACACCGGGCGCTTCGGCCACTGCTAACCTTGCTTCCCTCGCCCTCTCTCGCACTGCTGATGACGATGACCGTACGGATGGCCTACACTACATTCTTTTTTTCCAACTTTACAGTAGTGCCGCTCTTGGCGGGCCGTGGAACTAGGTCGAATTAACCGATGGGCGGTAAAATTTGTCCGAATTAACAAGAGTTTTGCCCCATAGACTCCTATATATAATTGTAGGGACCATGCATGCAGGTCGAATTATCCAATTGTCCGAATTAACGGGGGTCGAATTAACGAACTTTCACTGTACTTGATGATGAAATCGGGGTTTCTTGGTGACCCGGTGGTTCTACTCGCAAACATTCACATTACTCAAGGAAAGGAGAAGGTTAACTATTTATTTACAACATAGGTAAAAAAACGAGAAGAAACAAAGCAAGGAGAAAACTATTTACATGACTAAATCGTGGATCAGACGAATTCAGCCTCTGCTCAACCCAGAGCGCTTGGTTTTAAACCCTCTGTCTCCGCCCTTAGCGGGGACAGCAACCAATAAGATAACAAACGATCCATCTCGCCAATCAGTGGTTAGGGAAAGGAAAATAAGGTCCGCCCACTGATCAGAGATTGGGGAAAAAGTTCTGATTAAAACATTTGGGAAGGAGGTTTCAAATAACCACACAAACAACACAAATGCGACTTCCGTTCCCCACGCCACCCACGGCACCACAGATGCTAGAAACATGTGCCGACGAGGCGATGACTCAGGTTGTTGACAGCAACAAAGAGAACACAGTCGTTAAGGGAATAATCCGTTTCCTGTCACTCGGCTAATACTCAGCCGTATCTCGTGCGCCCCCGAAACCATCAACCCCTTAACAACCACATGTCGACAGCTGTACATAGTTAGCGTTTTTCCCGGCGGGTCATCCCCGTGACGGCGCGGCGTAAACGAGGACGTCCGCCGCACGAAGGGGAGGCAGGGACGGGACGGGCCCCTTTGTTGGGGACTTCCGACCCCACTGGAGCGGCCTTCCCTGCGGACACAATATCAACGAGTTCGCCGAAAGGTCAGCGAACTCCACACCCTACAAACTCTGAAATGTCGTGAAAGTCCGAATTATTGGAGTCAGAAAAATTTGTCGGCTACTGTATATGCGTCCTGTAATGTAAGCTATAGCCGATTTGAGTTCACTGTTGTCAGAACCATGCTCGATGGCCATTTGCATTCGCTAAAACTTGTGAATTCGCTCTCCTCAATCACCGAAATTGCACACACGAACCTTGGGGACTCGTTAGGCTTATCGTATCGTGGAAGGGGGTCGTCGTCATTTGGCAGAGCGAGAATAGCTGTTCAAATGTGTGCATTATTTTTAGTTGCTGATGACTTAAAACAAGTTCTCATTAAAAAGCACAGTCAAGAAAATAAAATGGAGATTTTAAGAACTTTTAATTCTCAAAACAGTTTTTTTTTTTTATGTCGAGTGCTGCTGTTGAGACTACATACTCGCCTTGCTGGACGAAGTGGAGTGAGTTCGTTAAGCTCACTATGGGGCAAGTGCACCCTGCAGCTAGTGTAATGAAAGCTTAACATGTGACAATGTGCGAATGACACTTTAGGCGAATGTCACTCATTGAAAGTGGCACTAAATGCGACAGGGTATCAGAAAAACTTATTTTGAGCTTTACATAATTTAAACAATTTTTCGGCCTCGAAGTTTGGATTATTGACAGCTGACTGCTATGTCAAGAAGGAGGACTGGAGATCTTGAGCATTGCTGCAGGCAGCTGAGTTCTTTCACAGACGGGAAGTAACTATATATACAGTTCAGTATACACTTGGAGCACCAGAGCCAAAGCTGATCAGGGCTTTCGTCAGTTTTTAAAAACATTTTTCCCCATGTTTTTTTTCTTTAACCAAGTTCTCTCCATCTTCTGCTGCATGGAAGAGCGTGCTGTATGCAGACCAAGCCACTAAAGACAAAAACTGAGCAATCTGAGTAATATCTGTACCCCTGCCAGTAATGATTTTTCTTGCTGCTCAAGATGTGAAAGTGAAAAATAATACAGGAAAACCAATTGCTATATTGTAAAAAAAAAAAAAAAAGATTGAAAGCAGGCAGCAGGCCTGAAAATCGTGTGAAATGTACGGGTGCCCGCAAAAGTGTTTGGAACTCTGAAACCGCGAAAAAGCTTACCTACCTCTCTGCCTAAAGGCAAGGCCAGGTACTGAAGAGTGCATTCAGCTAGTAGTACTACAGGGAAGTGCAACGCACATCCATCAATTTGTGGCTGCATGCTTAGACTCCAAAATAATTAAGATTTTTTTTGTAAGCTCCGAGTTCAAAAACTTTTGTGAGCACCTGTACATTGGTTATGGCTGTTGGAGATATTCATTTCTTTTTTTAATTTTTGGCCTGAGTCGATCTCACTGTGTTCGACAGGGGGTGCAGTTGAACATAATGGGAAATTTTTCTGCATTCTGTGAAGATGAATGCGTAATTTTCACATCGAATGCAGAAAACGCAGTGAAGTGTGGAATGTGGACTGAAGTAGGCTGTAAGCTGTGTTTCTCAGAAACACAGTGTGCTGCATGCCTGGGGACCTCGTAACATACTCCATGCTCTATGTTCCAGTGCAGCAAAGTTACAGCCTTTTCTAATACCCCTCTTGTAGATACTCTCAGTTTCATATCCCTGGTAGTCGTCATCCCAGCTAATGTTAGGATAGGCCACCTGCCTGCCATAATGTGACCAACAAATGTTGGATTTACAGGGATGCAACTCCCCGAGACAAATTCAGTCCTCAAAGTGAGCTTTGTGGGGTACTCATTGAAGCTTGATGAGCGAAAGGCCTAGTAAGCACTGCTGTTTAGATTTACAGCATGGCAGCCGTTTGTAAGAGGTTACAGTCAGTGTCCAGTGTTCACCCTGTAATTGTTTATGACATTGAGTGTTACTTGTGTTTATAAAAACATGTGACTGCGACCCTTTAATACCCCAGCATAGACATGCTTTTTTTATGGAACGTTACAATCTTGGTCAATGGCAGGCAGCATGAAGTGCCAGTGGTAGCAGGGTGATGACATTGTGGTGCCATGTGGTCTGCTGCTAGTTATTTCTGAATTTCTTGTGGACATTCGTGATTATTTGAATGATGTGTGTCACAGTGAATGTACTGTAGGCCCATCTTCTGCCAAGTGCATTGATAGCGTGCATCACTACACTGCAGTCGATCCTGCTAATATTGACCTCGCCAAAAAAGTGCCTATGACTTCGATATATAATGTGTAATTCGATATAAAATTAGCTGTAAATTTAACAACATACAAACAAATTGATGTGGAAAAAAATCTATTTCTATGATAGCCACTTACTGCATGCAGATTACCGAGAGAAACAGTCGTGAATTTTTTCTTTCTTCATTTTCATTGCCTCGTAGAGAACACATTTTTCAGTGTTATCGATGGGCTTGAACAGCTGAGACCACAGCCTTCTGTCAACGCGCAGTAGCAACAAACCGTGCTGAGTGCACGGAGCACGTCAAAACACATGGGAACAGGTTCTCTTAAGTCCTCATCACAATTTGCATCAGTGGTGTCCTGGCTATCCATGACAGTGACAACGATGTCTTCATCCCCAAGCTCTCCCGTGGTTTCGATGTCATCGTCCATGGAGACAAAGTCGCCTGTGGCTGTCCCATCACAAATAAAGCCAGGAAATTTAGACAACTGGTTCCCCAAATTGCCAAGACCATGACAAATTCATCGAGCTCACCAGACAAAGAATTTGCTCCATATTCTCCGAGAAAGCAGAAGACAGAATATTGGAAGCAGTTCTGTATAGTTTCGTTTTTGACATCATTCCATGACCCACTGAGCATAGACAGGGCACCTGAGAGGTTGATTTTTTAGGTTCCTTGCAGTCCTCAGGCTCTGCAGAAGCCGTTCAAGCAGACATTTCCTGCAATCAGCCTTCACTGCTCAGATTATCTCCTGGTTCAAGGGTTGAAGCACCGACGTAGTGTTCAGCAGCAGGAAGCAAAGTGCAAGGTCGCTTATTGAAGCTGTGTCAACTTTGTGCAAAAATGGCCATCCAGTATAGGGGGAGTCAACTATATGTGGTACCAGCATATTTGTGGGCTGTGAGACCTCTTTGTGGGACCTCCCACTGCTAATTGAAATTGCATCATTGTGCAGCTGTTGCTTTTCAGCAGAGACTCCATGGAAGCCTGCTAGAAATACGCACCTACAGTTCTGGGCGCCATGCGCTTGCACGGACTGGCCCCAGTATACACACGAGCACACAAGCACATATCGCATACGCCTGGCAGATGTCTATGGAGTCAGGGCTCTGGTCGCGCATGCACTGTGGGGCCATCCCGGAGGAGGTACAGTGTACAGTCGAACCCTGCTACAACAAAATTCACAGGGTGCGCGAAAAATTTCGTTGAAGCGGAAATTTTGTTGTGGCGAAATCAGGCCACAAAACCAAGATCTTGCTGCACTGTTCAAAAATATCATTTATTTCCAAAAAATTCGGTCATCTTGGCTTGCGTCCTTGTAGTAAACAGCGTTTAGTGGACATCATTTACAGCGTGCTCTGTGAGATGTCCAAGTCCACTGCAACATCCCCCTTTTTCCTGCCGCTGGATGCCGTGCTGATAATTCGTGCCTGACAAAGTCGCCATGCACGTGTCGATTGCAGCGTACAAGCACGAGTGAAAAAAACTGGGGCAAATGTGCTGCTGCTGTTGCTAGGCTGCTGCGTCCTTTGGCGACGGATTGGTTGCACCTCTGGCTTGGAAGAAAACGGGAGCTTGCACCCGCGCATTGTCACAAGGCAGCCAGCCTGATTGTCATCACTACCAAGCAGTGGTGGTCTTCATGTGCATTTGAATGAATGGATCAATTGGTTCCAGCGAAAGCTTAGTGAAACAAAGCAGCATGGACCTACGGAAGGACACAGGCGGGCGGCGATATGCTTTTTTTGTTTTTAGATCTTTAAACCAAGCTTCACATAGCAACAATTTCGTTGAAGCGGAAACGCGCCTCAAAAATGGTTCGTTGTGATGATAAATTTCTTCCATTACTTTCTATGGCGATCTGACGGGGAATTGGAAATATTTTGTTGAAGCGAAAATTTCGTTCAAGCGACGTTCGTTGTAGCGGGGTTTGACTGTATTGAAACTACATGAAGCAAGTATTCCAGAAACGTTATTCACTCGAGACAAATACTTCAAAAACCATTTAGATCGAATAGAATACCAAATACTTTATTATTTGACCGAATATTCGAAATTATCGAATATTCGCAGATCCATATGTGCAGTCCCATGAAATCAAACCAAACATCCTTATTTCAGAGACCGAATATACGAAATTATCAAAAATTTGCAAATCCATGTGTTGAACCCCATAAAACCAAACCAAACATCCTTACTTCACAGAATTGTGACTGAAACCTGTGATTGTGTTTTTAATAAACTATTTATTTCAGGGTGCACTAGCACTGGCTACATCAACTGTAATGGTTTCCAAGCACCTGCACATAACTAAAGCCAAAAAAATTGGCAGTGGTTTAGCTTTGGTTAAACCTGGATTGACGCTATAGCTACAGCTGGCCGAGTGAAAGTTGGTCACGTGACCAACCACGTGAGGAACTAAGTGATCAGCCACGGCGCCATGCCGCCGGCAGCTGCTCCGCACCACGTGGCCAACCACATGACAGCATGGTGACGCAGTCATGCCATGGCGGCGCAGCCACAGGGTGGCAGCACAGGGTGGCAGCGCTGCCATGCTGAAGGCTCGAAATGCTACCATAATGTAGCTATCGCTTCAAAATCCGCTACGTGGAGATCAGTATCTTCGTTCTTCAAACTGAATTGTGTGTACACATCTCGAAGCCACACCAGGAGCTATAAAAAGTTCTTTAGCAGGCATTTACAGATGAATTTGGGCCCCATTATAATGTTATTTGACAGCAAGCCAATGAATGCAGAACAACATGACGAATGGTGATGGTGTGATTTTATTGCTGGGAGCCTAGCACGAGTTTTCCTTTCCATGTCACTGCTCACTCAATCTCCTTCTAGTCCGTGACATGATCCAGGGCCATTGAGCAATCATCCTGATCATGAGCTAGAAGAGCACTGACGATGAGAATCAGGACTTGACAGTGGGCATGACAGATAGTTGCACAGTGAAAAAAATGAAGGTGAAGGGCTTGTCGCCTTGTTGGAAGGGCTGAAAGAATGGTAAGGTGGGTTCTGGCCCACAAGCCTGCGGGGCACAGGTTGCGAGGAGTCAATGGCCGAGGCCTATGTATGCACTGAACAGAATGGGTAGGGGGGTTGTGTGGCCACGTGTTGGCGGTTTCTTGGATCATTTGAGTCATAACGTCTTGTCACTGCGTCTTCTAATCGTTTCTTCTGGTCAGGGTGGAGGATGGGGTGAAGGGAGGGAGGGGGCGGGGGATACAGTCGACGACCGATTTTTCGGACCCTCTAGGGACCGCAAAAACGACCGAAAAATCAGGCAGTCCAGAAAATCAAAATTTCACCGAAAAAAAAAAACAAACTTATTGCATTATGCTGGAGGAAGATGTCAGCTGTGTTGCACACATTCTAAAGCTCCTAATGACTAAATTTCGCTGCGCGACATGTGCACAGGCGACGGGCGGTAACCGCTTGCACGAGCTCGGCCCGGCTGTGCTGCCCTCGGCATGTCGCCGTTGAACGCACGGGTTGGGACAAAGTCTAAACGAGAAAGCGAACACGCCCAGAATGAGAACGCGAAGATGGCGAAACAATAAGAACTGAGAAATGGCCGAAGCAAGCGCTCCGGCAGCGTTGTCCTCCGTCATTAGGCCTAGTGACTAGAGCCAAAATCAGCACTGTATTCGGCGATATGCACTCTGCGGTGGCTTGTGTATAATGAGGGGCGTCTTGCCTGTCATCGAAACGCCAGTTATTTACGGTTTTACGATAGAAAACCTCGCTTTAAAATGCACCACCGTTTCCTCCCGCGCTCGCCATCTCCATAAAGCCGTATGCCTCCCACGCGCTTCTCTGCTACGTCTTTCTGTATTCGAAACGGAAGACTCGGCATTGATGAATTCCACGAACTGTGACTGCTTTTAAAAAAGTTCATGCGGCGGAGGACGTTCAAGAACTGTACGAATTTGAAACCACGCAATCGCAATGTGCCGACTCGCGCAGAATTTCAGTATTGCAAGAGGCCCCCTTTAAGCTTCAATTTCATTTTATTTGATCAAGTTTTCTATCTCTCCTGCAGTTTGAAGTAATGAGATTCCACTGTACACATTATATGGCGGCTTGGGTATTGGAGGCGAGTGCGAATGAGGTCCGAAAAATCGAGCAGTCAGTTGCGATGCATCCGAAATTTTAGGTGCTCTTTTACATTGACTCTATGGGCCATGTCGTGGTGCCACGAAAAAGTCTGAATAATCAAGCATGTCCGAAAAATCAGCCGGCCAAATTTTCGGTCGTCGACTGTATTTAGTGGAATTCTTGATGCGCATGTATTTGTGCATTGCGCTCATCACAAGTTGCACAAAGGTGCCTCAACCACTGAGCCACTGCAGGGATGCAATTTTACATGGCAGGGGATTTGAATTAGTCTAGTGTGTAGTGTTATTATTCACACGCGTGGGACCCCCGCGGTGGCTCACTGGTTATGATGCTCGGCCGTTGACCCGAAAGGCATGGGTTCGATCCCGGCCGCAGCGGTTGCATTTCCAAGGAGGCAGATTGCTAGAGGAGGCCCATGTGCTGTGCAATGTCAGTGCACGCTAAAGAACTCCAGGTGGTCGAAATTTCCAGAGCCCTACACTACAGTGTCCCTCAGAGCCAGAGGCGCTTTAGGACGTTAAACCCCTATAAACTGTTCATACGTGTGTGAGTATTGTATTTATAAAAGGTCTCCAAATGCCTTCTGGCTAACAATTCCACTGTGTATTTTTGCTGTGAGGTACTTTCCTACTAATATGTTGTCAGAAAGACTTTTTGAAAGACCTCATTGATAATGGAACACCAGGCATGGAAGCCAAGCAGTTTTGTCTTACTTTTCTGAGCGACATTTATCCTAGATGGTTGCTCCCATGTGTGACGCAGTTAGCCTCAGCAAGAGACATTTCTTTCTCTCCTGCTTTCAAGAATTGGGCCACAACTATGTTGGAAGCGTGTGTCATGCGCCGCATTTGCTGCACCTGTTGTGTACACGCATGCAGTGAGTCACTGTAGCAGATCACAAATTCTGCTATGCCAGTGTGTTATCATTATAACAGTACTAGTTAGCATTAGCAGCAGGTTTACGATGGCAGTGTATTTGTTTTACCATAAACACAGTGTGCTTGAAACCTGTGAGCTTGCAAGTAAGCTATGACATAGAAGTAAACAAGGGAAATGTGAAAGGAGATTGAGAAGACTAGAAAAGAGAGCAGCTTAAACAGATACTTCTTGACATAGAAAGCCTAATGACTCGGCAGATAGACAATGCCATTATAGCAGTGTTGTGGCCTTGGGTGTTGTGACATAAACCGTTCTTTTTTCTTCCTTTCAGGGTTTACAAGAGTCCAAGGCGGGCAGAAGGGACTGTTGCTGCTGCAAATACACTTGTCACAAGTGATTAGCTACACTGTATGCAAAAGATGAAAGCCAAGCGCCTCAGCTTGTATTTTGTGATTTAATGCTTGTCCAGTGGCAAGAAATTAATTAGCCTAGACTTAATATTCTTGCTTGTACCTTTGCAGCATGTTCTGACCACGCAGACTGAATACATGCCATTTACTGAAATACATCTTTTACTAGTCGTATTTTGCCTTAGGATGAAGTCTTCCACACTCTGCACCAAATAGGGGATGTTTCGTTAAGGTTTTTGCCTTTGTAAACTGTCGGTTGAGTAGACAAGGTGGGTGATTTGACTAAAGATATGAATGGAACATTAGATGCCTGTTTGCTGCATCTGGTTGCAGCCCTTTAGATTGTGCGGTTCTGCAAATGTATAATGCAGAGGTCTTGTAGAATATTAGTGTAAGCAGGGGCAAGATTACCTTTCCACAGCTGCCTTGTCTTTGTGCATCTTCAGCAAACTATGTTCCAGTTGCAGTTATTTAGTGATGCTTATCTAACAAATTATGTATGGTGACAGAGGAAAAAGGTGCTACTTGACAAGTTTATGGAGTTAAAAATATGCAAACATCGTAGTGACCGTATAATATGAGGTCGAGTTTAAAGCCAGTGCAGTTTGAGTTCTATCAGCATAATTTTGTAACGCATGCAGAAGTAAACCTTGCACATTGCATTCTGCTCATACCTAAACTGCTGCACTACATTTTTATACATACATATACTACATGCCGCTTCCTTAATACTGCATACATATGATACAGTGACTTGGTTCTCCACTGCCATTGCTTTCTCAGTGTTTCGTTGTCATGCTCATGGTTCCAGGAATTAACAGACATGTGGCATGGCTTTCTGTGGCTGCTTAAAATTTTTGTAAGGCTCCTATGAGCAGAACAAGAAGACAACTTTTGTTTATTGATAGCCTTGCAGTTGTATCAAAATGTCAAAATGCTGCTTGCTGCTTGTAATAGCAAAGGCATGTCTGTGCTTGCAGCATGCCTCTATGGTTTCAGATCATTCTACAAATTAATGCCTGTGTGTCATACAGCTTACTTAAGGCACAGGACACCGCCATACTACAGTGTACTTTTCGAACATAATTAATCTGTTCATTAATTATCTTCAGGAAGCCACACTGTACAGTTACAGTAGTCTTCACAGTACTTGTGGTCTATGGTTTTCTTCTCAGCTTTTGAATGTTCTCATGTCCTGATGCAGTTTTAAAGGCCTTAAATTGAACCTGTGACCAAGCTGGCATTTACACACGGTTTGTTCATGACTGCATGCGTCTTGATGCCATGCGTCTCTATGCCAGCAAGCGAATAAATGGCAGAAAAAAAAAGGTCAACAACAGAATCTGCTTGCCTATATATACCTCATTAAGTCAAAGGTGCGAGGTATCAAAGATTAAGATGGGCACAGGAATGTCAGTGAGTTTTTTTTTTTTTCAGTGATTGTTTCCTGCCTGGTTCATATCTCAAAATTGTCTGCAAATCACCATCACTACCAGTTGACTATATACTATATAAATTCTCGTAGTAAAAGAAAAGGATCACAAGTGAGAAGCAAGTCATCTAGTTTGGACAGGCAACTACTCTAGTAGTGGTGGCCTTGGGGTAGAGCATCCGCCTCGCATTTGGGAGGTGCTGGGTTTGATCCACAGTGCAGCCGGTTACCCACCTGTTTTCTAATAAGTACAGGATTTCCCTCAGCCTGGTGCTCGGCTTTTCTGGGGTGAAACACTTGGGAAAAGGGTCTTGGACCAAACAGCTTCTCTTTGGGCAAGTGGGTTTGATTATTAAATCTTGGAAAACTAAGCTCAGTAAGAAAGAAGGTCAAGGTATTATGTATGAGCACGTTACCTGTGTGCAATTCTTGTATATGTGTGTTCTTTTGTATGCTTGCTTGCTGTGCTCAGTTTTCAAAGTCTGAAATTATGGGATAATCCTCTGTTCTTTTTTTTTTTTGCTGGCTGTTGTGCCCTTCCTGTTAGAATCACATGAACTGACATCAACATGATAAGATGTGGCAAGGGAAGTAGTAGTGCACTGAAGTTTACCTTAAACGTAAGCTTGGCTCTGCTCTAACCAGAGGTGGGCAAATTCCCTCATTTTCACTTTTCCTCCCTCACTCTCACTTTGAATCCATTGTCCCCCCTCATCCTCATTTTGAAAAGTTATCCGGCCCTCCTTCACCCTCACTTCGAAAAAATTACTCTCCCTCCCTCACCCTGCCCTCACATCTTCGGCCCTCCCTCACCCTCACTAACAGTCGTTTTAAAACTCATGTTATTTTTTGTAGTCTGCAAGTTCTGGTGATATTATTGAGTAATAAACGTATAAGAGAAGCTCTCTAGGCACTATTGACCGAGAGGCTAGATGCCTACAGTGTTGTTTGAGCTAATACGTGAGGCAAAACCGATACAGTTACGAGCTGAGCCCCAAAATATTGCACTGCTTTCACTTGTGGCATTCACTGAATGCATACGTGTGTCATGCACTTATAAAATTTCATTGTTATCTATACTGCTAAAATAAATCAGCGCATTGTGTGTGTGTACAGAACCTAATGTATGGCAAGAATATTTAGAAAACAATGCAGTAGCATTTACCACGACAATTACAATAAGTGCTAAGCACAGAATAGACTCAGAACAAGAAATTTTGTAGGTCTCTTAATTACAATTACCCAATGACATTGCGATTGCACTGGGTGTTTTAAATTTCACTGCTTCTAATCTTCCGCCGTTTCGGGCTGTTTGCTGCATGCTCGTCTGGTGACGCTTCCACGTGCATGGATGAGAGGTCACGAAAACCACGCTTTCAAACTACGCGTGAGAGACTGCAAACCGGAAGTTTAACACACGTGAACATGTGTATGTGACGAACACGACAACAATGCAAGCACAGCTCGACAGCTTGGCAGTTCGTTCAGGCAGGATGTTAAGATTTCTCCCAACTGGTTGTTCATCTGAGGGAAGTGTATGAACCAACTGACTTCAAACCGATGTGGCACTCCCTCTTGATGTGCTCAGCCTTTCCTTGCTGTCTTTTAGAGCGTTAAGTTCTACTTCTCGCGTTTCGGGTCTCAGCGCTATATGTTATAATGCAAACCTTAACTCAGTGGTTTCCATGGTAACCGAGGTGGTTAAATAACGAAATAAAATAAAAGGCGGCAGCTTGATGCCTGAGCGCCACAACTTAATAGGGGTGTGCGAATAGTAGTTTTTCCAAGCCAAATCGAATACAAATAGTGGAGCTTTGCTACCGAATATAATACGGACAGTTTGGTTGAAAACTGAATCGAATACGAATTGAATAATGAGGGAACTGAATGGAATATGAAAATTTTGACAAACATTCGCTACTTGTGCAAATATTTAATGAGCAATCGTGAGGAACAGCGACGCGCTGCCTTTTCAGTTATAACTGTATCTTTTAAAAGACGCAACATTGATCTCATTCTCAGGATTCGCAACACAAAGTGTATTAACTTTATCATTGACGTGTTATGCGCATAAAAAAATGCCTTTTGCTGTTGAGAATGGAAGATAATAAACCAGCGCCACATCTCTGTGTATGAGACGGGCGACAGCTTACGTATGAGGCATAGCCTCCGAGGTCAGGCATATGCTGAACCTGCCCGGGGCCTGCTGCGTCGTCCAGTCTCTGAAGCCATGTATGAGGATTACGAACACCGGCGCCGAACCCTCCATAGCATACCGATAGCGCATGGTAATGCGGCGTGTATGGTCCCTGTTTTTGGAAAAGTCATGGAAGAAAAATACAGCTGGCCTTATTCAAACTTCGCGATAATTATTTGAAAAGTATTCGAAAGTTTGAAGGCATATTCGATTAGTTTTAAATAATTTTGAACACACACTGTTTGATTCGTTTGAATAATTGAATACAAGGATATTTGATGCAGTATTGGAAATTTCCGAATATTCGCAAACCCCTCCGACTCAAAACTAAACTATTTCGATGTATATATATCCCATTCGTCTTTTCCTACGTCTTTCATGCCGTCTTTGTTGTGCTGTGAGCAATATGAATATTCATATATCCCTGCCTGGCAGGCGTCAAAGTCGGGCCACTTGGTTCCGACATTCGTGTAAAATTTGTGGGCCAACCGTTTGCCGCAGAATGTTCCGAGCGATGTCATACGATTAAGCGTTTTGTACCGCATAAGCTAAATACTTAAGTTAGAGCCCAGCTAGCGACAGGGATTCGAACCAATGACCTCGGTGTCCCAATTCCAAGTCTTTACGAATCTTCATATGAACATTGCGGTTCAACCGTTTGTCGCAAGGTGTTTGGGGTGGTGGCATACGATTTCGCGTTTCGTGCAGCATAAATTTACTAGTTATGGTCTAGCTGGCGGCAGGGATTTAAACCGGCGACTACGCACGACATTCGGTCGCTGCCTCAGCGTCGGCTCATTTTTTTATGTGTTTCGTGTACTTTCCTAGAAGCTTTGCAAATAATAAAGTTAGTGTAAACAGAAAATATTTTCAGTGTAATAAATATTATGCCTTAAGAAAAGCTGTGGCAATGGCATAGGGGTGTGAAGCAGCAGCCAGCAAAACTGATTTTTTCTCAGCGATGAAGGTTTTTATTTCTTTAGTGTCTTCCCCAGTGCGATGTCGGCTTCTGCTGCAGTGAAGCTCTTGTTATGTTGCTTAAAATAAACATTATTCAGTCCACCTGAAAATTAAACAGGTTGCTAAAATGCAGCATTTGGGCTAAATAATGATAATCACTAACTCCCCGAGTCTGGTGTGAACAATTCTTGTGGTTGACATTTTAGTGCACTAGCAGTTCCACTCCGTCGAAAATTGGTCTCTTTGTCCGAAGCCTGCTTCTACCACGTGGGCCACCTTGGTCTTGTGACGTTGTGACATCATTACAAGCTCTACCCACCGGATTGTGAGCAAGCTGCCCACCGTGGCAGTTCAATTAATGACTAGTTGCGAGAGATTGCTCAGGGTCAACATGAGCATCACCAGCGCCACCAATGGCAGCACCTGCCATCGGCGCATAGCACCTCTGCTCGGGAGCGGAATCAGGCCTCCCAGATATCTGTGAATGTAGAGAATGACCAATTATACCGCAGTACATGTCTAAAATTATGCAATATCACGCGAACTTACATCATGATATATCAAGAAAAGTAAGCCAGTTCAGGTCAAGCAGAAGCATAGAAAGTCAAGGTAAACCTTGAAAAACGGCTTATGGTGATAGCGCACGATAATTCATGGTTAACCCAGAGCTAAACCGCCCGTGGTTTTTTTTTTGCTTGCACGTCTACGTATTGCCCAAATGCTGAGTCAATTCCCTACCATGCCTGCAAGGAATTTGGTTCATAAAATCAGCAGTGTGATTATGTAGTCGCACGTTTCACCAGGGACAGAAATAAATGGAGGTGTTCCAGTTATTTGGAGAGAAGTACAGCTTTTTCTTTTTAGCACATCGTACAATGCAAGGTGAAGCACGCGATAATTGGGACCAAGGTCGTTAAGCTGCTGCTTTATTTCCATGGTAAAACTATAGTGGTTGGCTTTGCCCGCCACATTGCGGTACCGCTTTCCTATACCGCAATTCCAGTGAAAATAGAATATACGACTGTACTGAACTACTCACAGTGTGAATGAAAAAATTCCGCGCCAACGCCGCCAACTGGCTTTGATTTAGAGTGTAATTTCGTAGAAGCATTTTTTGCGCTGCAGCCAATTCTGTGAAACCTCGCTGAGCTGATATCTGACCTCGTTCCGGGAAACAAGGCTTAGAACTTGGGAATGCAACAGCCTTATCAGGTATAATTTCTACATGTTTTACTCTACACACTGATCATCTGACAGACTCGCGGCTGATGATGAAAATGTTGACTGCGGTACCATGGTTCCCGTTGGACTGGCAGCCACCTGCACGGCCCGGCCAGTGGCCCCTTGTTATCGCACTATACTGGGTGCTTCACCTAAGATTTTGCACATTTTTTTTAAATAAGCTGTTTGAGTTAGAAGAGCGCTTTTTTCGGCATAGCATTGACAGCGGTGTAGTACATCGCGGCAGCGGAGAAGGCGTGCGGTTTCCCGCCTTTCCTGTCGCCTCGTGTACCTCCAGACTGCAGAAACTACGTCTTCCCAAGTAACGTTCACCCCAAGAACTAGCGTTTTAAAACGGCCATTCATAACGGGCTGCGCAGACAAAAAACGTTAGTCCGGAGTATGGTGCGGGCCGCCACCCTCGCCCTCGGACAGTGCATCTGGTCCACCCTCACCTCACTGAGAGAAATCCTCATGAGGTGAGGGTGAGGACGCCCTCGTGAGGATGCCCATCTAGGCTATAACCATGACAGCTCTACTGTACAGGCAATGATAGCACTGGAGGAGTAGAGCCCAAAACAATCTTCCAATCAGGTGCTACTTTTGTCCTGATAAGTGAACGATCGTCAGCTCCAAATCTGTGAATACGGCAAGTGCACATAGTTTTAGTGTGAGAGGGTTGGAGGAATGGAAAAGATGGCAGTGAACATTGCGGCAACTTTGTTAGTTGCAGCAGTTCGGCTTGTAGTTGGAGGTCATGGTTAATGAAGAGTCTGGCATACCATGCGCATATCAAGTTCCAAGAACGCCAGAATTATTTTGAGCTACCTGCAGGCCACAGAGGCATCTACAGCAGACTTTACTGTTTTATTCATTACGCACCACGCCAATCCATATGACTGAAACAAAGCGACTTGAGGTGGTTCTGTGCCGCATGCTGAAATACAGGACAGATTTTATTTTTATAAGTACAAAAAAAAGATGAAGGCGCGGGCTCGGGAATAAAAAATTTTGACAGAAACGATATTTAGAAAGGGTGGCCCACGGCCTTCTTATGGAAATGGGGTATACGCGGTACAACCGAGATAGTGAGGACCCCCTCGGGCTAGGGAGCGTTGAACGCATGGCAAAATATGGGGAAATTACTCAACATTACACATTGGAATGCTGGCTGGTAGCCCCACCAGCCCCGTCTTTAAATAATACGCAGGCAGTCGCGTAGAGGCGACTCCAAACATTCACATACCCACACCCTATCCTGGTGAACCACATATTCCCGGAGGTAAGATCAGACGGGTATACACACTGGGTTGAAAGGGTCCCTATAGACCATATAATCTGGGAATGCCCAAATTCTCCTGGGAGCGAGTTGAATATCAATTCTAAAGAATCAAGGGAGACCCTGCTGCGTAGTTCGGACCCTTAGCTCAAGCTCCGCCTCGTCCGACTGGCTGGAGAGGCTGCCGGGACACAAGACCTCCCGGCGAGCATCTAAAGCAGTGCCTCCTACCTCCCCAGCCTAGTGCCGAGGGGGCTGGGGGAATGCCATTTCTGTCGGATATTAAAGTTCTTTCCTCCTTCTGTAATCTTCATAGAGAAATTTGTCTGTCCGCGCACGAGTCACGACGAGATTCACGGAAGTAGCTGTGTAAGACTTTTTTCTGGGCGAACTGGGTATAATACGTCATAACCAAAAACTCGATCGCTGCCACTTCTTTGCCTTGAGAAATAGTGGTAACTAGATTTTGCTATTTTTGCAGCTACAGATATTTGAGTTAGCTGTGTGGCTTCCTTTGTACCACATATGGCTGAGGTTTGGCGTTAACCATTGCGTTGTTTGAATTGTTCTCCTCTGGTTGTTTCCCCTAAATAGATTGAACTACTCGGTTTAACAGTTGCTTTCACAGGAAAAAAAAATTCTATGCACCGGCTGTTTTTTTTTTTTTCTGGCGTGAAAGAGAAAAAGAAGGCATTCACTGTCGTACCAGGGAGCGCAACTGATTCCAGGAATCGCCATCGCTCGCGGCATATCAAAATGACGTCGGCGTTAGCGGCGCACAACGCGGACCGACCAAAATTGAAGTACCGCCGCGGGCGGCCTACCAAGGCCGCCCCGAACACTCGCGGGGTGTCATGGCGGCTCGAAATTCCCACGGCCTCTCCCGGCACCGCTCGTCCGCGACTGCCGCCGACCGCGCCGAGGGCGTCCGCACCACCATCGACGCCAGCCAGACCACGCGGCCAGCACCACTGTCCACTGGCGTTTCCAGCGGGGTCTCTGACTCTGCTGCTCTCAACTCGGCGGCAGCAGTTCCCAGTCTCGAGGTGCGAGGGGACCTCACCAAGCAAGATTCGTTCACCGCCGCCGGCCAGGATGGAGTCTCAACCACGTTGAACGAGCGACTACGAGAAGAAGACTACGCGCTTCTGTACACTTCTGCGACCCGTAGTAACAAAGGAAGTGGCCACAAGGGCAAGAGCAAGCGAACAAAAGATGGCAAGAAGCACAGAGGTAGTTACGGTCGCGATCAGAGGAGCAACGATGGTTACGACCCGGAAAGCCACGAGAGGACGTCCAAGGCAGCCTCGAACGTCGTCTCCACGGTCCAGGAGCGTGGTGGCGAAGCCTCGTCGCTGGCGTCTTCCAGCCGGCCTTTAGTGCCACATGGTTCGCGCGACTGCGTCGAGGAGGAGGTGCTGTACTACAGTCAAGGATCTCAGAAGTGCCTCCACTTGCCTGTCGAAAGCGGAGTAGAAATGATGACTGACTTTTACACTGACAATGCAAACATCGGCAAAGGATGGTCAAAAAGGAGGCAAAGACATCGTTCGAAGCACAAGCACAAAAAGCGTCGTCCGATGCCCGATGTAGTCACACCAGCTGCAGACACGGCGCTAGAAACTACGGTAACACGTTCGGGTGTGACTGGAACGGGACATGAAAGCCAGCTTCTAAGCAGCGGCTGTCAGACGACCGCCGAAGAAACCGTTTCAACGGCTAATAAGCGCAACGGCGGAGTGTCAAGAAGGGACGTTCCGGCGACGTCGGCTCATGCTATACTCAAGCAAAACGAGGATTTGTTTCCCGACATGGCCGACAGAAGAACTCTGAAAAGAGAAGAGGAGGAACGGAGAAAGCGAATCTTAAGCCAGCGGTCGAGCATGATTTCCAGAGACTTCTTTTTGTGGGGCAAGGAAGACGCGGTAGACGATCCTTTGCACAAACGAACTGCGCACATAGAGGATCTGGCAGGAGTTTCACCAGAGTTTTCGCACATAGCCTCGCACAGAAAGCAGTGCTTGCTCAGGCACGGTTCGCGCAACCGTCCTGAGATGTCACCTTGCGACTCCAGATCCGCTTCGAGCCGCAGTGACTTGCTGGGAAGCCCAGAAACGTCTCAAGCACGGTCCTCTGTGAAAGAAAACGTCGGCGAGTTCGAGTCGCTTAATCGTAATGTGAATGAGCTGGACATCTTGCCGCGACAATCTGGTTATGGGCCCGTTGGCGTCTCGAATTTAAAGGCCGCTTCGACAATAGTAGAGGAACTGCTAAAGCCAAAAAAATATTTGTCGAGAAGCATGACCGATCCGGGTTTACCAGGACCACGTGACAGCGAAACTAGCGCCATCAACGGCACACGTGAAAAAAAGCTCCCGAAAGAAAAGACTTTAGTGGATATTGACCAGCCTCAGGCGCCCGCGGGTGCTGTGACTGAACATGGAAAGGAAAGGCACACAATGCACGATGCAGCAGCCCAGAAGCCACGTAACACGGGAAGCGGAACGTCACTTGATGTACATGCTTGCAGCGTTAAACAGAGACCTCAAGACAGCAACTTGTTAACGGGAGAAAGTCCGAATGCTGTATCGGGCATTCAAGCGAAAAAGGACGACGAATCAAGTGTGCCGTCATCTTTCGTTTTTGTGCCTGACTTAGATCGCAAAACGAGTGAGCAAAGTGACATGTCCTGGACGTTGCCATGTTCTCCTGCTGACCCACGCTTTGGTAAGCTTGCTCCGCCTCCTACCTGCGCCAATGCAACGCTTGCATATTCAAAGACGCTGCCAGACAACTCCTCAAATGACCCCGGTAATGGAGCAGCTCTGCTCGGTGCAATTCCTTGTCGAAGTATGGCCGGCCCTGAAATTTCTCTACATACTCCAGAGAAAGCACTTGTTCGTGTTCCCTACGGCACAACGTCTCAGCTTCAAGGTTGCGGCTGCATCAATTTTCGGTGCCCTGACCATGCAACTTCTTTCGCTGAGAATCAATGCCTACAAAAGCCCTTAAGCTCACAGTTAGGAAAAAAGCAGAGAGCAGACATATTGTGCATACAGTCAGAAAATTGGGCCAAAATGCACGAGGCAGTGGAGTCCAATCGAGAAGGTGAAGGCATGTCCACAATGCCGGATGGGACAAAAGAAATGCGTACGACGAGTGTTGCTTCGTCATCGAGACATGATCCAGGCGAGAGAACCGACCTGAACGCAGGCCATAGCGCTGTTCTTATTGAGCAGTTTCCGCGGTCTGATGTTTCCATCGTGGAGTACAAAGTTAGCGAATGCGAAATTGCTGGACGGAATGAAAGCAAAGTAATTCCATCCACATCCAGAGCTTCGAGGGAATACACAGACGCTGAAGCACTTGAAACGGAGATCAAATTAATGATGGGTGTACCAACGAAGAAACCTGCTTTGAAGCCAGACATTTCATTGGATGTCTTTCATGCATTGGCAGAAGGTCAAGGATGTGTAACGGTTGGTCGAGGAACGCTGAACGATAAGAAAGAAATGTGGCGAGAAATCGACGTCGTCGAACCCCAGGCTAGTGCTTCCTTCGTAAAGCCCAAAGAAACCCCCAGCGAGGCCGAGGATTTGGGCACGCTTGGAAGCGATACCGAGCACGAGCATTTAACGTCGCTTCCAGGCCGCAAACGCCAAACTCGGGTCCGCGAACCTGTAGGTTCAGCGAGCGCCGTGCCAGGCACTGCCCACGCGGCGTCAGTTGAAGCTGAACGTGAGACTCCAATGGAGCGCTCCGAGACGGCGCAGAAGTTCGATTCCCTCACAAATCACATGGGCTCCCGCCAAGAAGCGTCTCAGTGCAACGATAGAAAAGGTGGCTTAAAGCAGCCGCGACGGGCCAGCGAAGGAGCCGTGAGAACTTCACGCCGTTCGAGTTCGGCCGGGCAGTACAAGAAGTCGCCTTCGACCCCCCGGCGATCGCTGGACCACGGCCGAGACAGCACGTTGTCCCCGACTTTGCCTTCGGCCACATCGCGACATTCGGAGGATAGAGGCAGCGTAGAAACCGCAGACCTCTATCCCGTGAAGACACAGAGATGGAAGTCGAGGCCGTGCCTGTGGCGGGAACTGTCGGCGGTTATGGCAAGGCCGGTATCGATCGGAATATCGGCACCTGGACTGAATGAAATCGTGGTAATGGACGAAGAAAAATCGCTTGACAAGCCTAACGTCTTGCCTGTCGGTACCCGGGTGCCTCTCCGAGACTCCGAACTTTCCAGTGAAAAGACTCCCTCTTCATCGAGTCTCAAAAGACGCCTCTTTTCGGGCATGTCGCTGCTAGCCAGCCGCTCGGAGTGCTGAGATGAGCACTTGAGACGTGGACGATCGGACTCCCCTGTGCAGTCTCAGCACTCAACAGCGACGACAGAGCGCTGAAATGAACAGGGAATACTGGACCACAGTTTGTTGCGCAAAACGAGTAGTCGTACCGGTTGATTTTTTACTATGAATGTGTACTATATACAAACGCATATCTGCTTCATTGTAAAACGCACCACTTTCATAGGGCGTGGTTCTTTGTACAGCTATGGCACCGAACTCAACACCCAAGGAGTCTGTTCGGCTACAAAGGATTTGGTGTTTGTGGCATCCGCCTTGCGCACCAATTTCGACGCTATTCTCTTGGCGTGTCTATAATTTCGCCAATGTTAAACACCACGTGCATAGAAATGACGCCGGCTGCACAGAGTCTACCACACTGAACACCTGCTCGCAGGGTTCATGGCGGAGCCGGGCTCGCAGTCGAAGGCGGCCGCAAACTCGGGCATGTTCAGTAGAGGCACATTGCAACGCAGTTTGTCGGCTGGGTGCGTGGTCGTGCGCTGGGCCACCGGAGGCCGCTCTACGCCGCAGAACTTGTAGCAGTAAGCGAGGAAGAAAATCTGCTCTTCCTCGAACGCGTCCAGTCCTCGTAGACGCACCACTGCAGGGGCTCGTTCTGCTGCGAGCGTGTACGCGTCGTACGCACAGCGAGTGCCACCATTGTCGGCCATGTTTTCCTCTAGCGTCACTGCGCCTGCGCTGGATGAGGAAGCTAGGCTCCTCATCTGCTCGACAAAGCAGGCGCTTGTCTCGCGGTAGGCGGCGTTGGTGGCGTTGCTCCACCAGTCTTCGAAGGTGCCCACTTCGTCGTACAGGCGGCCACTCACGTCAAACCCGTGTATGATTTCGTGCGCCACGATGGCGCCCAGGCCGCCGTACGTGACTGACAGAGGCGTGCCTTCGGCAAAGAATGGTAGCATCAGGAGAGCAGCGTTCACGTTGACGACGTTGAGGCTGTACACGTACATGGCGTTAGCCTTGGAGTGCACGGTGGCCGAGTCGCTCCGGCCGATGACGCCGTACACTGACAGGACGTCGCTCTCGTGGTTGATCTCCACCAGCCGCCTGGCCATGTCCAGGAAGCTGCTGCTGCGCGCGTCCAAGAGGAGCGGCTTGTACACCCTGTCGAAAGCGGCGTCTGACACGAAGCTCGGGATGTTGAAGGCGATGTTCTTTGCCTTCTGGATGGAGATGTTCTGGGTGACTGCGTCCATCCACGGGGCCTGGTGAACGCGGCGGAAAAAGACGTTCTTGACGTTCGACACGATTTGAGTAAGCTGCTCGATGTCGGCCGGCTTGGCGAGTGACTTGGAGACGAACGAGTTCCACGTGTCGAGCATCAGGTCGGCCATCCACTGCTGGCACGTACGCATTACATCGTCGGCGGGGATGTCCTTCTGTGCGTGGAGAACGATTTCCTGGACGTGGCGGATGTCGTAGACAGCCTGGCCGTACCTTAGCAGAACTCGGAGTGCAAGGTATGCCTTGATGTCTTCTGGATACTCGTGGCCAAGGAAGTACGTCAGCAGCCGCCCTATGTATGCAGGGTGATGCACGATGACCGACTTCTGCGCCGTCAGCGCTGCCTTGGGTGGAAGATTTTTGTTAATGGCAGACATCCACTTTTGCCAAGGGAAGTCGGCACAAAGGTTTCCCAAGTCCTTCACCAGGTATGTGAGGAGCACATGGTCTAGGTTTCGTATGTTTGCTATTTTTTGCTCCACAACCACAAGGCGGCGCGCGAGATCGCTGTATTCATTCCTTGTGCCGAACAAGAAAGCGAGGCTTACAATAAGCTTTTCGTAGAGGGCCTTCTTCGCATCCGTCAGCTTCCCCGGTATTAACGGCGCTGGAAGGCCTAGCACGACAGCTCCTTTCTCTTTGCTCAGCGATTTGACCGAGTACGAAAACAGCACGTTCACGTCCCACCGCATGGACAGCGTGACCAACAGCTCCAGCAGGTCGGTGGCGTTGCTGTGATACGGGCCTTCCTCGTCGGGCCATGCCAGTCCAATGTGCTTCAGGAATTTGCGCATCGACACTACTCCGTTCCCCTCGGGCGTCAGGGACTTTGCGCAGGCGACGTAGACGCTGGCCAGCTTGGCGAAAGAGGTACTGGTGCGGTTCTTGAGGCTCTGACGGAACGTCTTCCAGAGTGCGTCGTGCAGCTTGGCGCGCACACTTTGCTCCACCTCGTCAAACACGTTCCTCCGCATCTCCAAGGGTCGCAGCGAGTGTGACCGGCGCCACCCGTCGCAGACGTAGGCGTAAAAGTCGTCGCATGGGTCGAGGTCTCCGTTGACGGAGCCGTTTATGAGCTTCGAGAGGGCCTGGCAGCCACTCGAGCCGCACATCACTTCGTCCATGACGTAGACGCGTCGCGAGAACACGCCAGGCAAGAAAGCGGCTGCACAGAACGACGCGGACAAGAAGACCATGAGAGCTGCGCCGTAGCAAAGGGGTCTTACGTCCCGTCCCCGGGGCTCGCGTTCCACGATGGACACCTCGGCTTCTTCCTCCATGAAATAAGACGATGCGGACCTCCGGTTCGTCCTGGGGTTGTCTGAGCTGTCGGCTTCTTGGTCCGCGCGTGCTTCTGACAACGCTTCCGCCGCTAAGTGCGGTAGATCGAGTTTTAGCCAGAAGTCCAGCTCTGTCAGTAGATTCAGGCAGCCGGAGAGAGAAAGTGGCACGTTTTCGTCGTCTTTAACTTGCTCGTGAGGCGATTTCGCACGCGGGAAGCGGGCCTAGTTGCCGGAAGTGAGCTCGAACCGCAAAAAGCCCACATTTATGAATTACCGGGACATTCGCAACAATTATTCACCTTTCATTAATTTTCGAGACCTTTCGTCGTCGGAGATATTTGCAAGTGGCTCTATTTTTGTAAATTCATTTTACGGCCTCTAGGCGCTTTGTCTGAAAAGCACCTTGGGTCTTTTGTACTTTTTTAATGGGTGTACAACTTAGTGCGTAGCATGTTTGGGGTGCCGACTGAGAAATGAAATGCGAAAACAAGCTAGACAACATTTTCGTTTAGTTCTAATTCAGTGTTGGTTTAATTAAACACCTTTATGATTTTCCCGACTTACGTACTGCAATTTGATCGGCTCATTATCAAAAATATTACGGATGATTAGTGCACATAATGTTCTCGCAAATAGGATGTAACTGCAGGTTCTGGAAAAATGGCGCCTGTGGACGACGACGACTTCGTCGTCTGCTGAGTTCGTTGCGCTGTACGGCAGCGCAACAGCCTTTCTCCGGCAAGAGGCATCCTGAAGGCAGCGGCTTGGTTAAGCGGTGTTAAAGCTAAAAGGAGGAGTGCTGCTACAAATCTCGCTCACTGATTGCTGTATCCTAATTATGGCGTATTCAATAGAATACGTCATGTATTCGCCTGGGCTTCGTTCTACAACGTCGTCTAACTGGCACCAAACAATTCGACCCAACTCTTTCTTTTTTTTTAAACTTTACTATCATTCCTTCACTGTTCCGTGGCATTATTTTGACAAGTGTGGTTGCAATAAAGAAGGTGAGCACTGCGCAGTGGGTGCGCTTTCGAGATTAGGGCCTGTGAAATCCATTTGGAACATTTTGTGTGTTGTGTGCTGTTCCCAGTAAAGGAAAGGACGCAAGCACGGCATTGGCTTCGAAGGATGACGATCCGATTCCTTTCGTGCACTAATTCTAAAGTGTATTTGAAAGCCTGGAGTCGGTCTGTGCGTATATTATAGCGCCGGGTAAAACGTGTAGCAAGCCAGTAGACGAGGTCTTCTCAGATCGAGGCACGGTTGCTGCGTCAGTGCGAGAAGGTCCAGTAACCTTAACGACGGAAAGGAAGCAAAGATTCCTCTCATTGTAATTTCACTTGTATTAAGGTCCCGAGACAGCTGCTGCAGTTGAATTTCTCGTCAAAAGACACTCAGCCTGCACTCGATACACGTTACCCCATACTACAAAAAGAAAAAAAAACGGAGAAAAACATCCTAGCAGCGTAAAGTTAGTGCCCACATGGCAAACGACGGTTTTTTGTTATGCCGTGTCGAGACATAATTGTAAGCAACTTCGCTGTGTGTGGCTGTATTGTCTTTCACAAATGTGTGCTTTTTAGACTAATAGATCTGTGAGATCTTATTGCCGCTAGCGATTGGCACTCCAGAGGAAAAAAGGAGGACAGGCCCCAGTCACAACTAGGCTAGCTCGGTTTCGACTAAACAGCTCTGGCCGCTTGGTGGCTCTAGGAATGTGATAAAGCTGGGCTTAATATTCTGACATATTTCTTGAAATGTGAAAGAAAAGACCGATGTTAATTTTTTGTGCGCTAGAACTATATATACTATATTCGACTCCAGAATATATTAGTATGCTTCAAGCATAGGTTAATAAGTGTCTCAATTTATCGCAATCACGATGATGTTCTGGACAAGGACAAAGCTCACGGGTATAAATAATTCTTCGTGCAAAGTGTACCCTTTTGGGTGTATTTTCTGCCACAGCCCCCCCCCCCCCCCCCCCCCCAGAAATTAATTTTCGAGAGCGCTGCTTGATGTTGCGACTTCACAATGAAGAACCTGTGTTGGCCGGGGGAAATCGAGAAATAAAATGGCTCAGCGGTAACTGAATGTACATATGACTAAATTTGAAACTCAGTTCTTAATATAATACTGTATTTTAGATGTTTGAATTAATTTCATAAAGTGTAAGACAATTTTTTCTAATAGTGAAGAAAGTCCAGTCATCATGTCTTAAAGGACGTCTGTGTGGAAATAAAAAAATTGCTTTTAGACAATGGCCCCTGTGCTATGGTAGCGCATATCACAAAGAAAGCTTAGACCGCAAGTCAGTGAGTACAGATTCCCTAATAATAGCAAATCAGTGAGGTAAAGAGTAACCGGATAGCACAACGAACAGACGAGCGAAAGAAAAAGAAAATACGCAATGCTGTGTAATTTAACAAACGGGAATACCTGATATTATGCCCACATTTCAAGTATGCTTCATGGTGAGCTTTTTCTGTGAAGCCTTTCTATATGCATTGCATAACTAATACCCCGATTTTCCTCTGGACATCTACTGACAATAAACTAAACGAATCGCAAAGACTGCGAAATTGTTTTACGTGCACTTGTAGGACCTTGTGCTTCTACAACCACGAAAACTGTCGCGTTCGAATGTTACAATTTTGGCATGGCTTGTACCCAACACCCACAATTTTTTCCTTAAGTACATGGTAGGTAGGTAACAACTTTATTTGTGAGAGATTTTTAGGGAGGTGCTGGAGATCAGACGTTCGCAAGCCTTTGCCCCGCGGTGGCCTCCGCACCCCGACTCACCATTCTCTCTTGGAAGGCGGCTTCCGAGCTGCGCAACAGTGCCTCCCACTGTTCGGTTGTGGTGGTGATTGCTGGGTGTTTACAAAGGGCAGATGCTGACATTCCCGAAGGAAGTGTGGTAGTCTGGATGGTTGTGAGCAAAATTTGCATGTTTGTGTCTACTGGGTGTATTCTGAAGGGTAGAAGAGGGTGCGGGTGGTTATTGGTCTTTAGGCGTCGCCACGCGTTCGCTTTAGTTTTGGTCAGTGTCTTGCACGAGTGGACGACGGTCCGCGACAGTCGGTAGGCTGACGTAATTTTTTGGTAAGTTTGGGGGCTATCCCTGGATCCGCACGCCATCTCTCGCCCAGTAATTTTCCTCGCCCGGTAGGCAAAGTTTAGGCTTGAGGTGTGGGCAGCTAGATTTCGTGACAGTCCAGATAAAGGTGATTGTCGATTGTGGTGCTGGAGCACATTCTAGAATGCGATTTGCACTTGCACAGACACGGCCACAGGCGATGTTGTGGGAGGCTGTCTTATTATCCCTGATAACTGTGCGGGCGTCGGCCGTAGCAATAGCTAGGGCGATGGCCGCTCCTTCCTCCTCCTCTGGTATGGTGCCTATTACGGAGCAGCTCTTCTTAACTGCCTCGTATTCGTCTGTGACGTCTGCAGTCCTTGTGATCGTTTTCTGCAGCGTCTGTATAGACGACCTAGGGATCTGAGTGGTGGCGCTCACGTAGACTGACGTCTTGCCATCCTTCTCTCTTGGTGATACTCCAGATGCACATTTTCGGGTATACGGGGGATGACAAGTTTCTCCGCATCTTTCTGGGAACCGCGAATTTGTGATTTGGAGATGGAGGCCCATATTCTTGGGTAATGCTCTGCCCATTCATGAGGAGAAGAGCTAGAGAGAGTGCGAGGATAGGTGGCCTTTCACCGATGGTATTATGGGCACCTAAGTAGTGGTAGTAGTTAGTGGTTTAATAAAATAATAATACAAAGGAAGGAAAAGATTTTTGCTTTCAGCGGCACCTGCCATCAATACTGAATCACCTTAGCTGGAGCAGCGGAAATAAAGAAATGAAAGAGGTGACAGGATATGAAAGGACGCCTAAGGCCAAAAGCCGGGCTGTGGATGTGTTTGGAGGTAGCCCGACTGAGCATTTGACGGCGCCTCTGATGAGAAGGTCCAGTTTTACCTTGTCCGCTGCGTACAGTTTTATGTACGGGGCAACATACCAGGTGTTCCAGTGAAGACTCAGTTTTTTTTTTTTCAAAGTAGGCTTTTTGGGGTAAAAATATGGCTTTTGCGGCACAGTATTACCAGTGTTTACGGGCACCTGAAAAGCGGTGAATCGTTTTAAGTGGAAAGTTGGTCAACAAATTTTTAATAATTAACTTTTTAACTATTAGAGCAAGGCGTCTAGTTAAAATGAAAATTGGTTCTTTGGGAAAGGAAATGGCGCAGTATCTGTCTACATCTCGGCAGACACCTGAACCACGCACGCGTAAGGGAGGGGAGAAAGGAGAGACTTAAAGAAGAAAGGAAGAAAGAGGTGCCGTAGTGGAGGGCTCCGGATTAATTTCGACCACCTGGGGATCTTTAACGTGCACTGAGATCGCACAGCACACGGGCGCCTTTGCGTTTCGCCTCAATCGAAACGTAGCCGCCGCGGTCGGGATCGAAACCGGGTACTCCGGCTTAGCAGCCCAGCGCCCTAACCACTGAGCTACAGCGATGAATCAGATATTTGTAGCCAGTCTTTAACAATAGCCATGTCAGTTCTTGGAATTTCTAAAAAGCGATGATTCTCGGTGCTGTGGCTCGACAAAATTTGGCTTCATCGTGCCAAAATTCATGTACTTTCGAAAAGCAAGCTGGCAAAGCAACCTTTCCAGTGCACATAACTAGACAAAAAAGCCAAATCTTGTCCAGCCACAGGGCCAAGGGTAATCGCGTTTTCGAAATTATAAAAACTGATATGGCTATTACTGACAAACGACTAAAAATCTCTGATTGCATCTAGGCGCCTAACTCTAATAGTTAATAATAATAATAATAATAATAACTTCTTTATTTCCATCAGTGATGGAGGAGACTGCGAATACAAGTCGCTTTAGAGGCAAGCGACTTGACTAGAGCCGGCAGCCTCCTTTACAAGGCAAACAGCGATTGAGCAGGAGATATACATAGCAATTGACCACATGTGAAATTTGCACAAAAAATAAACGCAAAAACACAAATTAAGCGAAAAACGCTCTTAATTATTTAAGAAAGATTGAGTGACAAAGTGTTGACGTAAAGCTCGTACATCAGTTATATAAATATCAAGACTTGATTTCAGAAACAAATTTAAAAGTGTTGGTAGTGTGTACGATATCTTTTGTGTAGAATAATTGGCACGCGGAGTGACTACCTTCCACTGTTCCGTACACCTTGTGATGTAAGAATGTGTGTTCCTGGTGAGATTAGATAACTCATGAAGGAACTGTAAATTCTCTTTTACCTCCCGTTTGAAAGCTTGACTTAACTTGTAATGATAAAGGTTAAACACGGGTATTATATTTGCTTTCGGAAATAAGTGTGATGTGTGGGCATTGTAAGGCATGTTAAATAGTACTCGCAAAAACTTTTTCTGAAGTATAGGTATCTTTTCTAGATTCGTACGTGATGTGGTACCCCACACGAGCAGACAGTAGTAAAGTGGAGAGAAAAATAGAGTGTTATAAACAAGAACCTTGATTCTGTAAGGTAATAGTGGCCTCAGCCGCACCATCATGCCAACTACACGAGATAACTTGCCCAATATCGATTCTATGTGCATGTCCCAAAGCATATTCTGTGTGAAAATAACTGCAAGTATTTTAAAACTATCTACAATTTCTATGTTTACATCGTCATAGACAAGGTTGACGGAACTAATTATTTGCTTAGATTTGGGCCTAAAGATTATTGCTTTTGTTTTGTTTATATTATTAGTTAACCAGCTTATTACTTAAAACGATTCATCGGTTTCGGAGAACCGACATAGTCTCATATTGAATATAAGGGGGGAGGGCACCGTTCGTTGTGGGGTTCCTCTCCCGCCCAACAGGATGGATGAGGACTGATGTCCCCAAACTCTGAGGATCGCTTTCCGCCCTGTCAAAAGATCTTGATTGTAACTGAAGGTCCGCGCTCCCACGTCGAGGTGGTAAAAATCATCGAGGATGGCAGAATGGCTGACATTCTCAAATGCTTTCGTGAGGTTGATTCCCAGTATGCTGCTATACTTAAGGAAAATCGATGCCGGTGGGCAGATGTTTTGACGTTTAAAGTGAAGAAGAATGTCTTGTGTGGATAAATATGAGAGGAAACCGAACATGGTGGGCTGGAAGAGATTCCCGTCGTCCACGTAGATGTTGAGACAGTCCTGCACAGCGTGCTTCGTGAGTTTGCCTATGCATGAGGACAAGAATATGGGGCGAAGGTGTTCAAGCTTCATGGCATTTCTGGCCTTTGGTACGAAGACCACTGTGGCATTCTTCCGCAGCTGCGGAAATGTACCGCTTTCGCTCATATATTTAGTATTTCAATCGATTGATCGTGCTGTGATGTTTTTGCCTGTAAAGTATGCTCTGCCGCCTAAAGAGGTATGTTGCGGAGAAGTTACAAAAAGAAAACAAAATTGCCCTAACCGAGTAACCGGATAAAAAAGAGGAGGAAACAATTTAGGAAGAATAGAGAAGAAAAGGAGGGAAATAGAGACCTAGAAAGAGAGATCGGAGCAACTCCATACGTGTTGGATGTGCCTTTGTTATCAAACCGGTTCTGTCAGCGAACGCGGGGCGTTGTCCCAGCCTGCCGGAACGGCCGACACCACTCTTCACTCGAAGAAAAAATTGGTAGGGTTTTAACGTAGTTAGACCGAATACGCGCGAAAGCATAATTTTAGCCTGATTGGCTCATGGTTTTGGTGTAGTAGAACTTTTTTGCGGTTTAGTTGGTACATCGATGGTACATTTTCGAAATCTCTTTTGCTTTGCTGGGTCGTCGGCACGTCTGGCGACGATATTAGACTCTAATCGAGGTTAAGCTGATCTTATCTGTTCGCGCCACAGATGGAAGACGACGATGCGCAATTCACAACACGACAGTGACTTGCAATTTAACATGAAACGCGACCAACTGCGGTGATATCCCAGTTATTTTTTTTCTTTACTGCATGGGAATAGTGCCGAAAAGAAAAATCTAAGCATGCTTATGCCACAAAACACCAGGCCACCATACCCCTGCACGACCCCGCCTTCCCAAACGTCTGGGAGGCACACACATGCATCCGGATAGGGAAGCCAGCTAAGCGGCTCTTGCACGGCAGCATATACACCCTGCACCAAAGCGCATTGTCCGCGAAACAAAGATTTCGACGACCGTAGTGATTCGGCGTGGCGGTATATCATGCGGCTCTTCCAGCGGCTAAAGAGTCCCAGCAACAAAGATCCCAATGCTCTCGCGCGGCGGCCTGAGAAGCTGATCTGTGCGCACCGCCGCGGGTTTGACTCCCACTCATGCATCACGTCGCAGCTGTACCAGCTCATCTAGTGTTTAAATGTGCATTCTCTTGAAGCGCCACGATCGAGGGGATGTAGGGAAGGCAAGTGATGTGTCCGTGATAGCCTGTCTATTAATGGCTTCAAAGCGACCCGTCTGTGTCTTTGTAAAATGCTGGAACCGGTTTGATCAAAGACGCTTGGTTGGCCAGCTGCCCTCACCAATCGCCAAGCAACATATGAGCGGGCGCCGCCCGTTTTCGGGGTAATGAAAGTGCCTCAGTACATTTAAGTATTGAGGGACTCTGGTAATGCGTCAAATTAAACCCAACGTCTGGTTCGCGTGCTTTTTAAAAAGTCCGAGAAAGCCAAGCAGTCCCCGTTCCTGACTGGTAGATTGTCAAACCCAAAATTTTTACCATCGACCTTTCTTGAAGTGGGGTGCCGGATATATGGAGACGAATTAATGTTGCAGCGCGTTTACGGCGCCCCCAGCGTTTGGGTACTGACGTGCCAAGTTCCAACGGTAGCTTCCTTGCTATTGGAATGGTAATCACAATGAAATAGGATATGAGTTATGAGAATGATATCATGGGCTTCTGATAAGCGTGTGAGAATAGTACTTTGTTAAAACCTAATCGAATCCGAATGATTTCGCTAAAGCCTGAACTGAATACGTATTAAATACTTTGCAAGTCATGTTTATGTTGCTTTTACGCTGGTTATGAAACATGGAAAAGTGTCTGAAATTAAACTTCTTTTTAGTTCTGTTTCATAAATAGTTCAGAAGAATATACAGCTGTGCCAAGCTTGACTACTGTTGATATCAAATTCTATAAAACAAAAATATAGCGCAGTGCCGTAATCATAAGACCGCGCTCAGTATACTGAAACGGAGTTCACAAGGGTTGACAAAACTACTACATGCGGCTTGGCTAGATGCACAACCCGGTACTACTCTAACACACCCATAAATAGACGCAGATCCAAAACTATGGGCAACTATGGGCGAGACGCAGTGGCGCAGATCCAAAGCGGCTGCGCGAAAGGCAGTTAACAACGTCACTGTTAGTATCGATAAAGGCAAACCGGAACAAAATATGCTATTGTCCCTATAAATATATAAAATGTACGCTGCTGAAGACAGAAGGTTACGCTCCAAGGCATTCAAACATCCTAGAAGCTATGCACACGCGACTGCCTTCTTTCGTTTTTGTAACGTCATGCAAGACAGAGCTTGATGAGGATTGAAACTGTGTGCTAATGTGATATGTGGTTTTCATGAAATGCATGTCCTAACTGCAAACGTAGCGCTTGCAAAATAAGCATGTACAGCAGTGTCTTTTTCAATTATAACTAATTTACGTGATGCGAGTAATAATTAGTTTCGCAATAACTGCAGTGTTGCACTCTAATAAAAACACATACCCATGGTCATACGGACACTGATAGAAGCTGAATCATGCACTATGCTGGTTGTACATTCATTTTTCTTGGAAAAAAAAGGACGCTTTTTCTGTAACCGTATGAAGCGTACCAAGAACAATTCGTACTTCGCAGTCGGAGTCGCCAAACTGAAGTCGAGGGCACGTGCTTTGTTAAAAGAACAATGCTGGCTCCCAGCTCCACCTCTTCGCATCTCAGTGCCAACGAGCTAGCATCTGCGCTTAGTGCTTATTACGACGGCAGAATTCACCTCGTCATAGCACGCGACGCTGATAGACGGCAAAGTTCCCCAAATAAATAATGCCAAAAAATGCAGTGAACACGAACAAATTGCTACGAACATATTAATAATCACAATAATTGGGTTTGGGGGAAAGGAAATGGCGCAGTATCCGTCTCATATATCGTTGGACACCTGAATCGTAAGGGAAGGGATGAAGGAGGGAGCGAAAGAAGGAAGAGGTGTCGTAGTGGATTGCTCCGGAATAATTTCGACCACCTGGGGATCATTAACGTGCACTTACATCCAACACAGCACACGGGCGCCTTAGTGTTTTGCCTCCATAAAAACGAAGCCGCCGCGGTGGGGTTCGAACCCGGAAACTCCGGATCAGTAGCCGAGCGCCCTGACCACTGAGCCGCCGCGGAGGGTGTTACGCGCATTCCTCGTACGCTTTACACAAGAATTTCATTCGCTGCCTTGATATATTTTTGTATAATATTTCTGAACGCAATAACACTAAAGGATGTGCTTTCCAACATTGATAACAAATAGTCTAGCATCATACAACGTAACGGCTCCTGGCGCAGGAACCGACGGCCTTGAAGAAGTATTTAGCTGAGCCAGTTTCAATATACCTTTAAACCGATTCTATTGACAATTTACCGAAAACGCACATTTTCATACGGGCGGGCTCCGTGTCTGTTTAGTTGCTGTTGTTGTCCTAATAACAAATGGCACAAAATCACACTAAGGGGTCGGCCAAAAATCAGGAGGCATATAAAGGCTATTCAACAGTACATCTTCATGGCCAAAAAAGGAGACGAAAAAACAGAAAAACGAAAAAGAAAGATGATAACGCCACAGGAGAGCAACACCTGGAGTCGTAAAAGTAGAGAATTGACTGTAAAAAGACAGAGAGGCTAACACTGTGCAGTTTAGCAAGGCAGCCGATGAGATTTCAATAAAAAATTATAAACGCCGCTACAAACAGACCTGTAGGTGAACCGAGGTGCGGTGGCGCCATATCACATTAATGAGCGGATTTTTTAAACTAAGGCCAGGCGCGCTTTAAGCGGTGAATTTTTTTTTACTCGCAACCAACCATTGAGCACAGGTGGACAAGATCGGCAGAGACGACTCCGAGGATAACACCGAGGAGGCAGACCTCTGAAGATGCCACGATGTCCGCAGCAGCCAAGAATAATAGATATAAAATTTTCCCCTTATTCCTTGCTTCCTTACCCGACACGTGGTCGTTGGCGCCCATCCAGCCTGCGCCGCCGTGCGGCAGCGGCGGGGAAAACAAAGAGGAAGTGGTGCCTCGCCCCGGGGAGCGGATGTAGGCAGAGCCATGTCTGGGCCGCCGTCCCGGCCGACCCCACCGTCGAAGCCGCATTCGGTCAGTCATGAGGGCGTCTCAATCTCCGGGGTTCACGTGGGGTCGGTGCTGCAAGGGACGCGGAGCCAGGACAGGTGGCTCACTCCGGGACGCCCCTGCCTGGGCGGCCACATGGTGCCGGGCGGAGCTTTTTCGCTCAGCGCGTCCATCGGCCGAAGTAGCGGCAGCAACGCGGGAGCCACCTCCAGGGCCCGCGGGGGCTGCGAAACGGTCACCGCCCAGGCCAAAATTGAAGCCTCCAAGGGTAGGCGCCTCCTGTCTCAAGATCGGGGAACCACGCCGAGCATCGCCAGCATCTCGGAGCGAGACTCCAAAATCCACGCCTGGCGCAGTTTCAGTGCGGGATCCTGCAACCAGTGCTCTGCCGCTCACGTGCGCGCATCCAAGCGCTCCGTCAAGGATGGCAGCGAGTTCCAGTTCTCCATGCTGGGCAACAAAAGCCTTTCCGGCACCGAGAGGTCCTTCCGGTCCCTGTCTGCGTCCGAGCAGGAAATCATCCCGCTGCGTCAGGGTTCAAAACTGTCGGTGCACATGAGGTCTCCGCAAGCGTCCGTCACTACCGTTGGGTACACCTGCACAGTCTCACCGCCGAGCCGCAATACACTCCCGGGATCACCGCTGAGAAAACCGGTCTTGGAGACCAAGGTGAACACCAAGGTGACCACGACCACCGTGGAGGCCATGCCGCCAGCGCATGCCAGAGTGGCTCCGCCGCGGCCATCCAGCGTCTCTGTGAAGGTGTCCAATGAAGTGCTCAAGTCTGCCACGGACAGACGAGATGGTTTTCATCGACGCTCAGTGAACTTCACTGACCTTCCAATGTTACCACAGTTTCCGGAAGTGACCAAACGCGAGGACGCCGCTTCCCAACGTCCGGAACCAAAATTCGAGCAGCTAAAGCCGCAGGACGAGATTCAACGAGCAGAACCGAAGACGCTGCAACCGCAGCAGGCGAAGCCACAGCTTGGACCGCCGTTAATCGAAGCTAAAGGTGTTGCGGCCGATTCGGACACAAAATTGGAACTGAAGAAGGCATCCATCTCTGAACTCTCCGAAGACGCAGAGGCACCACAAAAAGGCCTCCCTTCGACGGTTAGTGCGGGCCGTTCGCACTCTCCAAAACATCACCGAGAATTTGCATCTGGCTACGCGCCGTCAATGGCCTTGGTGCTTCAAGATGAGCCTCAGGAAGAAGCCGCACCACTGGCTGCTAATCTTCAGCCGGCCCCTGTCGACGCCTCTCCTACAAAAGAAGTCCCAAGTGAGTATACAGACTCACTGTTATGACGACTTCATGACCCGTTTTGTCGTATATATATAATTGTAATGATGATAGCGATGACGAATATGGTGCGTTTTTCCTAAGTTAATACAAGTCTTCAGAAAGCGGTGAAGACAGTTACCGTTGCTGAAGTAATAGAAGCCCGACAGTACATGCGCTGTGAAAACAAACAGGAAAGGCCTCCACCATGCTGTAATTCTATGCATTAATAGTAGGAATCCAACTAAATCATACCGTAATTGCTAAAGTAAGAAGCAATGAGTCATTGCGTATAGTACAATATGTAATGTTAGTAACACCACAAAATACATAGTCTCTGGCAGCACTGCGCGGAATTTCTGTTCTGCAACTGAACCTGGGCTATGAGGCCGTAATGGTAGGCACCGACCATCTGATGTTCTTTATCGTGAACTGGCATTGCACAGCATGACTGCGTCTTGGAATTTCGCCATCATCAAAAATGTGGCGGCTGCTGCTGCTGATGCTGCTGAAATTCGAACTCGAGACGTAGTGCTTAACAGCAGAGCCCTTTAAAAACTGCGCAGCCATTGTGGGTCAACTTTCGTGGAGTTTTCATGTTTGTGATGTCGGGGGGCCAGGCGCGCCCCGACGAAGCAGAGACTAGACGCAAGCATTGAGGTGAAACGTAGAACAACCCATTATACAGGTCAGTCGCATTATTCAGATGAATCGCACTATGACCCCTTAACTTGCCGACTTCCAAGCACACACACACACAAATAGAGCCATAAGTCAATCCAACAATCTCAAATCACACTAACAAGTCCATTACTACAATGTTATATGAACATTTACGTAAAAATTAAAAAAAAATAAATCAGCTGCCATGCAGGCCGTGCAACAACTGGTTATCACAGGCTAATCTAGGATGGCGGACCCGAGCTTTCGCTTGATGCTTTGTGTTGTCCCTGATTCCGCCCCGCTCTCTTTCATCGGTTTCATGCGCAGCGACGGACACGTCACACCACATTCTTTGCAACAATGTGTGAACGCCGGCGCCGCCATTGCCGCCGCCGCACACCATACATTCCTTATTGTATAAATTGTTTTTGCATATTACCTCTCCGGGTTCGAACCCGACCGCGGCGGCTGCGTTTTTATGGAGGAAAAACGCTAAGGCGCCCGTGTGCTGTGCGATGTCAGTGCACGTTAAAAATCCCCAGGTGGTCGAAATTATTCCGGAGCCCTCCACTACGGCACCTATTCTTCCTTTCTTCTTTCACTTCCTCCTTTATCCCTTCCCTTACGGCGCGGTTCAGGTGTCCAAAGATATACGAGACAGATACTGCGCCATTTCCTTTCCCCAAAAACCAATTATTATTATTATATTACCTCTCCCCCTATCCCCTCTTCCTGTCCCCTCACATCTTTCATTTCATTTCTCCATTCTTCCTGCTATCCCTTATTTTAGCTGCCCCAGCTCAGGTGCTTCGGTATCGATGGCAGATGCCGGGGCTAGCAAAAATATTTTCCTTTCTTTTTTTATTTTTATTTTAATAAAACCACTTACTACAACTGCACCATCATCCGACTACACGGACCTTAGCCCCCGCAGCGACGACTGTAGTGAGCGATTGATTTGACCGGAATACACGGTAGAAATGAACATCGGTCTGTTTTTTTTTTTTTTGCGGCGAAAGCTGCTATTGCTTTGTTTTAGCCAAATAGCCCTGCATTCCTCCGTGGATCAACAGCATCAGGCGTAAGCCTTTACTTAGTGAGTTAACACTAATGATCGTAATCTAATTTAGTTTAATTTAATTTATTTATTTAAATGAATTAATTTCAATTTTATTAGTGGTTCTTGAGGAAAGGAAATTGCACAGTAACTGTCTTACATATCTCGGTGGACACCCGCATCACGCCGTAAGGGAAGGGATAAAAGAGGGAGTGAAAGAAGGAAGGATAAAGAGGGGCCGTTGCGGAGGGCTCCTAATAACATCGACGACGTGGGGATCTTTGACGTGCACTCATCACACAGCACACGGGCGCCTGCCAACCGAAGCAGATGGCAAAGTGGAGAGACGCATATTCTCCTCTCCACGTTTAGGCGAAAAGAGGGAGAGGGCAAGCTCTAGAGGAAAGAGAGAGAGATGGAGAGGGAGAACCGGTGGGAGACGACGGGTGGAGAGATCAGATTTCGCTGATTCGCATGAGCACGGCTAGGCTCTCTCTTACGGCTGACGATGTAGATTCCGCGGCGAAACACAGGTGCCTGAACAAAAGCTAAAACGACTGTCGCTGATTAATGCATTAATCCGCTATACTTAGGTATGCACTTTTGTTATTTTGTGCAATAAATAGCAAACATGCGCAGAAAAAAAAGCTTCGTTTAGTGCCGTGGTCGAACCCAGCGCATTCATGTGTCAGCAAAAAACAGACTAAACGGCTGAATAGCCTGGTATGACGCTAAATATTCTGGCTCGCGCCCAGCAAGCAAAGCAACTAGATGAATTTGAAATATTTCTGCTCATTCATTGCTACGAGACTAGAGTGCCAGCTAAACGAAACAATGCGAAAACGCTATGAACGGCTTTTGGCTCTCAAGTTGTTTGGCGTGGAACTGGAAAAGTGTGTCGCGTAGATCACACTGCATCAGCATCTGAGTGGTTAACATTTCAGTTGACTCATCTTTCTGCGGACAAAACTGTCCTTCCTATTCTTCCATCTGCTCCTGTTCTTCGAGCGTGCGTTCTTCCTGCGGACAAAGCTACTGTTCGTTCATCCGACTTAACAATGCGCATTGCCAGCTGCGACTCAATGCAGAAGGTTTTCACCTCGTACTTGAGTATTAACTGAAACCCTGCATCAGCTGTCTTCATTTGCGCATTGCTGTCTTCTGCGGTAGCAGCTGCAGCTATTCCATTTATCTGAACTTGCGTAACGATGGGATTCCTTCTTGCTACATTGCTAGCCATTTGGTTTTCCACTGCTGTAACAAGCTGCCAGGTCTGCATCTGTAAAGCCTTCCTCCTTTATGTTATTTATTCCTTGTTCATGCTGGGAAAAATAGCATTGGACTCGTTAACTGTTCGGCGCGCTATGCCTCTATAGGCGGTGAATCTGGTCGGTCTCCTCATCTCTGCCAGAGTAGCTAGGCTCCTCTCTCGCCGCCCACTTCTCTGTTGATCTTATGCAATATCGTTGCTTTCAGGTTGTAAAGGTGAATCCATGGTTAGAAAACAATTTCGTCTTCTCTTCTCCTCCCCTTGGCATTCCATTTGAAATATTTATATGCACCAATTAATGCGCCCATAATCTTGGAAAAATACACTTGTAAGATGAACGGTTCTCTCTTTAAATGTGTCCTGAAAATCGCGTGTGTTCAATCTGGATGCCTTTCGTCACGCGGCAGATGCCGGCGGGAGAGGAATTGTTGTCACACCGGTACTTGTCACACCGGTCACAATTCAGTCAATCGTATGGCTATTTCGTTGCTTTAACTCGAGTCGTGTGAAAGTGTGGTATGAACACCTTCTCTTCCCTGAATCACCCAGAGGAAAAAGTCTCAAGATGGAAGGTCAGGTGACTTCGCATGCCAGACTATCAGTGTCAGACTGTTAATCCAGAGTGGCCAGTCTAGCTTTCTGGAAGATAATCTTGAGGTAATTACGCACGTGTCTACTTCATTGTGGCAGGGGCCTTGACTTGCTCCACAGTGAAGTCGGTAACAACCACGTAAGCAGCATGTCAAAGTATGTGCTGCCTGTAACTGTGGGCTTCGCCAAGAAAGGCTCAAGCACACTCAGATTTTTTTATGGCTCTGAAAACTGTTGCGTTCGGAATATCGCGTTCATTGCTCAGTGCAGCAGGTGGATTTTTCTGTGTCTCAAAATATTGGCATGTTCACACCGCCGCTTTGATGAAGCACAGTTTTGCAATTACGAGTCTATTCGCGACGCCGTTCTCCTCTAGCTATGTTTGAATCTAATAAGAAGACGTCGCGACCAACTGGGCCGGAAAACACGCAGATGTCAAGATCTGTGCGACTTAAAATAGTGTTTATTTTGCATCAAGCCTGCCTTTCTGTACGACAACCGACCCCCATCACAGATACGTCAAAACTGCAAGCAAAAATTTATCGCAATCTCTTGGAATCACTGCCGACGCAATACGTCGGATTAGCTAACAAAATACCATAAGCGAGGCACGGGGACGAATTCATTTAGTAATTTTTTAACCTGGCTATTAATGATAAAAACAAAATAAGGCAAAAGAGCTAATTGCGCTACAACAGCAGAAAGAAACTAACACGCACGATCCGGACAAAAACACCTTTAAATATCAGTAATGATAAAAGGCAACCGCGTGAAATAGGGTATCAGATAACCAACGAAAACAGGGGAAACAATTGAAAAATGAAGTCTGAAGAGCGGTGTCTTGCGTCAAAGGGCTTAACAAAACGAAAAAAATTCTGCAGATAGGCGTGAGAATGCGAAAGCATTAAAGTGTGCTTAGTTGTGCTATGTTGCAAAATGACTGAGTCATGACTATGATTACGAGGCATGTCTATGCATACTTTGTACTAACTCAGTACACTTTACATTACGGTACTTGTAAGTACTGGGTTGTGATACGTTGCAGAATGATTATAACTCATGAATATGACTGCGCGTCATGATATTTATAGGTCGCATTACGTTACGTTTCATCATTTATGACTATACATGTTAGTTTACATGTGACATCGTACACCGGTGTACTGCATCATACGAATTTCATGCCGTAGACGACGGCGGATGGCTTTAGTTTCGCACTAAAATGGGAAACTGCGTGAAAAGTGAATCTGATCATCAAGAATAATGCGGAAAAAGTAAAAAAAAAAACTGAAGAAAAGCGTCCTGTGTCAATGGGCATAATAAACACTAAAAATAATTCTTTAAGAACAACCGTAACAGCGGCTAAAGTTTAAAGGAATGCATCAGAAACGACCAAAGGCAAAAGAAAAAACAAACCGAAAACAATAGCAAAACCAAGATATACAGAAATGGCCTCGGCGTCACTAAGCGTAATGAGCGGCCTGCTACGCATTTGATTCCCGCCTTCTTAATAAAATAGGCTTCCACAATCTCTCGCTCCAATCTGTCTTTTCCTCAAAATTTAGTTTCTTTTTTTAGTTCGTGACGGCAATTCGAGTAACTTTTGCAGTGGACAACTATGATGCTCCCTTCATTGTTGTGTAGATTTCGATAATTTTCGCTTGCACGCACATTGAAACAGCGACCTGTTTGCCCAATGTACCCACAGTTTTGGGGAAGCTGATAAAGAACATGTGTTTTGCACTGCGTGAAATTCTTCCGGTGTTTTATTATAAAAGCCTCGGTCATGCGTGTTCGTTTTTTCCGCTGGTGTAGCCTAATTAGCTCCCCTGTCCTTTGTTTTGTTTTTCTTGCTTTTCGATTTTCAGGTCAAAAATTGCTCAATGAATTGCTCCTCATATCTCGCTTGTAACATTTTGTTGACGAATCGAATGTGCTGCGTCAGCAGCGATTTAAAGAGATGAAGATAGATTGTAGTTTTGATGTGTCTTTGGCACGGCTTGGTTGTCGTACAAAAAGGCAGGTTTTATGCGAAATAAACTCAGTTGCAAGTGGCACTGGTCTTGTCGTTTGTGCATCTTTTCTGTCCCCGTTGGTCGCGCCATCTTCATATTTACTTTCACCATGAGCCAACTAGCCCAAGAAAGTGTTTACTATGTTTGAATATTCACTCAGTATTCACGCCCTTTTCTTTCAATGTTCGGTTGTGGCTATGTTTTATTTTCGAACCATTCATTCAGGATTACCCTCTATTTCACAAGAAATGTCGTGCAGTCAGATGCTAACGCCTGCAAATTCTTGAAATGCACGAAAGCACAGTTACTGCCTCTTAAAGGTTAGGAACAAAAACGCAAATAGTTTTTATCTTCAGTTCAGTAAAAAATAATCGAGCAACTCACCAAAATTGGGCATCTTTATAATTTTATTCAATGGCCTCAAGGTGCAAAGAATGTGGCACGGAGTGTCTGACTTTTGAAAAAATAAATTTCACTGAAATATGTATGAAAACACGGGTCCTTACTTTTTAGAATGCCTTTGCAGGACACTGCATTTACCGAGAAAAAATGAGCAAGAGAAAAGGTGATAATCATCATTATGCCACATGAAAGTACCACTTAATTATGGTGCTGAAGACGTGTTTTGGAAATGGTGTTTACTAATATATAAGCGTAAAAAGGAAATTCTACTCCCTGAGACGAGTATAAAAATATGACATATTAAGACGAAAGCCTTTAATGGCTCATGCTGCGTCCGTCCGTCCGTTACGCACTTGAACAATGGCCTCCTAGGCCACCCGCGCGCGTTAGCGCGAGAGGATGCTCTCGAAGGCCATTGCTGCGTCATTGGTAGTTCCCTGCAACGCGCGAGGTGGCGTTACCTATGCGCGCCTAATGTACTAATGTACGCGGATGATTTAGTGCTAACAGCTGACAACAAGGAGGATTTGCAGAAGTTGATAGACATTTGTGGTGCAGAGGGAGATAAATTTGGTTTCATGTTTAGTAAGGAAAAATCTGCAGTCATGATATTTAATGATGAGGGCGGTGAGCATAGAATACAGGAGTTCACGCTAGAAGTAGTGTATGAGTACAAGTATTTTAGCGTGTGGATAAATAACGGTGCTGAGTATCTGACAAAGCATGAAATATATGTAGTGAATAAAGCTAGTTGGAATGAAGCTGTCATAAAAAATAGGGCACTGTGGAATTACAATAGGCATGAAGTGGTAAGAGGGATCTGGAAAGGGGGTGATGGTTCCTAGTCTGACTTTCGGCAATGCGGTCTTGTGCATGAGGCCAGATGTTCAAGCAAGGTAGGTTAGAAATCAAACAACTTTGGGAGCACATGGCAATACACCAAATCAGGGGGTACAGGGTGATATGGGATGGGCGTCGTTCGAGAGCAGAGGAGCTAGCAGTAAGATAGCATTTGAGGAGCGATTGAGAAAAATGGAGGGAAAGCAGTGAGCTAGGAAACTTTTCAGGTACCTGTACATCAGGAATGCTGACACGAAATGAAGAAAGTGAACTAGAAAATTGACAAGCAAATACTTGGACAGCAGTAGGGGGGCAAATCAGCAGTTATTCATTAAGAAAAAGGTTAAAGAAACAGAGAGAGCTCTGTAGAAAACAGGGATGCTTACGAAATCGGCATTGGGAATGTACAGGACCTCTAAACAGGAAATTGCCAAAGAAAATATCTACGATAATTGTAGGGGAAGCTCTTTGTTATTTGAGGCCGGGACGGGAGTTATACGGACTACGACATATAGAGTCAGGTACCAAGAGATAGAGACGTTGTGCGTTGCGTGCGGAGAGGAGGAGGAAACGGCTGAACACTTGGTACTTTTCTGTAAACGCCTTCACCCTACAGTGGAAAGCAGCGGGGCTGACTTATCCAAGGCATTGGGGTTTAACGACAGTGAAGGGAAAGTAGATTTTAAGAGGTTAGAAGTAACCAAGCGAAGGTTATCTGATCGGTGGCTAAAGTCAAGACAAGAGTAAAATTTCACAAGTCATGGCTATGTGGTTTGGACCACCGCCCGATTCAAAGGGTCCAGCCTTATCCATCCATCCATCCGCGCCCGCGCCAGACGCCAAGCAGCTGTCGACCGAGTCGGGTGCAGCGCAATCTCACTCCTAGCGCTTGTTTCAGTGGAGTCTCAGTATGCGGGGAAACGCATGTACTTAAGATTTTAACCACACGTCAGTCAAACATGCAGCAACACCGCGCTAACGGCGTTCGCCTCACCGCCCTTTATGTCAACAAAGTGCCCCCCGCAATTTTTTCTTGTAGACTTTTCCATGTAGTCACAACAACGAAGGTAAAGTAGAGGGAATATTGTAGGTAATACACGCCTTCAGACCTAAAGCGGAGTTTGCGAACCTTTCCGTCCGTCCGCTACAGTAAGGCGAACTGGGAGAACAGGCCTTCAAACCTAAAGCGAATTTTGCGAACCTTTCCGTTCGTCCACTACAGTAAGGCGAACTGGGAGATGAACAGGCCTTCAAACCTAAAGCGATTTTTGCGAACATTTCCGTCCGTCCAATACAGTAAGGCGAACTGGGAGAAGAACTGGCCTTCAGGCCTAAAGCGAAGTTTGCGAACCTTTCCGTTCGTCCACTACAGTAAGGCGAACTGGGAGAACAGGCCTTCAAACCTAAAGCGATGTTTGCGAACATTTCCGTCCTTCCAATACAGTAAGGCGGACTGGGAGAAGAACAGGCCTTCAAACCTAAAGCGATGTTTGCGAACCTTACCGTCCGTCCAATACAGTAAGGCGAACTGGGAGAAGAACTGGCCTTCAGACCTAAAGCGAAGTTCGCGAACCTTTCCGTTCGTCCACTACAGTAAGGCGAACTGGGAGAAGAACAGGCCTTCAAACCTAAAGCGATGTTTGCGAACCTTTCCGTCCGTCCAGTACAGTAAGGCGGAGTGGGAGAAGAACAGGCCTTCAAACCTAAGGCGTAGGTTGCGAACCTTTCCGTCCGTCCGCTAAAGTAAGGCGAACTGGGATAAGAACAGGCCTTCAAACCTAAAGCGAAGTTCTCGAACCTTTCCGTCCGTCGGTAAAGTAAGGCGAACTGGGAGAAGAACAGGCATTCAAACCTAAAGCGAATTTTGCGAACCTTTCCGTCCGTCTAATACAGTAAGGCGGACGGGGAGAAGAACACGCCTTCAAACCTAAAGCGAAGTTTGCGAACCTTTCCATCCAGCCGGAGGCGGCCTGGGGTTATCGTCTGCGCCGCCGTCCGTTACAAAGCGTGGTTCTCTTTCGTGCGCTTTCCATGGCGCTTGAAAATTGCTAGGTAATGCGGTCTAGATTGAGCGACTGTGTTAGTGAGCAAATGCAGCGCACGCGGCAGCATGTCGGACTATACACGAGAAGTTTGCGCAATTCGTGTCAACACCCAGCCGTTACAGCGTCTTTTGAGCGTATGTCCGGCTTCACAACACACATTTATCATGGCGTTTTAGAAAGATAGCTTCGAAATGACGTGGCATGCTTTCTCAGACCCTACATCTTCAAAGCACTCGCCAGCTGTTAACAGCCGCCTGTATGTCTAACTCAATTTTGATAGTGTTACGCCGGTACTGCAAAAGCATTTAATGCATACATCTACGCTCGTCGAAAGTGACTGCAATTTTTTTCTACATCGTCTGCTTTCGTTCCCTTAACAGCACGGGACCGCACCACAGTATAGCGTTGCTGATTTCTGCGCATTTGCCGCATATTTATTCTTTATTCTAAAGGAACCCGCAGCGCCATGGGCATTAATGCGAGGGTAAACAGCTTTGTAAAACACGTCCACAGAGTTGCGGCACACCACATCCGCAGGTAAATCATTCCAATCTTCAATGGTCCAAACAAAAAAGGAATTTTTTAAATGTTAGTCCTGGAGGCGTAGGGTGTAACTTTCCGGTTGTGATCTTTTCGAGAAAAGAGATAATGCGGTGGATGAAATTATGAAGATGGAGTGATTCCTGTTTGATTATGATAAACTGAATAAAAGTTTCTGATGCAGTTTTTTTCTACGTTCACAAAGCGATAGCGAGCCAAGTTGTTCCTTTAACACAGGAGCTCTGAAAGGGATCATACCTCTCTACGACAACTCTCGCGGCAAGAGACTGAATTCTCTCAGAGCATCAATGTAAATAGGGTGAACCGGATCCCACACAGGGCATGCATGTACTCAAGGATTGGCCTGACGAGCAAAATATTCGCCCTCTTTTACGGTCTTACTTACGTTCTTTAAATTTCGTAGTAAAAAGCTGAGACATCGGCCGGCACTTCTAATTACGCTATTAACCTCTGCTGTCCATGAACCATCATCTGAAAAAAAAATGGTCGGTGGTTTAGCTCTCGTTAAACCTGGAGTGACGCGATAGCTACATCTGGCCGAGTGCCAGCCGCCGACAGCAGCAGCTGCTCCGCACCACGTGTCTGGTCACGTGACCAAACACGTGACAAACCACGTGTTCAGCCACGGTGCCGACAGGTGCTCCGCACCACGTGACCAACCACGCGATAGCGTGGCGGCGCAGCCACGCTAGTCTCGAAATTCTACCGTAATGTAGCTATCGCTACAAAATTGCAGCAGAAAATCATTGCAACTGCGCAATCGGGTGCTTTTAGTGCGAAAGCACTCGTACGCTCACTAACAGCGACGAAGAATCTTGCCACCGTACGTGCGTTCACCGTTCGCCGTACGTACATGCGATATTGTGCCGTTGCCTAGAACCCGAGTTACTATCTGATTTTACCCGAGCACTCGGGTAAGCTCGGGTAGCAACTCTGGCAAAACCGGGCAAGTTCGGTGGAGCGTCGCGTCAGCTGAGGGAAAGGTTGCTCGGGAATAGCAACATGGCTCGCACAGTCCCTAACATGGTGGCTGTGACAAGAACAGTCGCTTGCCAGTGCAGTGGAGCATCGCTCAACCGCTGCGCCACTGCGCTGGTAGTGATGCGAAGACTCACCGCGATCTATGAATCTTAAGGAGAGAATGACCAATTCTGCATATATGGGCATTTATCCCATTACGCTATCGCATCATACCCTTAAGGCGGAGCTATAGTGCCCCGCTCTACTTGAAGAATGAACACCTGCCTTAGCACGTGTACTCCATTTTAGCTACGTTAAATCCATTGCAATTTTTTTCCTCTTCTTCTGGTCGGCATGTCCGCTCGTGGTTTCGAGGTGCGTCCACTATAAGGCGCTTGGGTTTTGCGTTCAGAAGATAGGAGAGTTCGAGGAGACTAATTACGATAGATTTTTGCCTTCAAGGGTGGCTCTCTTAATCCAGAAGCCTAGCGCTGAATTCCAACTCCCGCGCATTGCGGACCAGCTCGAGCTGATTGCCCGGTAAGAATACGAATAGCCAGTGCTTCCACAGGGGTTGCGGATGGGCATTTGGATAATGCTTGTGCATTCCCAGACCATGCTGTAGAGGGTCGGAGGCTTGCGTAAAAGCTACAGGTTGGAGGTGTGTCCTTGGGTGACTTCCCGGAAACCTACTTACGTTCGACGAACCAGTGCAGCCAGGCGCATGAAAAGATTTCCTGCGACTTCAGCTCTCAGGCGGCCGACGTGTGTGCGCAGAAGTGAAGGTCGTACAGCTGCCGCTGTAAAGAAAGAATTCCGGTTTGTGTTGTCGTCAAGAATAGATGCAAGCACGCAGTGCTTTGCAGCACCGGCGTAACTGTTCAGGATCGGTTATAGAACATGCCAGCCGCACTTTTGATTTGTCCAGGCTATGCCACGCTACACCACGAAGCACTTCTGCCACCGACATCGTTAAAACGAACAACGAGGCAGAGATGCACGCACTCACGATGACGTGCTGACGAGTCAACAACACAAACCTGCAAGCTTATCGTGTCTCGAGTCAAAGCAAACTTAGTTTTAGGGCGTTTTACTTGGCAACAAGCAAACAACTATAAAATCCGCAGTGCCACTCGAGCGCGAGAAGACGCGTTGCAGACAACCCTCTTTCGCAGCCCTCACGCTTCCACAGACACCCTACGTCTCTTCGTTGTTTATCCCTAAGCTGGGCAGCCCAGACTTGCACGCCGGCAGGTGTGGCAGCTTGTGAGTGGTCGGTAGATGGAATCGCTGTGCTATATGCTGCCGCCGGCAACCCGGTCTTCACTTTGACAGCAAATTAGGCTTAAAAGTCCAACGCGCCGACCTTCCGCTCGCGGCTTTGCGGTTCCTTTATCGCGCGGACGAAAGAGTTCACAAAGTTCGCTTTAAGTTCGGCGTTATGTTCTCCCACTGCTTCACCACGTTGCCCGGACTATGTTCGCCAGAGTTCGCCGAGAAGAGGATCTAAAGGCCTTTCATGCATCAACAACAACAAAAAAACAATAAAACAGGTAGAACTCAGTGAATGGGTCATAAAAATACAGACTGGAATAACCTAAGTAAGGAGATTGTTACCTAGAATTCTTTAGTGATGTTTGAAAAATGCCGGCAAATGTTATGAATTTCAGTGTTTCTGTGCTTTTATATTTGATGTATACCGACCCTGCCGTGATCATGTAATAGATCGCAGTATCTATAAATAACTAAAATAAATAAACAAACACACAACCTGCTTCCACTGACGACCTGCTGTGAGCAATTATTGAACGTGTTTGTTTTGGAGGGATGAGAGAGTGCCCATATCCACGCCGATAAAGACGGAGCTCTAATGGCCTTTGTTGAAATTATTTTTAGGGACAGTGTTCTATCAAGTGAGCCGCAGTGTAATACACGGCTGTACTTCATTTTCAGCATGTGAGCCGTGTCATATTGGTGTTCGTCCGCATTACACAACGTTCTGATTCACACAGGAATTTAAATCGGAAGTTTTTCTGTATTACAAACTGGTTGACAAAGGGGGGCAGGTATTTAGCCAGAAAACGGAAATGAGCATACGACCTCCAATAATGCACCTACATTTTCTTGCAGTTTCTGAAAGGGCGGCTGAAGAATGCCTTCCTGCTCACACTGTTGAATTAGGTGCGAGGGAATCGGAGCCAGAGTATCAGCCAAGAGACATCGTCAGCGAGCTCGCCAGGAACACAAGCGAAGGTGTTGACTTTGTAACTAAATCACCTGAGCCTTCTAAAGAAGACCTGGAGAAGTTGCTTGAAGAGAGACGGAAGCTAGACGAATCAGCACTCGTAGAAATTCGTAAAGTTGACAGATCTTTGCGCCTTGCACGGTCCGGAAGCAGGGAGGAGACTCCGCTTTTTACGGGGCCTCTCTTCGGTCCCGAAGACGAGGAAGTCGCCGAAGAAGGTGCAAAGTCATCGCAGGCCAAGGCAGACTTCACAGAGATGACGACACCACTTTGTCTGCCACTGAAGAGAGCACACGAAAAAGCTACCCCATGTGCTGAAGACAAAGTACAAGCGCAAGAAGGTATAACATTTGTTGGGATTAACGTTTCGGGGGAACGCGCATTGCCTACTACACTTATTACATCGTCTCAAGAGGCATCAGCACTCGACACCTCATTGCCGACTGAAAGTATAGCGCTCGAAGAATCTCCGCCACTAATCAGAGCGAAATCATCTGAAGACATTCTATCATTAGCTGTGAGCTCTAAAAAGGTTGGTGAAACAGCCACAACTTCCGAAATTGCAGCTCCTGAAAGAGTTGAAATTGTAGCAGAAAGCATCACAAAAATAGGAACGCCTCCAGCAAAAGCCGAGCCGGCAGCTTCCCAAGAAATCCCAGCAGAGGCTAAGGGCACCGCAATGGAGGATCAGTCCACAGCACTGGTAGAGGTCAAAGCTGCTGAAGAAAGTTCCGTACTACCGGAAGGACTCGAAGAAAAGCCTCAAACACCTGCCGAAGTGAAACCGCCTGAAGAAAGTGTATCATTGGCTGCAGACACTGAAAAGCAAGCCGAAGCAACACACACGGTTGAGGTTAAAGCTCTTCAAGCAGTTGAAAATGTACTGGAAGGCATCACAGAAGGAGGAGCTTCTCCAGCAAAAGCTGAGCCGACAACTGCCGAACAAAAACGAGCACAGCTTGAAGGCATTGAACCGGAAGTTGAGTCCAGAGCACTAGCAGAGATTACAGTTGTGGAAGAAAGTTCCAAGCTACCGGAAGGACTCAAAGAAATGCATCTAGCACCAGCCGAAGTGAAACCGCCTGAAGAAGTTCTCGCATTGGTAGCTGGTGCAGAAAAGGAAAGCGAAACAGCACCAACTGCCGGGGTTACAGCTCCTGAAGCAATAGAAATTTTAGCGGAAGGCCGCACTGAAGCAGAAGCATCACCAGCAAAAGCTGAGCCGGCAATTTCGGAAGAAATCCCACCAAAACCTGAAGTCACTGCACCGGAAGACGAGTCTACAGCACTAGTAGAGGTCACAGCAGCTGATGAAAATCTACTAAAACCGGAAGGACAAAAAGAAGCAACTCAAGCACCAGCCGAAGAGAAACCGCCTGAAGAAGTTCTCGAATTGGCAGCTGGTGCTGAAAAGGAAGGCAAAACAGCACCAACTGCTGAGGTTAAAGCTCCTGAAGCAATAGAAATTGTAGCGGAAGGCAGCACTGAAGCAGGAGCGTCTCCAGCAAAAGCTCAGCCGGCACATTTGGATGAAATCCCACCAAAGCATGAAGTCACTGCACCGGAAGCCGCGTCTACAGCACTAGTAGAGGCTACAGCAGCTGATGAAAGTCCAGTGCAGCCAGAAGGACACAAAGAAGCAACTCAAGCACCAGCCGAAGAGAAACCTCCTGAAGAAGTTCTCGCATTGGCAGCTGGTGCTGAAAAGGAAGGCGAGACAGCACCACCTGCTGAGGTTAAAGCTCCTGAAGCAATAGAAATTGTAGCGGAAAGCAGCGCTGAACCAGGAGCGCCTCCAGCAAAAGCTGAGCCGGCAATTTCTGATGCAATCCCACAAAAGCCTGAAGTCACAGCACCGGAAGCCGAGTCTACAGCACTAGTAGAAGTTACAGCAGCTGATGAAAGCTCAGTGCAACCGGAAGGACTGAAAGAAGCAACTCAAGCACCAGTCGAAGTGAAACCGCCTGAAGAAGTTCTCGCATTGGCAGCTGGTGCTGAAAAGGAAGGCGAAACAGCACCAACTGCTGAGGTTAAAGCTCCTGAAGCAATAGAAATTGAAGCGGAAGGCAGCGCTGAAGCAGGAGCGCCTCCAGAAAAAACTGAGCCGGCGATTTCTGATGAAATACCACCAAAGCCTGAAGTCACTGCACCGGAAGCCGAGTCTACAGCACTAGTAGAGGTTACAGCAGTTGATGAAAGTCCAGTGCAACCGGAAGGACTCAAAGAAGCAACTCAAGCACCAGCAGAAGAGAAACCGCCTGAAGAAGTTCTCGCATTGGCAGCTGGTGCTGAAAAAGAAGGCGAAACAGGACCAACAGCTGAGATTAAAGCTCCTGAAGCAATAGAAATTGTAGCGGAAGGCAGCACTGAAGCAGGAGCGTCTCCAGCAAAAGCTGAGCCGGCATATTCGGATGAAATTCCACCAAAGCATGAAGTCACTGCACCGGAAGCCGCGTCTACAGCACTAGTAGAGGCTACAGCAGCTGATGAAAGTCCAGTGCAGCCAGAAGGACTCAAAGAAGCAACTCAAGCACCAGCCGAAGAGAAACCGCCTGAAGAAGTTCTCGAATTGGCAGCTGGTGCTGAAAAGGAAGGCGCAACAGCACCAACTGCTGAGGTTAAAGCTCCTGAAGCAATAGAAATTGTAGCGGAAGGCAGCACTGAAGCAGGAGCGTCTCCAGCAAAAGCTGAGCCGGAAGTTTTGGTTGAAATCCCGCCAAAGTCTGAAGTCACTGCAGCGGAAGCCGAGTCTACAGCTCTAGTAGAGGTTACACCAGCTGATGAAACTCCACTACAACCGGAAGTACAAAAAGAAGCAACTCAAGCACTAGCCGCAATGAAACCTCCAGTAGAAGTTCTCGCATTAGCAGCTGGAGCTGAAAAGGAAGGCGAAACAGCACCAACTGCTGAGGGTAAAGCTCCTGAAGCAATAGAAATTGTAGCGGAAGGCAGCGCTGAAGCAGGAGCGCCTCCAGCAAAAGCTGAGGCGGCAATTTCTGATGAAATCCCACCAAAGCCTGAAGTACCTGCACCGGAAGCCGAGTCTACAGCACTAGTACAAGTTACAGCAGCTGATGAAAGTCCAGTGCAACCGGAAGGACTCAAAGAAGCAACTCAAGCACCAGCCGAAGAGAAACAGCCTGAAGAAATTCTCGCATTGGCAGCTGGTGCTGAAAAGGAAGGCGAAACAGGACCAACTGTTGAGGTTAAAGCTCCTGAAGCGATAGAAATGGTAGCGGAAGGCCGCACTGAAGCAGGAGCGTCTCCAGAAAAAGCTGAGCCGTCAATGTCAGAAGAAATCCCACCAAAGCCTGAAGTCACTGCACCGAAAGCTGAGTCTACAGCACTAGTAGAGGTTGCAATTGCCGATGAAAGTCCTATAGGACCGGAAGGAGTCAAAGAAGCAATTCAAGCATCAGCCGAAGTGAAACCGCCTGAAGAAGGTCTCGCATTGGTAGCTGATGCTGAAAACGAAGGCGAAACAGCACCAACTGCTGAGGTTAAAGCTCCTGAAGCAATAGAAATTGTAGCGGAAGGCCGCACTTTAGCAGAAGCGTCTCCAGCGAAAGCTGAGCCGGCAACTTCGGATCAAATCCCACCAAAGCCTGAAGTCACTGCACCGGAAGCCGAGTCTACAGTACTAGCAGAGGTTACAGCAGCTAATGAAAGTCCAATGCAACCGGAGGAACTCAAAGAAGAAACTCAAGCACCAGCCGAAGTGAAGCCGCCTGAAGAAGTTCTCGCATTGGCAGCTGGTGCTGAAAAGGAAGGCGAAACAGCACCAACTGTGGAGGTTAAAGCGCCTGAAGCAATAGAAATTGTAGCGGAAAGCAGCGCTGAACCAGGAGCGCCTCCAGCAAAAGCTGAGCCGGCAATTTCTGATGCAATCCCACAAAAGCCTGAAGTCACAGCACCGGAAGTCGAGTCTACAGCACTAGTAGAAGTTACAGCAGCTGATGAAAGTTCAGTGCAACCGGAAGGACTGAAAGAAGCAACTCAAGCACCAGTCGAAGTGAAACCGCCTGAAGAAGTTCTCGCATTGGCAGCTGGTGCTGAAAAGGAAGGCGAAACAGCACCAACTGCTGAGGTTAAAGCTCCTGAAGCAATAGAAATTGAAGCGGAAGGCAGCGCTGAAGCAGGAGCGCCTCCAGAAAAAACTGAGCCGGCGATTTCTGATGAAATACCACCAAAGCCTGAAGTCACTGCACCGGAAGCCGAGTCCACAGCACTAGTAGAAGTTACAGCAGCTGATGAAAGTCCAGTGCAACCGGAAGGACTCAAAGAAGCAACTCAAGCACCAGCCGAAGAGAAACCGCCTGAAGAAGTTCTCGCATTGGCAGCTGGTGCTGAAAAAGAAGGCGAAACAGCACCAACTGCTGAGGTTAAAGCTCCTGAAGCAATAGAAATTGTAGCGGAAGGCCGCACTGAAGCAGGAGCGTCTCCAGAAAAAGCTGAGCCGTCAACGTCGGATGAAATCCCACCAAAGCCTGAAGTCACTGCACCGGAAGCCGAGTCTACAGCACTAGTAGAGGTTGCAATTGCCGATGAAAGCCCTATGGGACCGGAAGGAGTCAAAGAAGCAATTCAAGCATCAGCCGAAGTGAAACCGGCTGAAGAAGTTCTCGCATTGGTAGCTGGTGCTGAAAAAGAAGGCGAAACAGCACCAACTGCTGAGGTTAAAGCTCCTGAAGCAATAGAAATTGAAGCGGAAGGCAGCGCTGAAGCAGGAGCGTCTCCAGAAAAAGCTGAGCCGTCAACGTCGGATGAAATCCCACCAAAGCCTGAAGTCACTGCACCGGAAGCCGAGTCTACAGCACTAGTAGAGGTTGCAATTGCCGATGAAAGCCCTATGGGACCGGAAGGAGTCAAAGAAGCAATTCAAGCATCAGCCGAAGTGAAACCGGCTGAAGAAGTTCTCGCATTGGTAGCTGGTGCTGAAAAAGAAGGCGAAACAGCACCAACTGCTGAGGTTAAAGCTCCTGAAGCAATAGAAATTGTAGCGGAAGGCAGCGTTGAAGCAGGAGCGCCTCCAGCAAAAGCTGAGCCGGCAATTTCTGATGAAATCCCACCAAAGCCTGACGTCACTGCACCGGAAGCCGAGTCTACACCACTAGTAGAGGTTACAGCAGTTGAGAAAAGTCCAGTGCAACCGGAAGGACTCAAAGAAGCAACTCAAGCACCAGCCGAAGAGAAACCTCCTGAAGACGTTCTCGCATTGGCAGCTGGTGCTGAAAGGGAAGGCGAAACAGGACCAACTGCTGAGGTTAAAGCTCCTGAAGCAATAGAAATTGTAGCGGAAGGCAGCGCTGAAGCAGGAGCGCCTCCAGTAAAAGCCGAGCCGGCAATTTCTGATGAAATCCCACCAAAGCCTGCAGTCACTGCACCGGAAGCCGAGTCTACAGCACTAGTAGAGGTTACAGCAGTTGATGAAAGTCCAGTGCAACCGGAAGGACTCAAAGAAGCAACTCAAGCACCAGCCGAAGAGAAACCTCCTGAAGAAGTTCTCGCATTGGCAGCTGGTGCTGACAAGGAAGGCGAAACAGCACCAACTGCTGAGGTTAAAGCTCCTGAAGCAATAGAAATCGTAGCGGAAGGCAGCGCTGAAGCAGGAGCGCCTCCAGCAAAAGCTGAGCTGGCAATTTCTGATGAAATCCCACCAAAGCCTGAAGTCACCGCACCGGAAGCCGAGTCTACAGCACTAGTAGAGGTTACAGCAGTTGATGAAAGTCCAGTGCAACCGGAAGGACTCAAAGAAGCAACTCAAGCACCAGCCGAAGAGAAACCTCCTGAAGAAGTTCTCGCATTGGCAGCCGGTGCTGAAAAGGAAGGCGAAACAGGACCAACTGCTGAGGTTAAAGCTCCTGAAGCAATAGAAATTGTAGCGGAAGGCAGCGCTGAAGCAGGAGCGCCTCCAGCAAAAGCTGAGCCGGCAATTTCTGATGAAATCCCACCAAAGCCTGAAGTACCTGCGCCGGAAGCCGAGTCTACAGCACTAGGAGAAGTTACAGCAGCTGATGAAAGTCCAGTGCAACCGGAAGGACTCAAAGAAGCAACTCAAGCACGAGCCGAAGTGAAACCGCCTGAAGAAGTTCTCGCATTAGGAGCTGGTGCTGAAAAGGAAGGCGAAACAGCACCAACTGCTGAGGTTAAAGCTCCTGAAGCAATAGAAATTGTAGCGGAAGGCAGCGCTGAAGCAGAAGCGCCTCCAGCAAAATCTGAGCCGGCAATTTGTGATGAAATCCCACCAAAGCATGAAGTCACTGCACCGGAAGCCGAGTCTACGGCACTAGTAGAAGTTAAAGCAGCTGATGAAAGTCCAGTGCAACAGGAAGGACTCAAAGAAGCAACTCAAGCACCAGCAGAAGAGAAACCGCCTGAAGAGGTTCTCGCATTGGCAGCTGGTGCTGAAAAGGAAGGCGAAACAGGACCAACAGCTGAGATTAAAGCTCCTGAAGCAATAGAAATTGTAGCGGAAGGCAGCACTGAAGCAGGAGCGTCTCCAGCAAAAGCTGAGCCGGCATATTCGGATGAAATTCCACCAAAGCATGAAGTCACTGCACCGGAAGCCGCGTCTACAGCACTAGTAGAGGCTACAGCAGCTGATGAAAGTCCAGTGCAGCCAGAAGGACTCAAAGAAGCAACTCAAGCACCAGCCGAAGAGAAACCGCCTGAGGAAGTTCTCGCATTGGCAGCTGGTGCTGAAAAGGAAGGCGAAACAGGACCAACTGCTGAGGTTAAAGCTCCTGAAGCAATAGAAATTGTAGCGGAAGGCAGCGCTGAAGCAGGAGCGCCTCCAGCAAAAGCCGAGCCGGCAATTTCTGATGAAATCCCACCAAAGCCTGCAGTCACTGCACCGGAAGCCGAGTCTACAGCACTAGTAGAGGTTACAGCAGTTGATGAAAGTCCAGTGCAACCGGAAGGGCTCAAAGAAGCAACTCAAGCACCAGCCGAAGAGAAACCTCCTGAAGAAGTTCTCGCATTGGCAGCTGGTGCTGACAAGGAAGGCGAAACAGCACCAACTGCTGAGGTTAAAGCTCCTGAAGCAATAGAAATCGTAGCGGAAGGCAGCGCTGAAGCAGGAGCGCCTCCAGCAAAAGCTGAGCTGGCAATTTCTGATGAAATCCCACCAAAGCCTGAAGTTACCGCACCGGAAGCCGAGTCTACAGCAGTTGATGAAAGTCCAGTGCAACCGGAAGGACTCAAAGAAGCAACTCAAGCACCAGCCGAAGAGAAACCTCCTGAAGAAGTTCTCGCATTGGCAGCCGGTGCTGAAAAGGAAGGCGAAACAGGACCAACTGCTGAGGTTAAAGCTCCTGAAGCAATAGAAATTGTAGCGGAAGGCAGCGCTGAAGCAGGAGCGCCTCCAGCAAAAGCTGAGCCGGAAATTTCTGATGAAATCCCACCAAAGCCTGAAGTACATGCGCCGGAAGCCGAGTCTACAGCACTAGGAGAAGTTACAGCAGCTGATGAAAGTCCAGTGCAACCGGAAGGACTCAAAGAAGCAACTCAAGCACCAGCCGAAGAGAAACCGCCTGAGGAAGTTCTCGCATTGGCAGCTGGTGCTGAAAAGGAAGGCGAAACAGGACCAACTGCTGAGGTTAAAGCTCCTGAAGCAATAGAAATTGTATCGGAAGGCCGCACTGAAGCAGGAGCGTCTCCAGAAAAAGCTGAGCCGTCAACGTCGGATGAAATCCCACCAAAGCCTGAAGTCACTGCACCGGAAGCCGAGTCTACAGCACTAGTAGAGGTTACAGCAGTTGGTGAAAGTCCAGTGCAACTGGAAGGACTCAAAGAAGCACCTCAAGCACCAGCCGAAGTGAAACCGCCTGAAGCACCCCAAGCATTAACTGAAGCAAAACCTCAACTAATCTCAGCAGAGACAGCACTTGAAGCTGAAGTCGCAAGGGCAGATGAGGTTAAAGCTCTTGGTGAAAGTGCAGCTTCTGCAGGAGTTACAGGCATGCTGGAAAATGCCGCTCACGCCGAAGACAAACCGCTGACTGAGAAGGCTCTTAAACCACTCGAAGTTATGGATGAAACATTTGCTCTTCCAGTGGTAACTGGCGGGCTGCTAGAATTCGAAACTGGATTTACTGACACCGTCTCAGCACTGAAAGACACCGTTTCTGGCCAAGAGATTATAAAAGAACAACAAATTGTATCTGTACAGGAAGTCAAACCGGAAGAACTTGGCGGAGCATCTGAAATATTGCACCTGTGTCCTAGAGTCACCGGGGGTTTGTTAGAAGCTGGAGCTGAGTGGCCTGGTATGGAAGGTGTCGCGGAAACACAGAAACCTCAAGCAGAAACCGAAGTGGAAGCTTTCCAAGAAATTCAAATACAGCCTGCAGGCGCTGTACCGGAAGGTGAAGCCCCAGCACATCGTGAGGCTAAAGCTCCTGAAGCTACAGCTTCCTCGGAACCACCTCAGCCAGAAGCCGAAGTGAGGCCTTCTGAAGAAATCCCATCACAGGCTGCAGTCACTGCACCAGAAGGTGAAGTTACATCACTTCCAGAGGCTCAACCTCCTGAACAGGCCTCATCTGTGCCCGCAGGCACCGCAGAAGTAGAAGTGCCTCAAGCACTAACCGAGGGAAAATCTGCTGAAGAAATCCAAGCAGAGCCATCATGCGCTGCGCGTGAAGGTGAAGCCGCAATGGTGGCTGAACGTAAAGCTCCTGTAGAAAATGTCGCAGAAATAAAACCACTTCGTGCACCACTCGAACAGAAACCTTCCGAAGAAACCACACGACAGGCGGCAGGTACTGCACCAGAAAGTGAAGTGACAGCACTGCCAGAGGCTAAAGCTTCTGAGGAGGGTGCTTCTCTGCCAGAAAGCGCCGCAGGAGCAGATGGACTTCGAGCACAAGCTGAAGCAAAACACGGAGACAAAGTCCAAACAGAGACAACAGGCACTGTACTTGAAGGTGAAGCTGCAGTGGCGGCTGAGTTTAAAGCTCCCGATGAAGGTACAGCTTCTGCGGAAGGTACTCGTTCTTTAGAAGGTACCGCACGTGGCGAAGAGAGAGCGCGAAGTGATGAGGCTCATAGGCCACTCGAAGTTACGGATGAATTTTTCTTTCCTCCAATGGCAACTGGTGGACTGCTAGAGTTCGCAACTGAGGCTGCTGACACCGTCTCGGCACTTAAAGACACTTTTTCAAGTCAAGAGATGATCACAAAAGAACAAATCGGGTCTGTACTTGAAGTAAAGCCAGAGGAAGAGTTAAGCGGCATGCCTGAGGTATACTCCCTGTGTCCTAGAGTTGCCGGAGGTTTGTTAGAGGCTGAAGCGGAGCGGTCTGGTAAGGAAGGTGTGGAAACACAGAAACCTCAAACAGAACCCGAAGCGAAAGCTTCCGAAGAAATCCAAGCACAGCCTGCAGGCGCTCTACCGGAAGGTGAGGCTGTAGCACAGAGTCAGGCTGAAGCTCATGAAGGTGCAGCTCCCTCGGAAGGTGTCAGCGAAGCCCAAGCACCCCAGGCAAAAGCTGAAACCAAGCCTTTTGAAGAAATCCCAGCACAGGCTGCAGGCACCACATCAGAAGGTGAATGTACACTACTACCGGAAGCTAAAGTTCTTGAGAAAAGGGCATCTGTACTAGAAAGCACCGCAGTAGCTGAGGCACCTCAAGCACTAACTGAAACAAGACCGCCAGAAGAAATCCAAGCAGAGAGAACAGAAGCTGTACTTGAAGGTGAAGTCGAAGAGGTGGCTGTGTTGAAAGTTCCTGAAGAAGGAACTGCTTCTGTGCAAGGTACCGGTGTGCTAGACAGTACCGCATTTGGCGAAGTAAGACCACGAACTGAGGAGGCCGTTATACCAGTCATTGTTAGTGATGAAATTTTTCTTCGTCCAGTGGTAACTGGCGGGTTGCTGGAGTCTGAAACTGGAATTGCTGACACCGCCTCTGCTCTTACTGACGCTCTTTCAGGCCAAAAGGTGAATATTGAAGAAGAAATTGTAATTGCACAAGAGGTCCAAACCGAAGAACTGCTAGGCTGCGCGCATGAGATATTCTCTCTGAATCCTAGAGTTACCGGAGGTTTGTTGGAGGATGAAGCGCAGTTTGCAGGTGGTGTGGAAAATATCGCGGAAAAACAGGAACCTCAAGCACAAGCTGAAGTGAAAGCTTCCCAAGAAGAAACACAGCCTTCGGGCGCTGCACCCCAAGGTGAAACTGCAGCACTGCCTGAAGTTAAAGCTCCTGAAGAGAGGGGAGCTACAGCGGAGATTACTGAAGAGGCAGGGTTACCGCGAGAACAAGCCAAAGAAAAACCATACGAAGAAATCTCTGCACAGCCTTTAGCCACTGCCCCGGAAGGTGAAGTTTCACCATTACCTGACGCTAAAGCTCTTGAAGAAGGTCCGAAGGCAGCTGAAGGTGTCGCAGGAGCAGAAGCACTCCAGGCACTAACCGAAGCGAAACCTACCGCAGAAATCCCAGTCCAGACAGCTGGTACTGCACCAGAAGGGGCAGTTGTATCATTGTCTGAGGCTAATGCTGTTGAGGAGGGTGCAATCGTAGCAGGAGGCGTTGTAGAAGCAGAAAAACTTCAAGCACTACCACAAGTTCAATCTTCTGAAGTGCCAGCGGAGGCAGCTTGTGCTGCACCTAAAGGTGAGGCTACAGTAGCATATGAGGCTAATGCTCCTGAAGAAGCTGCATCTGTTCCGGTAGTTGCGCTAGAAGGTGCTGCACATGGCGAAAGCAGAGAACAAGCTGAGATTATTACTCCACTCACTGTTATGAACAAAATGTTTCTGTGCCCGAGTGCAACTGGCGGGCTGCTAGAGACCGAGAGTGGAATTACTGACACCGTTTTCGTATTACAAGGCACTTATCCGGCCCAAGAGGTCAAAGTGCAAGAAGAAACTATAACTGTAGTGGATGTCAAGTCAGAAGTAGTGCCAGAAGACACGCCTGAAAAATTCTGGTTTAGTCCCAAGGTCACCGGAGGTTTGTTAGAAACTGAAGCTGAGTGGTCTGCTTCTTTTTATGAGCAAGCACCATGCTCCTCAGATACCAAGGAGCTGGAGAGGGAGACTTCAGCCGCACGGATGGCCGCTGTAGAGGAAGTGAAGTCACTAGAGCATGTCACCGGATCAAAAAGTACCGAACAATCGGAGACCGCAATGGCAAGTCTCAGTGGCCCAGCTTCTGTATCAGGTATTGATATATCTGCAGTTCTGGCAGAAAAGCTGCTGCCAACATTGCCTGGATTCGACAGCTACAGGCAGCATGAAGTATCGACCACAGAACTAGATAGCAGGAACAAGCAAACGCTGACAGACAGTGGTCACAAGGCACAATCGCCTTTAACCGTGACTTCTGAGACAAAACTGGCACCAGAAAAAAGTAAGGGGGAAACAGAAACCGTTTATAGCTCCTATACAACGCCAGGAACTGTACATTTTATATTTCGGGTTATGGGGCACGAATCGGTAAAACAACCTGCCCCAAGTGCGCCCGTTACGAAAACTATGAAAACCTCACTGGATGCAGCCAGTCACCAAGTCGATCAAGCATCAGTAGGAGAGCAAGGGAAAACAGTGTACGTTGACGCCGGACTCGTCTATGGCTGCCCGCAGTATGACTCGGACCAGATGCATGTAGGCCCAGCATCCGTTCCTGCAAAAGCCGAAGCAGAAAAAATTTGCTCCGAAACAAAGTTGCTTCCGCCACCTCATGAGCCCATGGAAGTTGAGCTTGGTTTTGTGCCTTCTACGGAGACAGAAACGGCCACAGCTGCGCCACATCCGCAGCGTAAGCCGTCGGAACACGACTTTAATCAAGCTGCTCCTTCTTTCGAGAGCCCTTTTCCTGATCAACCCCTGCCGCCGAGAGTCATCCAAGACGATGGCCCACCTGAACGGAAGACAGACGAGCAAAGAGTTGAGGACGGCGCTGGCGGACCGGCAAAAGCCATACAAACAAGTGAGTGACGTAATGTCAATCCTTCTTATGGAACCGACGTTTCTGGTAACAGCAGCCGGAACCTACTGAATCAAAACCTAGCGCTAAGGTCTCTCCATTTTGATAAGAATACCATGGTTCCCTCAGACAGCCAGAAACGACGGCCAAATTTGCAACTTGTTCTTCGAGCAGAAACATATTGACTCCCAAGATGGTTGAGAAATCGAATGCCCGGATCTTTACATTGAACTTTTTTGATGGCATTTCCAGAAACAGAAGACGCTGAAGACCTGCGCACCCAGCTTCACGACCAAGCGAGCAATCCTGAAGATTTAGCGACTGCCCCGTCTGCTCGTGATATAACAGAGAGCACAGTGGGCATGATTACAAGCACTTCTTTCGATTCCGAAAGGTCTGCAATTACATCGGGACGTATGCAAGCAATGGAAGAGAAAAATTTATTTGCCTGTCCGCCTCTTCGTACCGATGGGCGGCTAGTGGAAAGGGACTTGTCACGCGAAACAAGCCTGCTAACTGAGCCGCCTTTCCTCACATATCAAAAGCACAAGGAACAAGTTCTGAAATCAGTTCATAAAGAACCTCATGTCCAAAAAGATTCGTTGCAACCAAAAGCCGAAACAGAACCGTCTGAGCCACTTTCTCAAGACCAGGGACAGAAAACAGATGTTGCGCCTGCAACAGAACGTGAACTGTCTCATGCCGAAGAGGGTTCGCAACAAGGTCCTAATAAAGCCGCAACAGAAATGCCCATTCCCGCCTCTCAGACTGAATTAACCCCGGATACAAAGGAGGCTGCGCCGGCGAACACGGAGGTAGTTGAATATGAAGGACAACTGGTAGAAAAAGAAGGCGGTCCTAAGGCGGAAACGGAGCCACCTGTTTTTGAAGCTCAAGATCTCAAGAAAGAAGCTGATTCCAAAGCAGATCATGAAGAACCTCACGTTGAGAAAGATTTGTCGCAACTAAAAGTTGAATCCGAAATGCCGGCCGCGGCTACGCAACCAGATTTGCTGGCGCCAAGCAGTGCTCCGTCTGCCGACAAGGAAACAGTGCAACACGAGGCAGAAGGGCTACAGCAGCAAATGCAAAGCGGTGCGCAGGTAGGAATTGAGGCGCCTCTTCCTCAAGACCAAGATCACAAAACAGAGGCAGCGCCTGGAACAGAACCTCAACTGCATCATTTAGAAGAAGATTCGTCGAAAACAAAAGTCGAAACAGAAATACCCATGACCGCCTCTCAGACTGAAATAACCCCGGATACAAAGCAGGCTGCGCCGGCGAACACGGAGGTAGTTGAATATGAAGGACAACTGGTAGAAAGAGAAGACGGTCCTAAGGCGGAAACGGAGCCATCTGTTGTTGAAGCTCAAGATCTCAAGACAGAAGCTGATTCTAAAGCAGATCATGAAGAACCTCACGTTGAGAAAGATTTGTCGCAACCAAAAGTCGAATCTGTACTGCCGGAGGCTGCTACGCAACCAGACTTGCTGGCGCCAAGCAGTGCCCCGTCTGCCGACAAGGAAACAGGGCAACACGAGGGAGAAGGGCTACAGCAGCAAATGCAAAGCGGCGCGCAGGTAGAAATTGAGGCGCCTCTTCCTCATGACCAAGATCACAAAACAGAGGCAGCGCCTGCAACAGAACCTCAACTGCATCATTTAGAAGAAGATTCGTCGAAAACAAAAGTCGAAACAGAAATACCCATGACCGCCTCTCAGACTGAAATAACCCCGGATACAAAGCAGGCTGCGCCGGCGAACACGGAGGTAGTTGAATATGAAGGACAACTGGTAGAAAGAGAAGACGGTCCTAAGGCGGAAACGGAGCCATCTGTTGTTGAAGCTCAAGATCTCAAGACAGAAGCTGATTCTAAAGCAGATCATGAAGAACCTCACGTTGAGAAAGATTTGTCGCAACCAAAAGTCGAATCTGTACTGCCGGAGGCTGCTACGCAACCAGACTTGCTGGCGCCAAGCAGTGCTCCGTCTGCCGACAAGGAAACAGTGCAACACGAGGGAGAAGGGCTACAGCAGCAAATGCAAAGCGGCGCGCAGGTAGAAATTGAGGCGCCTCTTCCTCATGACCAAGATCACAAAACAGAGGCAGCGCCTGGAACACAACCTCAACTGCATCATTTAGAAGAAGATTCGTCGAAAACAAAAGTCGAAACAGAAATACCCATGACCGCCTCTCAGACTGAATTAACCCCGGATACAAAGGAGGCTGCGCCGGCGAACACGGAGGTAGTTGAATATGAAGGACAACTGGTAGAAAGAGAAGGCGGTTCTAAGGTGGAAACGGAGCCATCTGTTGTTGAAGCTCAAGATCTCAAGACAGAAGCTGATACAAAAGCAGATCATGAAGAACCTCACGTTGAGAAAGATTTGTCGCTACCAAAAGTCGAATCTGCACTGCCGGAGGCTGCTACGCAACCAGACTTGCTGGCGCCAAGCAGTGCCCCGTCAGCCGACAAGGAAACAGGGCAACACGAGGGAGAAGGGCTACAGCAGCAAATGCAAAGCGGCGCGCAGGTAGAAATTGAAGCGCCTCTTCCTCAAGACCAAGATCACAAAACAGAGACAGCGCCTGCAACAGAACCTCAACTGCATCATTTAGAAGATTCGTCGAAAACAAAAGTCGAAACAGAAATACCCATGACCGCCTCTCGGACTGAATTAACCCCGGGTACAAAGGATGCTGCGCCGGCGGACACGGAGGTAGTTGTATATGAAGGACAACTGGTAGAAAGAGAAGTACCAACCGGTCCTAAGGCGGAAACGGGGCCATGTGTTGTTGAAGCTCAAGATCTCAAGACAGAAACTGATTCCAAAGCAGATCATGAAGAACCTCACGTTGAGAAAGATTTGTCGCAACCAAAAGTCGAATCTGAATTGCCGGAGGCTGCTACGCAACCAGATTTGCTGGTGCCAAGCAGTGCCCCGTCTGCCGACAAGGAAACAGTGCAACACGAGGGAGAAGAGCTACAGCAGCAAATGCAAAGCGGCGCTCAGGTAGAAATTGAGGCGCCTCTTCCTCAAGACCAAGATCACAAAACAGAGGCAGCGCCTGCAACAGAACCTCAACTGCATCATTTAGAAGAAGATTCGTCGAAAACAAAAGTCGAAACAGAAATACCCATGACCGCCTCTCGGACTGAATTAACCCCGGGTACAAAGGAGGCTGCGCCGGCGGACACGGAGGTAGTTGAATATGAAGGACAATTGGTAGAAAGAGAAGGCGGTTCTAAGGCGGAAACGGAGCCATCTGTTGTTGAAGCTCAAGACCTCAAGACAGAAGCTGATACCAAAGCAGATCATGAAGAACCTCACGTTGAGAAAGATTTGTCGCAACCAAAAGTCGAATCTGAATTGCCGGAGGCTGCTGCGCAACCAGAGTTGCTGGTGCCAAGCAGTGCCCCGTCTGCCGACAAGGAAACAGTGCAACACGAGGGAGAAGAGCTACAGCAGCAAATGCAAAGCGGCGCTCAGGTAGAAATTGAGGCGCCTCTTCCTCAAGACCAAGATCACAAAACAGAGGCAGCGCCTGCAACAGAACCTCAACTGCATCATTTAGAAGAAGATTCGTCGAAAACAAAAGTCGAAACAGAAATACCCATGACCGCCTCTCGGACTGAATTAACCCCGGGTACAAAGGAGGCTGCGCCGGCGGACACGGAGGTAGTTGAATATGAAGGACAATTGGTAGAAAGAGAAGGCGGTTCTAAGGCGGAAACGGAGCCATCTGTTGTTGAAGCTCAAGACCTCAAGACAGAAGCTGATACCAAAGCAGATCATGAAGAACCTCACGTTGAGAAAGATTTGTCGCAACCAAAAGTCGAATCTGAACTGCCGGAGGCTGCTGCGCAACCAGATTTGCTGGCGCCAAGCAGTGCCCCGTCTCCCGACAAGGAAACAGTGCAACACGTGGGAGATGAGCTACAGCAGCAAATGCAAAGCGGCGCTCAGGTAGAAATTGAGGCGCCTCTTCCTCAAGACCAAGACCACAAAACAGAGGCAGCGCCTGCAACAGAACCTCAACTGCATCATTTAGAAGAAGATTCGTCGAAAACAAAAGTCGAAACAGAAATACCCATGACCGCCTCTCGGACTGAATTAACCCCGGGTACAAAGGAGGCTGCGCCGGCGGACACGGAGGTAGTTGAATATGAAGGACAATTGGTAGAAAGAGAAGGCGGTTCTAAGGCGGAAACGGAGCCATCTGTTGTTGAAGCTCAAGACCTCAAGACAGAAGCTGATACCAAAGCAGATCATGAAGAACCTCACGTTGAGAAAGATTTGTCGCAACCAAAAGTCGAATCTGAACTGCCGGAGGCTGCTGCGCAACCAGATTTGCTGGCGCCAAGCAGTGCCCCGTCTCCCGACAAGGAAACAGTACAACACGTGGGAGATGAGCTACAGCAGCAAATGCAAAGCGGCGCTCAGGTAGAAATTGAGGCGCCTCTTCCTCAAGACCAAGACCACAAAACAGAGGCAGCGCCTGCAACAGAACCTCAACTGCATCATTTAGAAGAAGATTCGTCGAAAACAAAAGTCGAAACAGAAATACCCATGACCGCCTCTCGGACTGAATTAACCCCGGGTACAAAGGAGGCTGCGCCGGCGGACACGGAGGTAGTTGAATATGAAGGACAACTGGTAGAAAGAGAAGTACCAAGCGGTCTTAAGGCGGAAACGGAGCCATCTGTTGTTGAAGCTCAAGATCTCAAGACAGAAGCTGATTCTAAAGCAGATCATGAAGAACCTCACGTTGAGAAAGATTTGTCGCAACCAAAAGTCGAATCTGAACTGCCGGAGGCTGCTACGCAACCAGATTTGCTGGCGCCAAGCAGTGCCCCGTCTGCCGATAACGAAACAGTGCAACACGAGGGAGAAGAGCTACAGCAGCAAATGCAAAGCGGCGCGCAGGTAGAAATTGAGGCGCCTCTTCCTCAAGACCAAGATCACAAAACAGAGGCAGCGCCTGGAACAGAACCTCAACTGCATCATTTAGAAGAAGATTCGTCGAAAACAAAAGTCGAAACAGAAATACCCATGACCGCCTCTCAGACTGAATTAACCCTGGATACAAAGGAGGCTGCGCCGGCGAACACGGAGGTAGTTGAATACGAAGGACAACTGGTAGAAAGAGGAGCTCCAAGCGATGCTACGGCGGGAAAGGGGGCGCCTCTTTTTAATGATCAAGAGCTCAAAACAGAAGCTGATGCCAAAGCAGATCATGATGAACATCATGTTGCAAAGGATTCGACGCAACCAGGAGTCGAAATTGAGCAGTTAGTGGCTAGCACGCCAGTAGATGTCTTGCTTGGTGCTAAAAACAGCGCCGCGTCTGCCGACAAAGAAACATTGAAAAACGAAGGACAACTGATAGAAAAAGGATTAAGTGAATCAAAGCTAGATACTGAGGTGCCACTTCCTGAAAATACAGAACGTAGGTCGGAGAACGTGGAAATCGAAGAAATTGAAGCTCACCCGGAGAATACGCCGGCGGAAAGCGATGACTTTCTTCCAGAAGGAATACCAGACCCAGTTGCTGGGCTTGCGGACTTCATTGAAGATGAAGACGCATTGTCAGGGAATGTTCCCAGCACTAGGGCACAAAACGAGGAGCTGAATGTGGAAGTTCCATACAGACCAGGTCGGCCGGAAAAAGACAGGAAAAAGCAGGAAGACTACGAAGCCATTGAAGAAGCACTTGTTCAACTGGAAGTAAAACCCGGAATAGAATCGACACCGATGACTACAGGGGAGAAGGCAGCCGCTGTTGACACCGTAGCACAGCCTGTTTCAGAGACAGCAACTTTCATGCCCGAGCCCTCAGCAAAATTTGATTCTTCAGAAGCGATCCCGGGTTTGAAAACCCCACCTTTAGTCACAGAGGAGCCCGCACATCCCATAACAGACTCGCTTGAACTTGGTAAAAAAGCAAATTTAGAGGGTTCGACAAAAGTGCTACCTATTCATGACACGCCTATGGCACAAATATCAGTGAGTGAGGCTGAAGGAAAGGTCGTACCAGAAAATAAAGATGCTGCGGCGCCTGTAACGGAGTTGGTAGAGTACAAACCAGAAGACTCGGAGAAGGATCAAACTGTGCAGGCGCCTTCAGAATCAAAGTCACCTCTTGAGTCCGGGGCCGAACTTGCTGCTTCCAAAGGAGCAGCTGGCCTCGAATGCAATAAGCAGGAAGACTACGAAGGCATTGAGGAAGCACTTCGTCATCTGGAAGAAAAATCCGGAACAGAAGCGACACCGATAATTACAGAGGAGAAGACAGCTACGGTTGACAACGTAACACAGCCTGTTTCAGAGACAGTAACTTACATACCTGATCGATCAGAAAAAGTTGATTCCTCAGAAGCGGTGTCGGGTCGGAAAACCCCACCTTTAGTCACAGAGGAGTCCGCACATCCCATAACAGGCTCCCTTGAACTTGGTAAAAAAGGAAATTTAGAGGGTTCGACAGAAGTGCTACCTATTCATGAAACGCCGATGTCACAAATATCTGTGAGTTATGCGGAAGGAAAGGTGGTACTAGAAAAAGATGCAGTCGCGCCTGTAATGGAGTTGGTAGAGTACAAGCCAGAAGACTCGGTGAAGGATCGAACTGTGCAGGCGCCTTCAGAATCAAAGCCACCTCTTGAGTCCGAGGGCGAAGTTGCTGCTGCCAAAGCAGCCGCTGGCCTCGAATACAATAAGCAGGAAGACTACGAAGGCATTGAGGAAGCACTTCGTCAACTGGAAGAAAAACCCGGAACAGATGCGACACTGACAACTACAGAGGGGAAGACAGCTGCTGTTGACACCGTATTACAGCCTGTTTCAGAGACGGTAACTTTCATACCCGAGCGCTCAGAAAGAGTTGATTCCTCAGAAGCGCCGTCGGGTTGGAAAACCCCACCTTTAGTCACAGAGGAGCCGGCACTTCCCATAATCAAAGAAACAGACTCCATTGAACTTGGTAAACAAGAGGATATTGAGGGTTCGACAGAAGTTCTGCCTATTCATGAAACGCCTATGGCGCAAATGTCAGTGAGTGAGCCTGAAGGGAAGGTCGCACCAGAAACTAAAGATGCTGCCACGCCTGTAATGAAATTGGTAGAGTGCAAGCCAGAAGACTCGGAGAAGGATCAAACTGTACAGGCGCCTTCAGTATCAAAGGCTCCTCTTGAGTCCGGGCCCGAAGTTGCTGCTCGAAAAGGAGCAGCTGGCCTCGAATGCAATAAGCAGGAAGACTACGAAGGCATTGAGGAAGCACTTCGTCAACTGGAAGAAAAAACCGGAAGAGAAGCGACACCGACGACTACAGAAGAGAAGACAGCTGCTGATGACGCCGTAGCACAGCCTGTTTCAGAGACGGTAACTTTCATACCCGAGCGCTCAGAAAGAATTGATTCCTCAGAAGCGCTGTCGGGTTGGAAAACCCCACCTTTAGTCACAGAGGAGCCGGCACTTCCCATAATCGAAGAAACAGACTCCATTGAACTTTGTAAACATGAGACTATTGAGGGTTCGACAGAAGTGCTACCTATTCATGAAACGCCTATGGCGCAAATATCAGTGAGTGAGGCAGAAGGGAAGGTCGTACCAGAAAATAAAGATGCTACCGCGCCTGTAACGGAGTTGGTAGAGTACAAGCAAGAAGACTCGGAGAAGGATCAAACTGTACAGGCGCCTTCAGATTCAAAGCCACCTCTTGAGTCCGGGGCCGAATTTGCTGCTGCCCAAGGAGCCGCTAACCTCGAATGCAATAAGCAGGAAGACTACGAAGGCATTGAGGAAGCACTTCGTCAACTGGAAGAAAAACCCGGTACAGAAGCGACACCAACGACTACAGAGGAGAAGACAGCTGCTGTTGACACCGTAGCACAGCCTGTTTCAGAGACGGTAACTTTCATACCCGAGCGCTCAGAAAGAGTTGATTCCTCAGAAGCGCTGTCGGGTTGGAAAACCCCACCTTTAGTCAAAGAGGAGCCAGCACTTCCAATAATCGAAGAAACAGACTCCACTCAACCTGGTAAACATGAGAATATTGAGGGTTCGGCAGAAGTGCTACCTATTCATGAAACACCTATGACACAAATATTGATGAGTGACACAGAGGTCAAGGTGGTGCCAGAAAATAAAGATGCAGTCGCGCCTGGAATGGAGCTGGTAGAGTACAAGCCAGAAGACTCGGAGAAGGATCAAACTGTGCAGGCGCCGTCAGAATCAAAGCCACCTCTTGAGTCCGGGGCCGAAGTTGATGGTGCCAAAGGAGCCGCTAACTACGTATGGAGTAAGCAGGAAGACTACGAAGGCATTGAAGAAGCCCTTCGTCAACTGGAAGAAAAACCCGGTACAGAAGCGACGCCGACGACTACAGAGGAGAAGACAGCTGCTGTTGACACCATAGCACAGCCTGTTTCAGAGGCGGTAACTTTCATACCCGAGCGCTCAGAAAAAGTTGATTCCTCAGAAGCGCTGTCCGGTTGGAAAATCCCACCTTTAGTCACAGAGGAGCCGGCATTTCCCATAATCGAAGAAACAGACTCCATTGAAATTGGTAAACAAGAGAATATAGAGAGTTCGACAGAAGTGCTACCTGTTCATGAAACGCCTATGGCGCAAATATCAGCGAGTGAGGCTGAAGGGAAGGTATTACCAGAAAATAAAGATGCTGTCGCGCCTATAATGGAGTTTGTAGAGTACAAGCCCGAAGACTCGGAGAAGGATCGAACTGTGCAGGCGCCTTCGGAATCAAAGGCACCGCTTGAGTCCGGGGCCGAAGTTGCTGCTGGCAAAGGAGCCGCTGGCCTCGAATGCAATAAGCAGGAAGACTACGAAGGCATTGAAGAAGCACTTCGTCAACTGGAAGGAAAACCCGGTACAGAAGAGACACCGACGACTACAGAGGAGAAGACAGGCGCCGTTGACAACGCAGCACAGCCTGTTTCAGAGAAGGCAACTTCCACTGCCGAGCACGCAGGGGAAACCCCAGCTTTAGTCATGGAAGAGCCCGCACTTCCTATAATCGAAGCAACAGACTTCCTTGACCTTGGCAAACAAGAAAATTTTGTAGGTTCGAGAGAAGGGCAACCGATTCTAGAAAAGCATATGGATCAAATCTTGGTGTGCGACGTTGAAGCGAAGACGGGACCAGAAAATAAAGATGTCGCGCCTGTAATGGAATTGGTAGAGTACAAGCCAGAAGACTCGAAGAAGGATGAAACTTCGCAAGCGCCTTCAGAATCAAAGCCATCTCTTCCTCTTGAATCTGGAGCCGAAGTTGCTGCTGCCAAAAGAGCAGTCACTGCAGAATATAGTAAGCAGGAAGACTACGAGGGCCTTGAGGAAGCACTTCGTCAACTGAAAGAAAAACCCGAAACCGATACTACGCCTACTGCTGCGGAGGAGAAGACGCCGTCGGTTGACAAAGACGTATCGCTGCCTCATGCGGAGGCGGTAACCTGCATACCTGGGCGGTCCGAAGAAGGCCGCCTCTTTGAAGATAGTTCGCTCGTACGTTCTGGTGAGGCTGGTGAAAGTCATCTGGTGGATACTGAAGTGGAAGGATCATCAACCACTGCGGAGCAGAAGCGAGCCTTCTTGCCGGAGCCGGAGCAGGCAGCAATAAATATTCCCCAGAAAGTCCGCGAATCTGAGGATGCTTGCAGAGATTCTTCCAGTATGGCTAGCGAAGGAAGAAAGAAATCAAGTATAGATAAGGGAGGCAAACTGCCTGCCGCAGTTAGTGACTGGAAGGCAGTAGTTGACAGTTCTGTGCACAGAGGGAACATTCCTGAAGCCGACGTCAAAGCAGCCACCGCAGAAGTGGTTGATACGAGCCTCCCCACGAGCCCATCGGGGGCGTGGGCGCATGAAGAAAGGCCGTGGTTCCCTGCTCTGCGAGGTGAGCAGTTGGTAGGAATGCCCAACGACGAGGTAGCTCCTGCAGTGCCAACGGATAAAGAAAAACCGTTATCCAGCATAACGGGGTCTGATTTAGCCTATAAGAATTCAGCCGAGTCGTTTGGTTTCGCAGAGAGTTTGTCCGGTTTGAGGCGACGTTCTGACTCGCTTCTGAGAGAACGTAGGATGGAAGCCAACGTTTATTATGTTCACAGTCTGGAACGATGCGGGCCGGCAAAAGACGAGCGCTCTCAAGAACCAGGCTCTGGTGGTCAAGTACAACGCGATAAATCTTTAGAGGGATCAGTGGTGACGAATGTTTCCAGAGGTGAGCAAGTTGTAACTGACGACCAACCACCCGGACCACCGCCATCTGGTCAGTCTGAAGGCGGGAAAATGTTTACCGTTACAGAAAGCGTCAGTTACCAGCGACTCGTCTCCGAAGTAAATGATACCGAGTCGCTTCCTAAGCTGCCAAAGAGAAAAGGCAGAATAAAAGATCAGCCAGATAGTGTCACTGCAGTTCAAACTCGCTCATTCAAATTCAGTGCTCCACCGGATGTCTCCGGTAACTCAGCCGACATAGAGGATTCCAGTGCGCGAGTTAAATTCACGACACTGAAGGCTGCTTCAACTTCTACGGGAAACTTAACGTCTCGATTAGAAAAGACGGACATCACGAACGAGGAAGTCGTCTACTTCAGCAGCGACGCTGGCTCACCGAGAGGGCGACTTACTTCCGTGAAGAAGAGCTCCTCGTGCTGCCTCGTGAGAATCGACGATGACGAGGATGACAGCGGGGAGCCCGGTTTACCCAGTGGATCGTCCCGTCCTGGCTTACCTCCAAGGCAGACTTATTTCGATTTCAAGGCGAACTTTCAACGAGCAGTTGCTGTTCCTTACGCAGGTGAATTGCCAGAATCCGCTGCTGAGTGTAAACAAACTCGGTTCTTATCGGCAAGTATATCGCGGCACGATGACGAAAGTGACTCTTCTCGTCGTTCCTCCGACAAGGGAGGAACAGGCAAACGTAGAGACAGTGTTCCCCATCGAGATCCGTACGACAAATCTTGGGATGCCATGTCAACACCTGGGCCGAGTGGTTGGACTAGAAAGACGGATGTAGACCCCGAGGCGACGGAACTCCTAGACCTAGAATTATCGCAAGAGGCCTCGTTAAAGGGAGCAGTTAATCCTCCGTGCCACGCCAGTGAGGTCCAGTCGCTCCTAGCCTGCACGCTGTGCGGGCAGTCCTTCTTCCGTAGCAACCCAACGCACGCCGAAATGTGTTCTGGCTACCACAAGGAGAGACCCGTTCCCGAGGCTACAAGCGGCACTCCAACTCCACCGACACCAGAATGCTTGGAGAGGTACGTGCTCAGTGTGGTAGATGAAGATGACGTGAGCGACGTCTTGCGGCAAGCCTGGAGGGATCATGAGACTGCGATGCTTGCCTCTGCCGTGTGGTCGCTGTACCGCTGCGTCCCCAACGCCTTCTTCATCATCAGAGAGCGGGAAAAGCGGCCCACATCCAGTGAGTAATGCTTTTATCTTCAAAAGCTTTCTTTTTCTTCACCTAACGCATGTCTGTGTACACAGATGTAATTCACTACTGTTTCATGGTGCCCTCACGTAGTAGCCCCGATATAATGTTCAAACTGTCGACTTTTCACGCTTGAGCGGCAGTTTGCGAGATGGAGCGGAACATTTTCTGTCTTTAAAAACACAGCAGTAAGGCTTAGGTGCTGCATAGGGGAATGGCATCTGAGGGGCGCTTACTTCGTTACTACTGCAGAGCTTTGTATTCAATGTCATTATACTCGTCGTCGTACTGCGGGACGCTTTCGTCGTAGTCGAGTTAAATAAAGGCGCAGATCGAGACGGCGGGAATTAGGCCCATAGGCGTTAGGCGCCTATGGGCCTCACGCCTATTGGCGTCGCACTGCCTTTTCAGCGTAACTTTCGCGTGGCTCAGGATACATGGATATCGGGGCTGCTTTGCGAGTTTGCGGCCGAAAATTCACTTTCAGGTATGCGCTATTACACGATAACGTAAGGAGCTCCTTCTACTGAAAGCCCGGCATCGTCGTCCGTCGTACTGCGTTGGCTGGAAAAAATTCCATAAGTTTGAAATGGAGCTAACGAATTCGGGAAACGTCCAGATGAAGCCAAAATTGGTGATGGAGGTTCCTCTAATCGAATTATTTCAGAAGATAGAAGTAATTCAGTAAAAGAAATTAGCCCTCATTACGGCCCGAACCAAGGCCCTCTGCATGCCAGGCGGGCACAGAACGCATAGACCAAGGAGGGTCTTTGGATCAACCGTTTTAGAGGAGCACCTAGTGACCGTTTCGTGGTCTGTATGACTTCGTAGCGTGTTCTTGGGATGTGTACTAATGTTACAGTTATTTGAAAAATAAAACCAGACATAAACTAACTGGGCGGCCAGAAATTCCGTTGAATTGAAAGGCTGCGTTATGGTGGTTCATAGTGCTGAAACAAATGGTGAGTATGTGCACGAGTACGAGTGAACGTTCTGAATTAGGCTCACAGCAACGAGCATCCATTTTCGCCGTAAATCATAAACGCCTGATCACTCGGTGCGCATCGCGTCGACGTTAAGTACGACCACATCTTTCGCGAGGACCTCTATTTGTCTGAGGCACGAATCGGGTATTGGTACATTAATAACGCGTGCGCGACCGAGCTGTGTTGTGCTGTGACCGACGTGTCAACCTGCGAAAACGTCTCCGGTTGAGCTTTGCACAAGAATTCATAACGAAAAATGTTCGCGAGTTTTAAGTTGCGCGTGCCCTTCAACCGACAGGGTATGCATGTAAGCACCGTCAGCTTGAAATGAAGCGCGAACAAAATTGAAACGCAGGCATGAACAATAAATATTTTAGGAAGTACAGATGTAGTCTATTAACGATTTCGAGGATCGGTCTTTACGCCTCCGATGCGAAAGTCAACCGGTCTAGTATTCTGCCTCCCTAGAGTAGTATTTTCTGGTTTTGCGGGGATACAGGAGAAAGCAGGCTGCTCTTAATCTCCTTCTATCTCAGGAATCTGACCCACCGGCAGCTATCCTAATTCAAGAACCCCACCTAATGCCTATGAAGCTCCAAGACTATGTGACTTATCAGCACGACCAGTTAACTGCCACGTTAGTGCACAAATTATACACTGCCATATTGCACGACACTTTAGAGCCGGATGTTGCGCACTGCTATATAACTATTCTTCCTCTCCAGAGAGGAGCGGCAAGCACGCACGTATTGAATGTATACAGCCCTCCAAAAGACAGGAACGCAAAATTGGGTTCCCTCAAAGAAATTTCTGACCTTAGCGGGCCATGCCCCCTGCGTGATTGGAGGCGACTTCAACGCACCACACCCTTCATGGGGCTACCCGGCGGCGACACCGAAAGGCAGAAAACTAGAAGAAGTAGTGGCGCAAGAGGGGTTATCGATCCTCACCGATCCCACTTACCCTACGAGGCTGGGAAACAGTGTCAGTAGAGATACATGTCCTGACCTGACGTTCACCAAGAACATACAAAACGCCATTTGGAAGAATACCGAACAGCACCTGGGAAGCGATCACTTCATACTCTCTCTGGAGATAAGCACAAACGCGTGCAAGCGCAAAATAGGTATCGCAAGAGTTACGAACTGGGACAGGTGGAGAAAGGCCCAGGCATCTACTGCAAATACTATTACCGACCTAGAGGAATGGGTTAAAGATGAGGTGCACTCTTTGAAAGCCTTTACAAAAGAGGTCTGCACGACAAAAGATTGCCCAGCGGTCGATCCGCACCTTCTACATTTATGGGAAGCGAGGCACTCATTGACAAAGAGATGGCGCAGACAACGGCTTAACCGCAAACTCAAGAAAAAAATAGAGGAGATAAACAAAAAGGCAGAATCCTATGCCATATCCTTAACCAGACAGAACTGGCATTCGCTCTGCGATGGTATTCAGGGGAAGCTAGGTGTGTCAAAGACTTGGAAGCTCCTACGTGTCCTAATCGACCCCAGCAGCAGCAAGTCGGCCACTAAAGACAGGCTCACGAAGATCGTACACACCACCCCGGGTACGGACACAGAGTTGATCGAAAAGCTCAAGACCAGGTATCTGTGCACGGACCAAGTCGTGGAACAGCCGGAGTATCCTGGACTGCCAAATCCCAAGCTGGACCTCCCACTCACGAAAGAAGAAATCAAAGCAGAAATCGCGGCCATGAGAAAAAATGCAGCTCCAGGTCCAGATCAAATAACAGCGAAGCTCTTATTTAACCTCAGCGATGACACCATCACCGCGCTGGTGGAATGCTTCAACGAGCAGCATTGGGCTACAGGAACGTTACCAATATCCTGGAAGACAGCCGAGGTTCGGTTCATTCCGAAGGCGAACAAACCCCTTAAACTGGATAATCTACGACCGATATCGCTGACCTCGTGTTTGGGGAAGCTCATAGAGAGGGTCATCAACACGAGACTGAGTAGATACTTAGAAGAAAACAACCTCCTACCTAATACTCAATTCGGCTTTCGCCCTCACCTATCGACACAGGACGCCCTCTTGTACCTGTACAAAGACCTCCTTGAGACACCTCCCAAGTCACAGACAAGGGCCATCCTGGCACTTGATTTGAAAGGAGCGTTCGATAACGTTCTACATAAAAACATCCTGCAAAGCCTCGCCGATACCAACTGTGGCGCAAGAACCTACAACTATATCAAAAACTTCTTATCAGTCAGGCAAGCCACTATAAACTTCGGTGGAATAAAATCAGATCCCATCACTCTAGGCCCGAGGGGAACTCCGCAAGGGGCGGTACTGTCACCCCTCTTGTTCAATTTGGCTATGAAAGATCTACCAGGCCTTCTTTCCGAAATCCCCGGCGTCAAACACACATTATATGCGGATGATATCACTGTCTGGTGCAACTCGGGGAGTGACGCAGAGATCGAGGAGCGTCTTCAAGCAGCAGCCGACACGGTGGACCGGTACGCCAGGGAGAGAGGTCTCCAGTGTGCGCCGGAAAAGTCCGAGTTGCTAATCCTGAAGAACCCGAGGACACCCCTAGCGCAGAACATCTCGGTGTATATAGAGAACCACCCAGTACAGAAACCCACGGAGATCAAGATACTAGGGCAGTATATCCCGCAGGGGCGACAGAACACCACCACTATGAAGAAGCTTACAACATCCACCGAGCAAATCCTCCGCATGATACATCGTATCCGAAATAAACACCATGGCATGAAGGAAAGGGACACCATCCGCTTAGTGCAAGCTTTCGTGATCTCTCGGATAATGTACGGGACGGCATTCCTTAACCTCTCCAGGTCGGAAATTGAAAAGTTGGAGGTACTCATCAGGAAAGCCTACAAGACGGCACTGGGGTTACCAAACTCCACGCCAACAGCAAAGCTCATGGCTCTAGGAGTACATAATACCCTCAAAGAGATGTGGGAAGCACAATGGTTCTCACAACTGAATCGGCTCGCACTCACAAAACCCGGCAGAGAACTGCTCGATAAAATCCATGTTAATCTGCCCTATACAATTGACCAAAGGGAAGAGGTCCCACGCGATGTGAGAAGACGCATAAACGTGCACCCCATTCCGCGGAATATGCATCCCGCATATAACACCGAGAGGAGGAAAGCAAGAGGTGAATCCCTGCAGAAGAAATGGGACAAGCAAATTAACACCCTTTACGTGGACGCAGCAGGACCAAATAATGGGGTCATGACTATTGTGGTCTCAACGCCTTCAGGGTCGATGGTGAACTGCGCCTCGGTGAAAACATCTAACCCCACTCACGCAGAGGAGGCAGCTATTGCATTAGCTGTAGCATCTAACCCCAACGCCGTTGTGCTCACTGATTCCCAGAACGCCTGTCGAAACTTCAATAACGGATTAATTCACAAGTCAGGGTTGTCATTGCTGACTAAGCATCCACCCAACCAGGTCTCAGTAATCTGGTTCCCCGGTCACCTGGAACTACCAGGAGGAAACGAAGCCGCCCACAGGCATGCCCGAGCTCTTCTATACCGGACGTCTCCCCCTGATGACCATGAAGGGTGCCGCGACCTAATAGGCTTAGCAGTGTATGCTGACAATCTTGCGCCATACAGAACAGCCAGAAAGGAGTACCCAACACCACACAAATCCCTCAACAAGTTAGAAGAGAACACCCTTAGGAGACTACAAACCAACACCTACCCAACACCAGCTAAATTACACCAGTGGTACCCTACACTATACTCTCCACAGTGTCCACATTGTGGAGCGGTAGCTAACCTCTACCATATGGTGTGGGCATGCCAATATAATCCCTTAGTTGACCCCATTCCCAACCCCTCGGAGGAGCAGTGGGAGGCTATTCTGCTCAGCGATGATCCTGACCGTCAGCACTGGCTGGTGGGGAGGGCCAGCGCAGCAGCAGCAGCCAGTGGACTACCGGACTAGGCGGTCCACCCACATGTTCGGAGAACATTGAAGAAATAAAGACGTTTGTAATCAATCAATCAATCAATCTGGTTTTGCACTTCGCGTTTCAGTTTAGTTTAGTTGATGGGGGTTTAACGTCCCAAAGCGACTAAGGCTATGAGAGACGCCGTAGTGAAGGGCTCCGGGAATTTCGACCACCTGGGGTTTTTTAACGTGCACTGACATCGCACAGTACACAGGCCTCTAGAATATCGCCTCCATCGAAATTCGACCGCCACGGCCGGGATCGAACCCGCGTCTTTCGGGCCAGCAGCCGAGCGCCATAACCACTCAGCCACCGCGGCGGCTGCACATCTCGTTTCATTTGACGCTGATAATACATGTTGCCCGGGTCGCCTAGTGATCATCTCAAGCCAATCAAAGTTCTGAACTGATTCAGAGTCTCCTCATAAAGAAAACCTTTCATAAGAAGAAGAGGGTGAGTAAGCTAAAAGATCATCTCACTTCGGGTGAACATCGAAGTCGTACCTTAAGGGAGGGAAGGGAGGAAGAGTGAAAAGGGTGAGGCAGAAAAGCACAATACTTTTGGGACCAAATTAAACTGGAACGAGGCAGTTCATAAGCGAATGCAGAGAGCAAAACAAGAGGAAGTGCAAACGCCGCTAGTTACGAGGTGCTCGCGAGGAGAGATATCGTTATCTGAAATGATAGTAACTACAAGTATTTGTTACGCTTGAAGTTAAATTCCTCATTTTGCGGCTTATGTTTCAGTTATGTCGGCGTTTTATTTAAAAAATCATTGAGCAAAATCCGGTTGGTGCACGGCACGCTTCGGTAGGTCCAGCCACTACAGCTTATCTGCGCAGCACGTGTCCAGCTCACTTGTGCTCAAAACAGTGGCGTTGAAACTGTCCGACCACCTTCTAACAGAATTAGGACTATTTAATAATAGGTGAGTTTGATGTCGACATACTAAAGAAAAACTGGCAGGTTATTTGGAGCCCACAAAATTGGTTTTGGGAACTCTTTGAGCTGCAAGTATAAGGGAAACAGTTGCATGCAGATCAAGGGACACAAGAAAAATGCTGTACATAGTTTTTGTTTGCTTGTTTGTTTCCTTTTCTTCATAACCACCATTTCCTCTTTCTTCCTGTATTATTAGTGGTTTTTGAGGAAACGAAATGGCGCAGTAGCTGCCTAACTTCTTGGAGGACACTTCAGCCGCGCCGTGATGGAAGGGATAAAGGAGGAAGTGAGAGAAAAAAGGAAGAAAGGTGCCGTACTCGACGGCGCCGGAATAATTTCTACCACCGGGGGGGTCTTTGACACCAGCCGCGATGGCTCAGTGGTTAAGGTGCTCGGCTACTGATCCGGAGTAGCCGGGTTCGAACCCGACCGCGGCGGCTGTGTTTTGATGCAGGCGAAACGCAAAGGCGCACGTGTGTTGTGCGATGTCAGTGCACGTCAAAGATCCCCAGGTGGTCGAAATTATTCCGGAGCCCTCCACTACGGCACCTCTTTCTTCCTTTCTTCTTTCACTCCCTCCTTTATCCCTTCCCTTACGGCGCGGTTCAGGTGTCCGCCGATATGTGAGACAGATACTGCGCCATTTCCTTTCCTAAAAAGCCAATTCAATTATATTTAATCTTTGACGTGCGCTTACACAGCACATGGTCACCCTTTGCGCTTCAGCGACGAGCGGGAAGGGCTTCGCGCTACAGTTACCGCGCCTTTCCATTGCTCTTAGCCGCCTCAATAACGTACAAAAGAGTACAACAGAGCTAATAATAATTGGTTTTTGGGGAAACGATATGGCGCAGTATCTGTCTCATATATATCGTTGGACACCTGAACCGCGCCGCAAGGGAAGGGATTAAGGAGGGAGTGAAAGAAGAAAGGAAGAAAGGGGCGCCGTAGTGGACGGCTCCGGAATAATTTCGACCACCTGGGGATCTTTAACGTGCACTGACATCGCACAGCACACGGGCGCCTTAGCGTTTTCCCTCCATATAAACGCAGCCGCCGCGGTCGGGTTCGAACCCGGGAACTCCGGATCAATAGTGGAGCACCCTAACCACTGAGCTACTGCGGCGAGGCTACAACAGAGCTCAGCACCAGGTTCAACGCGGCTTTCCTGTTTTTGTATAATCTGTGTACGCTTTCCCAATGTTTAGGAGAAAGCCCGAAGGCGGAATTGAAATCGGGGAGTAATTATTCGCCCCGCCGCGGTGGCTCAGTGGTTAGGGCGCTCGACTACTGATCCGGAGTTCCCGGGTTCGAACCCGACCGCGGCGGCTGCGTTTTTATGGAGGAAAAACGCTAAGGCGCCCGTGTGCTGTGCGATGTCAGTGCACGTCAAAGATCCCCAGGTGGTCGAAATCATTCCGGAGCCCTCCACTACGGCACCTCTTCCTTTTTCACTCTCTCCTTTATCCCTTCCCTTACGGCGCGGTTCAGGTGTCCAACGATATACGGGACAGATAATGCGCTATTTCCTTTACCCCAAAACCAATTATTAATATTATTACTAGCTACTCATTTGCATCCGCCCAAGCACAGCCATATGACTACAAAAGAAATCCATACAGCTTTCGCAGAAACTTCCTAGCTGAAGAAAAATTCGTCATGGTCAGGAGTTCGAATCCGCGGCCCGCAGAAGGGCGAATTTTTCTTAGACTACGAAGTTTCTTTGAAAGCCTTATAGCTTCCCTTTGTAGCCATATGGCTGTGCTTGGGCTGATGCAAAGGAATGATTACTCCTTATTACTTTACTGTATGCATTCCCGCATTCGTGGAGATGCGTAAGCGTATCAGAACGGGAGCTTCCATAGAAGCTGCGGTATTCTGTCGAGCCTGCTTTCGTCTTTAAAGGGAGGCCCCGCAGGAAAGTCCAAGCAGTTTATTCAAATTCTCATTCCTCGCCTGTATCTTTTTCTTCGAAGACCATTTGGACAGCGTGGCATTCTATTTTCTCACTCCAGGCCCACCAGGGCTCATAAAAGTCTGTGCTCGGATAGAAAACTGCGGACTTGACAGGCGCGGTGGTCCGAGAATATGAACGTTACCAGGTTCCTTCGTCGACAGCAAGACTGCAGTCATAAAATTCGCCTTTCAGTAGTACATTTTGCAGTTACAGTGAAAATATTGATACATACAAAGGTTACAAACGAAGGAGATGAGAGTGAGCTTCTTTGACATGCATCCTTTGCTGGCGACCCTTTCCTGCCACATTAGACAACTTTCATCGGGTGCCCGCTCAGACAGGGCAGAACATCATTGCTCGCTTCATTTCCCGCGCTAAAAGAAACGACTTCTTGGATAAAGCTCGTAAGTCACGGCTTGACACCGGTACGTTGGGTTTCCCAGGTGCAGCAAAGGAGCCAGTTTATGTAAATGACCACCTTACTGTGGAAAACAAACTTCTCAGTAAGGCAAGAACACTCACGAAAGAAAAGGGGTGGCTGTTTCTCTGGACGAAAAACTGCCAAATTTTGGCACTTAAGACAGAGACCAGTCATGTTTTCCGCATTAAATCTGGATCCGACCTTTCCATTTTCACTTGAGATTCTGCATTTTTCTTCTAATCTCTTCTATCAGTATGACCTCATACTTCACGCCTTCTAATCTAAAATCTTATCTTTCCCCTTCTTGCAGATCGTTTATTCGTTTCAATGCGCGAAGTCTATGAAAACATTCGGACGACTTTACTAACCTATTATCAGTCACTCAACACCAGTTCTCCGTAATCTGCGTGAGCGAAACTTGGCTGTCGGATGCCGACAAGAACCTGTACACGTTGCCTTCATATAGCGCTGAATACTGCCATCGTAGCGATAGCGCGCACGGTGGCACAGCGATCTTTATTTCTTCTTGCTATCACTATCGTCGCCGACTTGATCTATCGCTAAAGGTGGGAAGTTGTGAGTCTGTATGGATCGAACCAGACAAATCTTTATTTTCACTAGATAGAAAAAATAGTCATTGGCTGCATATACCGATCACCCTCGTCCCAAGTCAAAGATTTCTGCTCAGCTCTGCACTCAGTCTTAGGGGTGTTGTCAATGGAACGCAAAAATGTTATAATAATGGGTGATATCAATATTAACACATTAGATCCCGACCGCTCCTCATATGCAGATTATATGGAAGTTTTAAATACTCATGGCTTCCAAAACCTTATCAACATTCCCACACGCATTTCCGCTACTGGTTCAAGCTCCCTCATAGATCACGCTTTATCAAACCTAATGTCCACCCCTGATGCAGGTGTCATAGAAGCCGATATAACAGATCACTACCCTATTTTCATACAGTTGGATAACTGTGTTAACTATGTTAGGCATACCCAGTTCATTAAAAAAACATTGGACTGTGCATTATTCCTTGAACGGGTTGCTATTATTGACTGATAAGTGGTTAAGGCTCTTGATGACGCCAATATTGCATTCAATCAGTTCTTTCTTATTATCTCTAATACTATCGATGAGTTTTCTACTATATATAATTGCAATAAGAAGTTTTCAACTCCGAATAATCCCTGGATGACTTCTGGCCTTTTAAACAGTTTGAGAAAGAAAGATAACCTCTATAGAAAATGCAAAAAGCAACCATTCAACTTAAGGCTTTTAGCGCGTTATAAGAAATATTGTAATGTATTACGTTTGCTCCTTAGAACAGCGAAGAGAAATTACTATGAAAGAGTAATAAATCACGCTGGAAATAACGTTCATAAGCAGTGGAAAGTTATTAATTCCTTCCTAAACAGAAACAACTCGAAAGCTCCCATATCAACAATTGCTTCCGGTAAGGTACCCTCAGACATTGCTGAAGCCTTTAGTGATTTATTTGCTCTAGCCTCAGGAGTATTAAATACTGCCGCTGATAAAACATTACAACGATCTCCTCATAGCATTTTCCTTTTCTCTGTCTTCCATGATGAAATCGGCAAAATAATACCCAACCTGAAAGACGCCAGTCAAGGTCTCGATAATATTCAGTCATCCCATATTAAGTTAATTGCGCATCTCATTTGCGATGTCTTCGCCGATATTGTCAATCTGGTCTTGAAATCGGGCACTTTCCCTACTGCATTGAAAAAGGCAAAGCTAATTCCAGTCTTCAAAAAGGGAGATAAACAAATCATTTATAATTACCGCCCAATCGCTATTTTATCGTTTTTCAGTAAAATTATTGAAAAAGCCATTGTTATCCGAATAAACAATTACTTAACAAAATTTTACATTCTCTCACCTAACCAGTTCGGTTTCAGAATGGGATTTTCCACCGAATTAGCTGTGATGACTCTCACCGATAAAATTAAATCCTACATCGACGCAGGTAACTTTGTTGGTGCATTATTTATTGACCTTTCCAAAGCTTTTGATTCCCTCAACCATGCTATTTTATTCAATAAGCTTGACGCTGTCGGCATAACTGGGCCTGCACTTTCGCTAATCAGAAGCTATTTATTCAATAGAAAACAAGCCGTGTTCATCTCGGGAACATACTCAAAATTCAAGACTACTAACGTTGGAGTTCCGCAAGGTTCCCTTCTTGACCCTCTTCTATTATTATTATATATCAATGACCTCCCTAGTTGTCTTCATAATTCCAACTGTTTTCTTTATGCTGACGACACAACAATTTTAACCTCAGATTCACATATAAATAAAGTGGTCGATAAACTTAACATTGATGCACAGAATGCATTCGATTGGTGCAGAAATAATTTGCTGTTCATTAATGCATTCAAATCCAGCTTTATAGTTTTTAGGTCACCTCAAAAAATTCTTTGCGAAAACCCGTCTGTTAGCATAGGCTCAAACTCAATCCTTTCAGCTGATCACGTATCCTTCTTAGGCGTAGTACTGGACAAACATCTTAAATTTCAGACCCACATCTCATCTATTTCCCGAAAAATGGCGTATGGTATTAGAATATTAATTAAAGTTCGCCCGTATTTCCATGTTCCCATTCTCATTTCCATATATTACTCGTTCATCCACTCCTATATTCGGTATTGCATTTCATCTTGGGGAAACACGTATCATTCGCATTTATCTTCTCTGCAAACTATTCAAAATCAAGCAATTCGAATTATCACTTATAGTCACAACTCTGCAAATGCCCTTCGTCTGCTGCTATCATACAATATTTTATCAGTGCCCACAATAATCGACTACAAATTATGTACCCTTATGTACAAATCTGTTAGAAATCTACTTCCTTTTTCGTTAACTAGCAGTGATCAAAATCCGCGTCGCAACGACACGCGTTTTGCTAATAACATTAACTTTTTACTCCCTAAACCTAACACTAATTATGGAAAGCAAACAGTTCGTTTCACTGCCACTACATTATGGAACTCATTACCAGTTAGCATTAAGCAATCACCTAATATCTGTGACTTTAAATCCGCTCTCCGTCAGTTTTTACAACCCCCTAATAGTATTTTACTGGTATATTGTACTAGTTTTGTCATTTATATTATTCAGTGAGTTGTCTTTTGTATTGGTCTGTATGATATTAGGTGTGTAATCATTTTTCATTCAAATAAGGGTTTGCAATATTTCTCGTATTTCACTCACTGCTAATTTATGATGCCAACAACTTTAATTTTTTTGCATGTGCTGTCTGTAATTCATTTTTAGAATTGTTCTTACAGGAGGTCCCGTCCACAGTCTCTGACTTTGGGACCTCCTTCTGTATTCCAATGTTTTTCTCTAACCTTGTACCATAAACATGTAATAAGCGAACCTTGAATGAATTACTTTATTGGTCGCAGTAGCTCCATGATGCGCACACGAATGGCTTATCGCTCGCTTGGTGTACTCTCGCAGGAGGTGAGGTCTGCGCGTCGGCCTGCATCATCACTTTCGGTGACGAAGTGTCCTTCTGCGGCTTCTTCCACGTGTCCCGAGAGCGCGGCAACACGGGCCTCAGTCGCATGCTCTGGAACCGTATGCTGGCCGCCTGTCAGGGCAAGAACGTCTGCACCGTCATGCCACAGGAGCGCGCCGCACCATTCATGGAGCGCTACCACTTCCACGCGTCCGGCTGGGGGGACGTCATCTACTGCCACCTCACGCTGCGCCAGGGCCGGTTCCCGGCGCCGCCCAGCGGAGGCGGCGTGATAGACGTCAGGGACTTCGACGTCAAGCGCGACGCAGAGGCCGTGGTAGAATACGACCGGAGCGTGTTCGGCTTCGACCGCGGCTACTTCCTGAGGGTGGCGCTCGCTGAAGAAGACCAGGCCGTGAAGGTAGCCACCGCGGCCCCAGACGGCCGGGTGGTTGGGTACGTGGGCGTGCAGAAGGACCATCGCGCTCGACCCGCCCTGCGTTGGCTCCTGGCGGACGGCGACGAAGCGGCGCTGTCACTGATGCACGCCGTGGTGGAGTCCTGCCCCAAAATCCACGAGGTGGGACTTGTAGGTGCCTTCTACGCGGCGTCACACGCGGCGGGAGTTATACTGAACAGCGTCGACAAGGACTTCATGGAGCCCTGGACGCTGCTATACAGCAAGAGGGAACCGTTCCTGCGATACGACAAGATTGTCAGTCTGACGTACATTTAAGCGGCTGCTCGGTGATGAATAAAATTCTTGGATGTGACGCACGTGATCGGCAGACGTTGGATATGTGCTTACGGGTAGCGGTAAGTACCGATCAGATGCAATGGCCGGTTGCATACTGACACCAGCCGCTGCTGAAAAGTGACGAGTGCAAGGTGCAACTCCCATGCCTAGGCTGTAAATAAAAGCACTATAATGACCAAATTCTCTTTCATTCTCACAGATGCTATCGTACTTGAAATCACGTTTGAAAATGTTGCCATAAGTCGTGTTCTAAAGTTTCTCAGTGGAGACATTAAGGCGCAACGGCGAAAGCCTGTATTGAGTGATCCAGACTGGCGCCAAGTTATCAGGATATCACCAGGGCATGCGGGTGCTGCTAAGACCACGTTGAACGACTCAGGAGATTGCTACATCTTGATCAGGAAGAATGCTTCAGCGATTCGCCCACCTGGGCGCGCACGTAATAGTGCGCAACAGTGCAGGCTTCTTGCCATGCCTTCTGCATTAGCTGTATATGTAGTGCCTCGCCGCTGGGCGCAGTGCAGATAGATTCTGACCAACCACATTCAGCACTGTAAATCATGTTCGCAAGTGCTTCACTGACATGTGGCTGCCTCACCTGCAGCGCCTTGTCATGAAAAAGACCTAGATACTTTACCCTTCTTCGTGCGCCCTATAAATAAGTTAGGTCGTCCAAATACCTTGCATTTCCTGACGTACTAAAGTTTTCGAGGACAGTCCTGGAATCTTAAGTCACGAGCAAGACATTTTTTCCACGTAACGCTCCTTAATGTATATCCAAGTAAAAGGAGTTAATCGTACATTTAAAATGTAGCGCTTGCAAGATATGCAATGCGAAGAGTACACTTGTAGTGGCCAATACTAACGTAGACGTTAGCTTCTAAGGGGGTCACTGTGACTGCTCACCAGGAATTGGGCAAATTGCTTCGGAAATATGCTGTGATTGTATGGTGGCCTGCGCGGCTGTCCGAGGCCACGCACCGAAGACTAATACCTCTGTCACGCTAGCACGCGAAAACTCTCTTACCTAAGCAGTCCCAGACACGCGTGCGCTGGTGATCTCTCTTTAGCGTTTTCTTCCGAACACGCTATCGAAAGCGTGGCGCTAGATTTTGAAACAAAACCAGTCAGAATAGACCGATGTATCTCAATATATAAATCGGAAACATTGTACTGCACGTGTTTCAGTAAATTTAGCTGCATTATGTTAAGAACTGTTAAATTAAAGAAAATTCATTGAGACAGCTTCAAGAGCCTTCACAAAAGCAGCAAAGTTTACAAGTTTGTCTAGCAACCTTGCAGAGGGTGCGGGGTGCGGCCGTATCTTCATCGCCATAGAAAAGATCGTCTGCTTACGAGAGTGCTCTGAAAAAAAGTGCATTATTGCGCCTACTTAAGCTTCTGCGCAACATAAAACTCTTTTTATAATGTGTAAACGTAAAAGAAATTATTCGCTTCGTTTTCTTTATTAGATAATTAGTAGCATCCACTGCGTTGGAGGCTACGCCTTTCCAGCCGTAAGAGAGATCGGCGATCTCCGGTTTTGGAAAAGACCGCTTTTGGAAAGGTGAATAAACTCTGTCGTGTGTCTGCGAATGCAACTCCTTTTGGTAAGGTGTCTTTTTGTTCAAATGCCTTTATACTGCCTGTGTGACATGGGTACAGCGCGCTTCGTCAAGCCGTAATCATCACGTGGCTGATCACATAAACAAAATCCTCAGTATATATCGTACTCCCACGGGACGGAGAAATGAAACCCGTAGCATTGCCGTGCCCCTCTCCAAATTTCCACGAGCGCTCCGGCTCATGAACCAATTTCGACCTTGTGTACATATATGAAACAATTTTAGAGCGAATCCAAATCCCACTGATGCGTCTCAGGTGAAAGCATTTCGCTTTGTTTTCCGTTTGTCCGGTCTTTAAGTCAATCGTGAAGAAACAGCAGGATGAAATGGAGAAAAAAAAAACAAATTGCCGGCACGGCCGGTCGGGACGTGGCGCCGCCGCCGCATCCAGTCCGGCCGTGCCACGCTAATCATGCTCCGCCAGTTTGTCGCACGCCAGTAGCAAAGTTAATTTCTCCATACGGAAGCCACCCTGGAAGACCTCGTCGGGTATGGGGAACTCGTCGTCGTGCTCTGCCATTTGTCAGCTTCGGTCCGCCAGTGCAGCTTGGGTGTGTTTGTCACGCCCAGCGTAACGTCACTCCTCACGGCCTACGCCAGCGGGTGCAGCGACCAAAGGAAGGAAACAAAACGAAACGAACACGATAGGAAACATTCCCTCCAAGAAGCACGGAAAAACGGAAGCCTTCGTTTACGGCCTATTGCGATGCCGACGCACCTTGCCCCGCAGAATGTCCTTCACATACAGCTATCGTTGCAAAGTATGTAAACGGTTACGATTTGGTGACGCCATTGCATGCCGAAACCAGACCCACTACGTTCACCTCCTGGCCAAATAGCACGTCAATCAGGTGGGCATGAATCAGCGCTTAAGTTAATACGTTGTCTAGTTGGGTGTGCATGCTGAGAACTACAGCGCGAGGCAATAAAATTAACTGTTAGTCAGCGCTTGTGTCTGCGCCCTTTTCTTGTCTCGTCCATGTTACTACTGCGCTGTAGTCCTCAATATGGCACTTGTATGAAGCGGAGTGGGGTCTTTCAGAGTGTGCCGCCTGCGGCTTTACCAGGTGCCCTGTAGGCCGGCTCCCTGGAGATGGTAGCAGTCATAGAAACAGAGAATTGCCACTTCTTTGCTTCAGCTGACGTCGAAAGGCCCAGAAGCCGGTGCTCTTCCCCACTGTTTCCGGTTTGACTGTTCTGGAACGCCTGTTTACTAAGCTCCCAATGGAACGACACACGAAGCACGGCACTGCACTTCCGCATATTTTTATCGCATAAATATAGGTTAGTGACCGTCGTTGTCCACTGCAAGTTAAGACCTACGTTCAATTGAATAATGAGGTGCTGGTTCATGCTCGAATGTGGGTTTCCACTTGCCATAGTCTGCCTATCTAAGCTTCGAGAAGGAAACAATTTTGTTTCATTAAAGCAACCGCAAATTAGGTTTGTACACAAATTCAAATCCTGAAATCAAGAACCAATAAAAGCGTCTCTCTGTGCTCAGATTCCTTTCCTGCTCCCTTTCGTATAATGAACAGCTTAAAGCTTTTGCTTGTAAGCCATGTAATAGGGCTCTCTAGTAAGTACCCTTAGGAGGCCAATTTTCGGTGAAGTGAGGCCGAGACGTCCTACCACCTTCCAACGATTTTAAGCGCTGACGATGCAGCAGAACCCACGCTGCATAGCCATGAAGCAAAACCCATCGACCCTGTATTACCCTATTCCCCTATTCTTAAGTCTATATTAGTATTAAGCAATATGAACGTATACCGTAACTAATGTTCAACACCGTACCGTAATGTTCAACAGCCTAGCAAGGGAACAACAGTTCACAATCGGCAGCGAGAGCCTAGAAATTGTGACGGAATACGTCTACTTAGGGCAGGTAGTGACAGCTGATCCGGATCATGAGAGGGAGATAACTAGAAGGATAAGAATGGGGTGGAGCGCATATGGCAAATTCTCGCAGATCATGAGTGGCAGTTTACCAATTTCCCTCAAGAGGAATGTGTACAACAGCATAATTTTACCGGTACTCACCTACGGAGCAGAAACGTGGAGGCTAACGAAAAGAGTTCAGCTTAAGTAAGGACAACGCAGCGAGCCATGGAAAGAAAAATGATAGGTGTAACGTTAAGAGATCGGAAGCGGGCAGAGTGGGTGAGGGAACAAACACGGGTTAATGACATCCTAGTCGAAATCAAGAGAAAGAAATGGGCTTGGGCAGGGCATGTAATGCGAAGGCAAGATAACCGCTGATCCTTAAGGGTAACGGAGTGGATTCCAAGAGAAAGTAAGCGGAGCAGGGGGCGGCAGAAGGTTAGGTGGGCGGATGAGATTAAGAAGTTTGCAGGCAAAGGGTGGATGCAGCTGGCAAAGGATAGGGTTAATTGGAGAGACAAGGGAGAGGCCTTTGCCCTGCAGTGGGTGTTGTAAGGCTGATGATGATGATGATGGACCGTAACTAAATAGTTTCACAGTGAACTGCACAGAGTAAAAGTAAAGCGTACTGTAAACAGGCGGGGTCAGCCCTTGCCCTAAGTTTCATGTACAGCACTTGTCTCCATTCACTTGGAAAACTGCTGCTATCGTAATGCATTCAGTGCGTCCAGAAATATCTCTATTACAGGAAGAACCGCTCATATGGGCCGTTTATTTTTACCCTTCTAAAGACTAGTCATGTTCCATTCGGGAATTATCTCTTTTTTATAGAATTTGAGGGGCGTAATTTGACGGAAACGGAATTTTTACCCGAGTTTCAGAGACTTTAAAGAAGCGAAATTATCTCACTTGTTCGAAACTGACGGAGTTTTCAAGCTGCTAGGTGGAAAGGGGTTTTAAACATGGAATGTTAAGTTACGGCATAGAACATCACTGCTAGAAATTTCAGCTTCTTCCAGGCACCAGATCATTCATCAAGCCCGAGTCATCTTTATTCAGTACCAAGTAATAAAACACGCCCTCGAGCAACAGCGCAAAACGTAAACAAATATTTTCGAGGACACAGCAAAGAAATTATTAACATGGACATATATACGGGTCATTTTGATGCAGGATATCACACGCAGCACGCAAACACGGCTTCAGAAAGAATGAACAACAAGGCGATAACGATCTCTGCCATTATGATGCATACTGCGAGCTCATTTTCTCGATTTAATCCTGTAACAGAAGCGAACGAGCCCCGAAACTGCTGGCCCTGGCGCGAGTGTGAGTCTGAATGATCAGCTTCAGGCACAGGACTAGTGGTTTTGAACTCAGTGTTGGTGATTTCCAGCTCATATCTTTTCATGTCCCGTGTGAATTAACACCTCCGATCACAGCCTGCCTGTCCCAAGCATAATCTTGTTTTCATTTTTGCTTCGCAGATTAGATAGGCCCCTAGCTTGGGTGGTCCCTTCCTATTAAAAAATTCATTCACTCTCACCCCATTGTCATCATCAGTGATTATTCACCGATAAAGTGACTATCCGATCTGCACAAAATTTCAGCGCAGGATAAAATTTCTTGGGTTTGCAGTAGGTGGATGAAATTTAAACCTGCACGGTCTAAGACTCCCTATGCCCCGGTCAAGGAACCAAATCACTGAAAAGCTTGGAAGCAGCAGTGGAAATGCAGTGACGACTCCTGCTTCCGGCGCAGTACGACTACAAATGCTATACACCACCGCTAAAGTGTCACCTCGCCGTGCACTTCTCCATAGCAGAAGTGCGCTCATGGGCGTATAGTACGTGCCGAAGAAGGAAGACAACGAAGAGGCGGTGTCACGCGACGGTTGTCCGAGCGGGGCCTGAGCAGCGCAGCGCCTTCTCGCCGAGTGGCTGAGCGGCCCCTGGGGCAGGCAGCTAGCGGTGAAGACTTCGCTGCGCCAGCCATGAGGCGCTCCCGCTCACGCACGGGCAACACGCCGCCCGCTGAGCTGGCCGGCCACCGCTCGCAGCCGGGCGTCGTGCTCGGCTCGCCTAGCACTTCTGCCTCGGCAGGCCTCGGCGCGGAAGCCGGACACTGATCGCCTTCAGCAGCAGCGCAAGCAGCCAAGGCGGAGGCAGCAGCAGCGTCCACAGGCGCGTGTCTTCGCACGCCGGCGGTCAACGCCTGGACCCCGCGGGATCTGCCTCGGCCATGCACCGGAGCCTCATCGGTGAGTGGTGCTTGCGCTATGGCGTCCTCCTTCAGAGGTGCCTAATGCGTAAAGGTTAAAAGCAAGTCTGGATGTCCTGGCTAGCGTATCACATGTTTCAGTCAGGGTGTTGAGCTCCTCCTCGCACGGTTTGTCGAGATGGTGCGGCTCTATGCGCGCACGGTCCATCGTGTAAACAAGGTGGACTGTTCCTACTTTGATGCACCCTTTTGCCAAACATCTTTCACGGCATAATGCTTGGCGCCGCCCTAGCTTGAGCTACCGATACCTGGCGATATCAGCGCGATGCGAGGCGAGATAGAAGTAAAGGAGAGAAGGACATGACTTGTGTTTATTACCTAGGATGGCGTAACATGCTTGCGCATTTCAACACCTCAGTCACCTGCTTCTTTGCCGACCCACCTTACAGGCTCTGTTTCTGTGCCCTTTCCCACCGATGCTTATTCCACCCGTCGCGGTGGCTCAGTGGTTTTAATGAGAAAGTATTATATGGCGTATCGGCAACGAAGTCAGCGTCGGCGTTGACCAGCAGCCGTGGTCCCAAAAATCCCAGATGACGTCATCGTGCTATCAAAGAAAAGGAAAATTTCTTCCCAAGGTGCGGAAAATTCAACACAGGACTTGCAGATTGCAAGGTGCGCATGCAATCCATAGTCTACACAACCGTGTTACTTTTGGCGAACAAAGGTGAGACTAGTATATGCGTGGCCTTATTATCTTTATCTTTAAGCGATAAAAAAGAACGCATGCACTATTAAAAGTGCACTAAAGAGGATTTTAAGCTCGTCTTTTTTAGCGCGGGAACTCGATCTACACACTCTAATCATTCTTAAAACCGTCGAACTATTGCCCTCTGCGGCCTATTTCTCTATCAAATCGAATTAAACATGCCGGCTCCCACCTTTTCTTTAACTCACCTCCGAATGTAGTGGAGTCAACGAACGCCTAGAGTGCCTTTCAGCCAGTCGCGTGGCGGCTTCGGTTATGCCTTTATTTTGTTCTTTAGGTTTCTTTGAATAAATAGTTTGTCGCAGAAAACATAGCCGCAAATTAGGCCCACGGAAATAAAAAATACCCGTGGGCTCTTTGATTTACGTATCACTCCGCCGATGGCAGAGCGGCAAGCCGCCACGCGACTGGCTGAAAGGCACTCCACGCGTTGGTTGACTCCTTCTACTTTTGGGGGTGAGTTCAGAAAAAAAGGCGGGAGGCGTTAAGTTTAATTCGATTTAACAGGAAAATCGGCAGCACATGACAATAATTCGTAGTTTATAAAATGCTTGGAGCGTGTAGACCGAGTCCCCGCAGTAAAAAGACGAGCTGCAGAATCCACTCTAGTGCACCTTTAATTCACCATTGATCAACACCACAAATAAAATATAGACATCCCCTTGTGCTCCTTGGTTTTGATGAGTCTTGGCTTGTCATTAGAAAAGAACAGAAATTAAAGTAAAAAACTATAACGAAAACCAGAACAAAAAATACTTTCGCATTCAAACCACGTAAGTGGTCCTAAGTTCTTTCCGTAATATTTGCTCATTTTGCTGTTGAGCGAAAGGTGCAAGCTGCAGTAGTTCGATCTTGATTTCTTTTCTTTTCAGGTGTCCCGCCTCCGCGGCTGAGGTTCATGATCACTTTTTTATTTTACAAAATATAAATTATGTGGACAACTTCATCTGGCAATGAAGCGGAAGATGCAAAGCTGCAACACACACCCTTTTTCTACGCAGCGGATATATAGACCACGCTTGCAGACATTACTTTTCTATTAATACATTGTATATTCTCAATATTTATTATTTAAGGCATAGTTCTAGCACAATTATCAATATGAAACGTTGGAAATCAAGGAAAAAACAGCTTTTTTTTTCTTTACAACGAATTCGCACGCCATGTATAGCTACAAGAAGCTTCCATAGCTGGAGCTAGCTATACCAGCGACGGAAAGAAGGCACCGCGGAGCGACCAACGTGCCAGGCGGCCAGGCACCGTCGTGCGGTCGAGCTATTTGGCGCAATGACAGTTACGCGCACTGCAGCCGTAAAGCCTTCCCTTCATTGCAGAGAAAAGTTGTCGCCTAGTATAAAGAACTAAGAGCCATACTTTTCTGGGCTTGTTCGTTATACCAGGTGTTTTAGGGAAGTAATTTTCAAAAATAGGCTTTTTGGGGTAAAAATATGGCTTGTGCGGCATTGTATTACCAGTGTTGGCCTGCACCGGCAAGCCGGTGAATTTTCTTAAGTAGTAAGCTTGTTAACTAATTTCTGATAATTTTTTTTATCTACCACAGTTAGGCACCTGGTTGCAATTACAGATTTGCAGCCGGTTTTAAGTAATAGGCTTATCAGTTTTTAGAATTTCGAAAACGTGGTTACCCTCGCCACTGCGGCTACACAAAATTTCGCTGCATCGCGCGAAAATACATGCGCTTTCGAAAGAGTTCAGGCAAAGCAACACCTTCAGTGCACGTAACTAGTCGAAAAAGCCAAATTTTCCGATGCACAGCGCCAAGGGTAATCGCGTTTTCGAAATTCTAAAACTGATACGGCTATTAGTAACGACCGGCTACAAATCTCTAATTGCAACTAGACGCCTAACTCTAATAGTTAAAAAAGTTATTATTAAAAATTATTGAACAGCTTACTACTTAAGACGATTCATCAGTTTTCCTGGTGCCCGCCAACACTGGTAATATTTTGCTGAAAGATATATTTCTACCTCAAATAGCCTATTTTTGAGGATTACTCAGTCTTTCTTGAATTACACTTGCTGTGCACCAAGACACGGACTGACGAAAAAAGGAAGACGAATATATCACTGACCTTAGACCTACCTTTATTTGCAAAGCGGGAGCATATATAAGCAGAGAGAGAGAGAAAGCACCTTAATATGCAACTTTGTTTTCATCGTTCAGGAGGGAACGCTCTTGTTCCACCTGGACCAGTTGGTCGTTTAACAGGTCCGGTGTCAACCAGGCACAGCACGGATGAGGCGGCAAGTGGGGGTGTAGGATTCAGGGCAGCGAGCGCAGGCTGGAGTACAGCAGAGCTCATAGAGGTAGGACTGGAAGGGGAATGAAAGGCATGTGGGACGAAGACTCTTCAACTTGAAGTGAAGCGTCAAGCTAATTAGGGTAAATAATACCTTAATTAAAATCTAAAATTTCACGGACGCTTACCATTGTGTTAATGTGAATTTCAGCAACAGCTGGGATTGTGCTGAATGCCGATGCAGTCGGAATGTTCAGTAATTAACCCTTGGTACGGGTGTAGGATGTCGTGCATTTATGCCGCTACACTAGCATTACCTCCACTGGTAAACTCTAGAGAGCTCCTCATGGCATGACTGGTAACGTAATTGTGTTTGAACCAATCAGCTATTGGAATTCTGACTAATCAGCTTGGTGGGTCGTAATGACACCATGCGTGACGACACTCCGTTCTGACCAATCAGCGTGACGCTTTGAGAAGGTGTGTTGCGCCAACGTCACTGACGCCGCGTAAAAAAGAAACGAGGCCTTAAATGCTGTCGCTGTAAAACAGGTCTAATGCACTAAAAATGAACTAAACTGGAGTGCAAAAAGTTGAAAAAGTGCAAGTAGAAACTAGAGTGCAAACAAAATTAAGAATAGTAAGACGCTTGTTGGCTAGTTTTTCTTTTTACTCTGGTTTTTGTTAGCACGTTCTATTCTGACTTGCAGTTGTTTATGGTTTATGAGGGTTTTATGTCCCAAAGCGACTCAGGCTATAAGGGACGCCGTAGTGAAGGGCTCCGGAAATTTCGACCACCTGGGGTTCTTTAACGTGCACTGACATCGCACAGTACACGAGCCTCTAGAATTTCGCCTCCATCGAAATTCGACCACCGCGGCCGCGATCGAACCCGCGTCTTTCAGTGACTTGCAGTTGTAGCCTCCTTGTCTCATGCTCTGTTTCCTGCCTGTACATGTCCACGCTGTCGAAAAAGGCACAAATTATGAGATATCCCTGCATTTGGTCTCCTTTTCTTCGGTCAGTCTATGCCTTAGTGCGCTGCAATGACTACAGCGACTGGATTGACGCAGTCATGAAGAGCAGAGAAGGAGCATTTGTTTATCAGTCAAAATAGTCCGAGCAGCAGCCAGTACTGCAAATAGTAGCTCCCGATATTTCCGCAATCACATTTAAACATATAAAATATTGCTCGCGTATTGCACATGAAAAAGGCTTCAGAAAAGGATGTGAAAAAATTTATTTCTCGCAGAGCCTAATCATGTCACATCATAAAGAAAACTACCGTGTGTAGGACAAGTTCTATTGCAGCTGAAACAGCCAAGAGGTTTGGTTGGAAGTTGAAGCACGTCCTCGCATGTTTGCGTCTCTGATCTTATCTAGAAATTAAATTATACTATGCGGTAGCTTCTAAAAAGAGTACCGCTTCTTGCACGCAGAGTATATCTCAGGTTGACTTCTAGTGAAAGCTCAATGCATGGATTCTTCAATCAAGCTGGCTTCAATGCCGCTTCTGCCTAGCATGAAAATATTGCAAGGGTGTCTGTGCTCTTCTCTCAGTCGAGTCGGTTTCAAGGTAACTGAGTGGTTACAGCGGAGCGAGACGCCAGGAGTAGCATGAACCGTTTAATTTTTTCCGCCGCCGCGATTACGCGATGAAGTTATATCTTCTGATATTGAAATCAACACACAGAACAACAAATTATCCCAGTTAAAATGTAAGGATGCTATTTCCTATATTTGAGGCATTATTTGGCTTCTACAGACTGCATCTAGCAGGCAGCATAGCGACCACCCGTGATAGTGTGACGGAGATAAATTAGGACGTTCGAAGGTTTGTTTTGAAAAAAAAGATACATGTGCTGTGTAGAGTGCGTGCTCTTGCGTTTCAGTGCCTTTAATCTCTATTTTTTTCTTTGCGCTGCAAAATTGTAGAAGTAGTCTTTCTTCATGCTTCTTGAAACGAAATTTCTTGCATAGTTCAAGTGATACCCGTCGTCTTACTCTGTACAATAATCTAGTTCGCGATGTGTATAGCACCAAGGAAAGGGCAAACGACGGCAAAAGAACAGATAAAAACTCCATGAGACCAGACAAGTCGCTTTGTCCTATCCTTCTATTTTTTTTTCTTTTTGTGTCGTACACCCATTACGAATGCATATTTACTAACCAAGCAACAAGTATTTCTGCATAATTTCGTATGGCAACTTTTGGTCTCCAGTTGTGCGCTGATGATGCATTCGGTGCATGTCTATCGCCTTCACTGTCTTGCTTCGCTTTTTGTGCTCCAGCTGTGTTGATATGAATTACCTCCCCTAGTTCTCCATGTTGCTACATTATCAAGTAGCAAAGCTGTTACACGCGGGGCCCTTGCTGGCGTAATTAAAGTTCCGGTGCAGTCTTTTTTTTCAGTTCCAAAATGTATAAAATATTTAGGCGCAGTGATTTCTGTGACTCGCGGGTGCTGAAATATCGCACGCGACGTGTGTTACTCTCGAAAACTTGAGATAAAATACTCTTGTCTCCGTCTTACATCCAGGTCATGGGGGAATCCTGAGTGGCAACGAGCACACGCACCTCAGGATGCAGTCATCGCGCAGCGACTCTCTCATCCACGAGATGGCGCACTCGAGCGAGAGTAGGAGCGCTTCGCAACGAACGTCCGGAAACGGCATCAATGGCCTCACATCGATACACATAACGCCCATCAGCAGCGGAATGGAATCCATGTTCGACAGCCGCACCTCGCGCGACCAGAGGGTCCGAGGCAAGACCCGCAGCGGCGAGGCAAACGCCTTCCTGCTCGCGCAGCAGCTGGAGGAGAGCGGCAGCTCCATCTCGTCGAGGAGGGCGCGCCGCCTGAGCGGCTCGCAGATACGCCACAGCCGGTCTGCCGCCATGTCTGCCTCGCTGTCTCCCACCAACCGCGAGGAGCACGGAGCTCTGCGCGAACTCGTCGAGATGGAGATGCACGGCGTCTCGTCCGGGCACGGAAGGCTCGGCTCCCCCATGGCAGCAGCAAACAAGGCTGGCAGTTTCCACTCGTCCAGCGAAATGAGGCACGAGGCTCAACGCCACACTTCCTCCTCGCTCGCCGCGGACGCCAAGTCTTCGAGGAGCGGCGCGTTACAAGCAGCCCACGGCACGAGCTCGGGACACGTGCAAGACTCTCGCACTGTCACTTCTTCGGAGAAAATGGTGCGGGCACTTACATCTAGGGGTAGCAAGGGGGTGCTGGAGTCCGCCAGCAAAACTGAACACGATTCTGCAAAGCGGCTGAAATCTCTGACCGACCAGAGAAAAATGTCAGCATCGAAACTGTCCATGACGTCACTAAGTAAAAGCGCGACTCACAAGGAGCTGGCAGGCGTCCCGGGGATGTTCTCCACCGATGCTACGCTCTTGACGGGCGGCGCCAGTCAAATCGGACAGGGCATTGAGATGTCCACGACACTAACGGCAGGACGAATGAGAGGCGCGGCCGCTACGAAAGAGTCTAATGCATCTTCCTTCGCGTCACGTGAGAAGGTGCATGCGGTCGGTAGTACTGCTGGAAGTAAGAGTCTGGTCTCATCCTCGACAGCAGAGACCGCGAAGCTGGCGGCTGCTGGAACAACTGTAGAAGGTGCAACTACTGAAAGTCAGAAGCAAGTTTCAGCCACAGGTGTTCAGCAAAAGGCAGGAGCAGGCATTTTGACAGATTCTAGAGACAAGCCAAGTCTGTTAGCTCCAGGGTTGCTTGAAAAGAAGACGTCATCAAAATCTATGGTGCGAGAGTCGGTGCACCAAAGCAGGTTCCCCCTTGGTAAAACAGATGCTTTATCGACATTAACTGACGTCAAAAGCGAAATGGTGAGTACCTCTATTAGCCAAGGCGCTGTTCAACAGAAGCTTCTTGACAGAGGCACGAAGCCATTGGTGCCGGGTCTGAGTGAGAAAACGACAGTGTACACAAGTTCAACTCCAGGAAGAGTATCTTCAAATACCATAATCAAGGAATCAGTCTATGAAAGGAGCTTTCCCTCAGAAAAGACACCTGAAACAGCTATATTGAGTGATGCACAAGCCAGGACGCTGATCACTACTGCAGAGCAAAACACACTTCAGCAGTCGCTTACAGACAAACAAGCAACGCACACACTGTTGGATAAAGTTGACAAGGTCACTCCAATGAAGACATCTTCGAAGTCACAATTCCAGGAGACCACGCTTCAAGCCAGTTTTACGTCACAGAAAGCGCCAGATGTCTTGAAAACAGCTGATACACGGGGAAAGACGACGTATTCTACACAGCAGGTTACGCTTCAACAGACAGGTGGTCTTGAAATTGCCGGAGCGACGTTGCTGGATACGCATGACAAGACTTGTTTATTGGCTCCTACTCTGCTCAAAGAGAGAACGTCTTCAAAATCGCTAATACAGAAATCGGTCCATCGGACCAGTTTGCCCTCCGATAAAATTCAGACTATATCGACATTAAGCGATAGTATTTTCACAACTCCTACTCCGAAAGGAACGTCTTCAAAATCAATACTTCAGGAGTCAGTCTATCGGAGGAGCATTTCCTCAGAGCGGGCGCCAGATACGCCGATGCTAAGTGATGTACATGGCAAGACGGTGACCGCTGCTGAAGAACAAGGCACATTTCATCAGCAAACGCTTACAGACAAGCAATCAGCACGCACTCTGTTGGACACAGATGACAAAACCGGTCTTTCATTTCAAAAGGAGACGCAAATTCAGGAGTCCATAAATAAAGAAGATTTCACGACGCAGAAAGCAACTGATATGTTGAAAACTGCTGATGCACAGCACAAGACTGTGTATTCTACTGAACAGGCAGCGCTTCAACAGACAAGTGGCGTTGAACAAAAGGCAGTAACGGCGCTTGTTGAGTCTCATGATAAACCTCTACTTGAAAAGAGAACTACTTCAAAATCGCTGGTGCAGGTGCATCGAGCCAGTTTCCCATCGGACAAAATGGCTCTTAACACTACACTGGCAGACACTAGTGGGAAAATGAGCACTTCTGTGAGGCAAGAGACTATTCAGCACAAATTGTTTGACAGCGGAACCACGTTTATCCTAGCGGACTCGTCCGAAAAGAGTGGTCTCCTCACGAGTGCAATGCCTAAAAAAACGTCATCACGGTCTCTTATCCAAGAATCGGTGCACCGAGCTCTTTCTTCCCCGCACAAAGCACCTGACGCGCTGATAGTGAGTGACAACAAGAGCACAACGTTGACAACTTTCAGTGAGCAGGGCGCGGTTCAGCAGATCGTTTCTGACAAGGGAACTGCACAGACACAGCTGGATGTTCAGGAGACGAGTACCGTCATGCCTCCGAGCTCTTTGAAGAAAAGGCCGTCTTCGAGATCTCTACTACAGCGAACCAGCTTCCAAATGGACAAGCAGGCTGACATTCCGAAAGTCACTGTTTCACAAGACGAATTACTGGTCCGATCCGCGAAACTGGACTTCCCGCAGCAGAAAACGTCAACGAAGTCAGTGAGCAAAGAGTCAGTAAGTCGGACAACATCCTCTTCAGCAAAAGCAGCTGGCTCGAAGGAGGAGATTTTAGGCGTTTCTGCAAACGAGGATGTGACTCAGCGCAAAGTTGTCGGCAAAGATTCACCGACGTCGACAGACGCGAGCAACTATTTGCTGTCCTCCGGAGCCCAGCTGACAATGACACAAAAGTCTAGCGCACGATGGAAAGACAACGCTCCCTTTCAGCAGCTTTTCTTTGAAAAGATTGAAGGCTCTAAGTACCAAAAGAGTTTCGATAGCGCTCTCGATGGCGGAGTGAAAGAAGACTTCCAGTCATTCCAGATCACATCAGGCACCGAGCCAACCCAGGTTGCAATTCAACCTGAACCCCTGCTCACTAAATCCCCGCACGAATTAACTGCGGAATATGCCAGTGAGCGTAAAGAGAAGCAAGTCGGAAGTGCGACCACCCTCACGCCAATGCCCGAATTCCCGTTGCTCGGGTCAACTCCCAAGGCGTCGTCAGAGGAAGTTCATTACACCGAGACAGAGCGCAGAGTCACTGATCGGAGTGACGCGTTGCAGTGGCCTCGATTCGACGCTAGCAGTCGCCTGGGAGCGGCTGCCGCCTTGTTTGACACACCTTTGGAAACCACACATTTCGATCAGAGACCACTCGAGACGGAGCTATCGCAAAGCAAGGAAATGATCGAGCAAACCACACGAGTAGAAAACCAAGCAGGCGCTTCCGTAGAGTTTCCGCGAACAAAACGAGTTTTCGGGCCGAAAACTCGAGAAGAGTACGAACAGTCAAAGGTTGTTGAGCCGCTCATTGAGCCACAAACTGCACATCTTTTGTACGAGGCCGAGGTACAACGTAAAATCGGCGAACAAGCACGATACCAGACGTACACTGATAGCAACCTGGTTCAATACACGCCACAGGATCCTATCCTAGCTGAAATAGTTCGCGAAGTAGAGAGAAAGATTGAAGCCAGCGCTCGTTACCACGTTGAGCCGCTACCTGACGACGTACTCACGGTGCGATCGTCGAAAGGAATCGAGTCTCTCGGCTTGCTGAAATACGAGACTTACGAGGAAGAACTCCTTATGCGGCGCAGCGTGGACGACCTGACGCAAGAACCCCAGAAGCCGGTCACTGAAACCATTGAAAAGACATTCATCGGGACAGGGCAAGTTGAAATAGGCAGTGACCAGGAGGCATATTCAGGTGTCCTCGAAGAGTTCTATTCCGAAGCCGCCCGGAAGAAAGAGAAAGAGCAGGAACCCGCGGAATTGATTCAAACCGGCGCGCTGGCTACTGTAGACACGACGAAAGAGGTAAAGGTGAAGACCGAAGAACTGGTCTCTGGTGTTACTGAAGAGACACAAGAAGAAAGTCGTGTTACCATGAAAGAGCTTGAGCAGCGCGCACAGGTCCAAGAGAGGGAAGTAGAGACTAAGAAACTTACTCCTGAAAAGCCATTTGATTTGCTTCGAGAAGAAAGAAAACGACTCTTCGAGCAGCATGGGAGAATGTCCCCTATTTCCGGAGCACAAAAGGAAGAAAGGAAGGCCAGTGTGCAAGAGAAGAAAATGGTTGAAACTACTCGAAGGGTTGGTTTGATAACCGCACAAAGTGAAACCGACGAAAGGGAAGGCAAAGTCTACGTGAAGAAACACGAGGGTCAGGAAACGTCGGAAAATGCTGTGAGGCGCTTCATAGCAGCGGCCATTGAAGAGGCGGCAAGGCGCGAAGAAGCCAAGAAGGGCGTTAAAAGATTTCGCGAGTTCCCCTGTTCCGCAGAGGAATCCTCCAGGAAAGTTCAAGCAGAGTCGTCTGAAAGCTCCGCGATGGAGTCCAGCGCAGAACAGGAGCGCCGCATAGAAGAACTTAAGGTGGAGAAAGAAAAAAGCTTGCCTCAACTTGTCCGCTGCAAGTCGATTGCAGAGTTGATCGAACAGATCATTGAACAGCACGTCAGTGGCACCGACGTCCGCAAACATGCCATCGCTCCCGAAAGGCAAGAGGCGGCCCGCACCACGGATAGACCTGCTGAGGTTCATCCAAATATAATACAACAGCAAATACCCGTCTACTACCAAACGGCTACAACGAGCCCAAGACTTGGCGATCAGTACGTCGATGACTATCGCTACTCCCTGCTCGGTGTCGGGCGAAAGAGCGACGGTAACATTGATCATTCCCAGTTGGAGAGCGCCTCTCAAGGGGAACACCGCATTTCGTTCTCGTCTGGTCGCGGAGCCAGATGCGTCATTCGGAAACTCGAGCCTGGAGCGCTGACCTACCTGGTCGAAGTGGCGCCCGCTGACAAAGCCCAAGAAAATCAAACCGACATGGTTATGGCTGAAGAGCAGGTACTGGTCAGCGAAATTTTCGACCACATAACGGCGCCATCGCTGCGTGCGTCCTCCTCGGGTACCAAGGTGAACGAACCCATCACTCTGTCACCCGCTGCGAGCTTGACCGCAATCAGAAATGCCTACGCAGAGGCTGTTGCCAGGCGCATCCTTGGCGGGCGTTCGGCTTCGGGCGCCGAGGGTGTCCTCGCCGCCGCACAAAAGGCGCAGTTCTTTGACCAAAAACAATGGTCCAAAGACGGCAAGACCGCCTCGTCAACTTCGGTGCACAGCGCTCCTTCTGTGGAGGACTACATGCTTCAAACCATGCTCGCTTCAGGTATGCTCAAGAACAAGACGGAGCCCTGGGCGAAAAAGACATCGAAATTCGAGAGCGAAGTTTCCACGCGGGCGCCGTCAGTGGACAAATTGTCCAAAACAGCGGCGTCATCCGAGGGGATTGTGGCTCCACCTCCTACACCACCGTCCAACGCGGAGTACGCCACGGAAGCCGAAGAAGGCACAGAGTCAGGAACAGGAATCGGGAAGGCACAGGAACTTGCAGCACAAACGCCGAAAGATGTGCCGCCAAATGCTGCGTTTGCATCGGCGACAGCCGAAAGTGCGTCAGTATCGACCGTTATCGAAGCCGAAAAGCCGACAGTAGCAGCGGAAGCAGCCGGCTCAGCCGAAAAAATTTCGTCGGCAGCTGCGTCAGGATGGGCAGCTACGCAAGAACTGCAGACGACGACTACCACCACGACGGTTGTGAAATCAGAGACTCAGCAAGCCGTAGCCGAGCAGCAGTCTGCAGGCAACCTGAAGGGCGTCGTTCGTACGAGCTCGAGCACGTGCGCATTGTGCAACAAGCAGATCCCTGCTGAGAAGGCGCTCGAGTCATTTATCTGCTTTGGCCTCCATGACGTCCCGACAAACTTGGCCAGTATCCCGTCCAGCATCAGCGAGAACGTAAAATTGAGAATCGCCACGGACGACGACGTTAGGCAGCTGCTCTCCCTGCCCTTTAAGGATGCGGATAGCGCATGCGTCGTCCCAGCAGCGGTCGTCACCAGACATATCCTCTGCCCCCGCGGATTCTTCGTGGCCATCGATATCTCACAAGGTAAGCACAGGTACAACCGAACATGCGAATAAAAAAGTGCCAGAGCATAGGGCGTGCAACCGTCTGAAAGGTGGCGCAGTAGACGGCTTAAGTAATCGCCCGCAGCGGTATGAACGATCTTGTAAGGAAGGCCGCCTCAGACTTAGATTGTAAACCAGTGCATAGGTCGGTACGCAAGAAGTCTGCAGCATGGCGACCCAGACTATGTGGCACAATTTCTAGCATAGCCATACTTTTTCCCTCGGTATAGGAACTGTCATTTCCATTGTTGAATTCTATTTTTGGCCCATCTTGGCCCATTTAGTTCTTTCGCTTGCAAAATGCAGCGTGTTAAGCATCGTGTGATAAGAGAATATTTGTTACAACAGCCAGGCTTCGAAACGGAAAACAATTCGTTTTTTCTCTGCTTTTTGTACCTTCAGTTTTATTCCCTACGCCACATTCTTTCGTAGATTGCCTTACAAAAGATCGCAACAGTACAGCGTTTCGTTCAGTGCTGCAGTACCACGCGAAAATTTATTACAAGAGAAACATGACACCTGTGCACATGTTCCTGCACAAGGAAGGAACGACCATCAGTTTTCTGTTAATACTTCGGTTAGACGAAAATTCTGACCAAGTGTTTGATTTTGTTCCCCACAAAACAGTGATTATTTTTATTGAGAAGCCCATCGTACCACGGCTCTGCGGACATTGTTCGACAGTACACTTACCTGCATTTTATCGCCTCCCTACAGGTACCATCTGCGGCGCGGCAAGCATCATCATCTTCGACGAAGAAGTCGCTTTCTGCGGCTTCTGCCACATTTTCGAGGACTACCAGTTCAACGAGGTTGGCGCCCTGCTCTGGAACCAAATGCTGCACCTGACCAGCGGCAAGAACCTCTTCACCCTGCTGCCTGAGCCCGCGAGCCAGGAGCTGCAGAACATCTACCAGTTCCCATTCAACCCTGCCACAGGTATCCTCTTCGGAACAGCCCGGCTGTCGCGAGCGGCCTTCGCGCGCACCATCCTGGTCCTCGAGTACAAGGACAAGTACTTCGACGCGCTCGCCTCGTACGACAAGCACGTGTTCGGCTTCAACCGCAAGCGCTACCTGGCGTCCACGGTGCACGAAGTGGGACTCGACATTCGCGTGGCGACGCGTAACGAGCGCAACATCTGCGGATACGGCGGCGTCCAGCGCGACGAGGTGGGCCGCCGCATACTGCGCTGGCTGTTCGCCGACGACGCCGAGACGGCCGAGTCCCTGCTGTCCAGCCTGCTGGCCTCGTGCAGCGACGAGGACGAGGTTGACCTGATCGCCGCCTTTTTTCTGCGTTCGACTGCCACGCGGCCCATCCTGGACAAGATCGGCAGCCGCGAACTGAAGCCGTGGCGGATGCTCTACACCAAGCGGGAGCCGGTGCACAGCTACGGCAGGATTGTCTGCCTCACCACGGCCTAGAGGGCGCCCATCTGCGAATGGTGGCTAGCCAGGAAATAAATTCCCGCATTAGGTAGTCTACTGTTTCGAGTCCACGCTACGTATTTTGCGATGCCTTTCATGTCTGCGGATTCAAGGAGTTAATGTGGTTCTTTTTTCCAGCATTTAAAGAAAGCCCGCGAAATTGGAAAGAAAACTTGTCACTGCGCTCTTGCGCCACCGTGTTGCAAAGTTGTCATATTTGTATGGTGATCATGCGTCATATACAGGGCTCCATGCCTCCAGAGAACGGCATTCGTTCATTAAAACTCAATTTCATCTGTCAGGGAAGAACAGAGAGCAGGAGCCTATGGTAGCAGAATTTTTGTTATCACAATGCGCAACAGTATTACCTAGGCGAATTCTTCGCGGCGTAAGTGGATATGGCTTAGATGAACGCCACCTGCCGCGAAAAGGAAAGCGGAGTAAATTTACTGTTGTAGCGGCGGGTGCCGCTCAAGTACACGAACTGCTAGCAACCAAAACCATCCCGGTTTATTGCCACATACAGTCATATATATACACATAGCGACACTGGTGCCTCTGGCGGCAGGTGATCCCCAAACCGAAACCACATATACAACATATTCCCTTCCTTATAAAAAAAAGACAGCTACATGGGTTAGTGATTTAGTAGTGGTAGTACGTTAGTGCTCTTTTACAGAATTATATTTACAGTAACAACAATGTGCTTGTCTTATGCACTTAATACAAAAATATAAAACAAAAAGAGGAAAACAAGATACAACTCCATTTATGTCCATATTTCACAACGTCAGCAAACTCAACACTCGTGCAGATTGTGACACGTTCATGTTCACTGCAAAACGTGTCTTTCTGTACTTAGTGTCCATAGCGATCTGGAGGTCGTCTATTCCTTGATGGCTGTACCCTACGCTGAGGTCCCGATGCTTCTGAGAAACCACTGGCGGCAGGCGAAGTCTCTTCCGGCTCACAGCCGGTCACTGGTGACATAGGCGGCTGCTTCGCAGCAGCCACAGCTGAAGTTCCGGTTGGCGCTTCTGAAACGGGTCTCTCCGAGGTAGGCGGTGAGCTGCTTTCCCTAACGGTGTCATTTGTCTCTTCCGGCTCACAGCCAGTCACTGGTGACATAGGCGGCTGCTTCGCAGCAGCCACAGCTGAAGTTCCGGATGGCGCTTCTGAAACGGGTCTCTCCAAGGTAGGCGGTGAGCTGCTTTCCCTAGCGGTGTCATTTGTATCACTCCTTTCCCCCCACCCACAGATAGATGCAGAAGCTCGTGGCATCCTTGACAACTTTGATGCGTTCCACGTTTTTCCATCATCAAGTTGGAAGGACGATTGCCCCTGTTTTCTTATCACTTTTCTTGGGCGGCTAAAAGCCAGGTCACCTTTAAAAGCAGTTTGTCTGCGTACTCGTACAAGGTCACCAACATTCACTTTGGTTTCCCTTGCGGCCCTGCGAGCGTCTGTGTATAGTTTACTGGATTGCTGCTTTTGCTTCACCCGCTCGCGTAGGCGGTGGAGCTCTGAAGTAGGGTCGGTTGCAAATATTGCTGACGGATACCCAACGACATCGAGCTGAATCCTTGGTAGACGTCCATGCAGGAGAAGTGCTGGAGCAACTGCAGTTGTGGCATGCGGCGTACAACGGTAAATGCCCAAGTATTCTGTTACCGTTTGGCGTAAGGGACGCTGCTCAAGTGTAGCCACTTGAACAAAGCTTTTAAAAACTCTGTTGAACCGTTCTACCTGTCCGTTTGCTTGCGGGCAGTATACGGACGAATGCCGCAAGCGGATGCCGCGATCCTGCAGAAAAGCTTGGAACTCTCGAGATGAAAGCTGTGGCCCGTTATCGCAAACAATTTCCTCTGGGTAACCTTCACGTGCGAACACTGACACCAAGAAGCCTGTTACTGTGCGTGTTGTGGCTTGGTTGCAAAAGTATACTTCGGCCCACTTAGAAAAGTAGTCGACCAGCGTGATCGCATATCGACAATCGTGTGGTGCTCTCTCAAATGGGCCAACAATGTCCATGCCAAGCTTTAGCCACGGTTCCTTTGGTAAGGGGACCGGGTTCAATGGTGCAGCCATAACCTTCGTGCTCTTGTCCGCTGCCTGGCATATACTACACGTTTGAATAGCTAGCTCGACTTGCCTGTCCATGGCTGGCCACCAAAATCTTTCTCGCAGACGTGCTTTCGTTCGTACAATTCCAGGGTGAGCCTCATGAGCAGCGGTAATTATCCGCGCTGTAAGTGATGCGGGAACCACAAGGCGTTCGCCACGCAAAATCAAATTGTCCACCAGTGACAGTTCATCGCGAAGTTTGAGGAAAGGTTGAAGCTCACCCGGCAGAGATTTTTGCGCAGGCCAGGACGATTCAATGTAGGCCTTGATTCGTTGCAGTGTGCTGTCTTCCGACTGGGCCTGTTCAAACTCTTCCCTGGTAATGCAAGAAGGTATAAGGGCAACTGATACAGTTTCGTCTGGTAAAGTCCCTTCCTGAGGAGGTGACGCAGGGAGGCGAGAGAGCGCATCTGCTACTCGATTTTGCGAACCCTTCCGGTACTTTACTGTATAGTTGTACTGCAGTAGGCGCTCCGCCCACCGTGCTATCCGCAAAGGACGCCTTCCTGGCCCATGAGTAGACAGCAATGCGACCAAGGTTTGATGGTCAGTAAGCAACGTGAAATGGCGTCCCCACAAGTAAACATGCCACTTCTCGCACGCCCAAACACACGCAAGCGCTTCGCGTTCTCCTACTGAATATCTCCTCTCTGCAGATGAAAGCGCTCGAGAAACAAAGGCGACAGTGTGTAGTTTCTCTCCCTCCACCTGTTGGAGAACCGCTCCAAGCCCACAGTCTGAAGCGTCAGTGGAAACAACAAATGGAAGAGATGCATCGAACATCCGCAGGACTATGTTGGACGCAAGTGCCTCTTTGGTCTTTCGAAAACTGGAGTCTACCTCGCCAGACCAAACAAATGGTTGCCCCTTTCGAAGCAGAACGCGCACCGGTTCAACCATATCGGCAAAGTTGGGAACGAACCTAGAGTAGTATTCGACCAGTCCCAGGAACGATCGAAGGCTGGCTGTATTGGTGGGTGCCTGTGTATCCTTGATGGAAGCAACCTTTTCCTCCAGCGGAACAATACCACTTGCTGTGATCCTGTGACCCAAAAATGAAAGTTCCTGCGTATCGAAGATAAATTTGCTGTTCAGTTTGAGTCCTGCCTCTTTAATGCGTTGAAGTACTGCTGCAAGGTTATCTATGTGCTCCTGCCGGCCCCTCCCGAAGACTATAATGTCATGTATATAGAAGAGCACGCCCTTACATCCTTGCAGGAATTTGGACATCATACTCTGAAATGCAGAAGGCGCGGAAGCCAGTCCGAAGCACACTCGTTTAAAACGAAAGAGGCCTTCGTGAGTTATAAATGCGGTCAAATCGCGACTTGCAGGGTGAAGCATGACCTGGTGGTAAGCTGATGCGAGGTCTAGCTTAGAAAAATTTGTAGCCCCCACTAAACTATGCAATAGCTCTTCTGTATGAGGAAGGGGAAAGCTGTCTATTACGACAGCTTTGTTTGCTTGTCGAAGGTCTACACAGAGGCGAATACCTCCCTCTTTCTTCTTAACGACCACGATGGGTGACACCCATTCAGATGCCTCCACCCTCTCTATCACGTCCAGATTTTCCAACCGATGGAGCTCTTCCGAGACCAATGGTCGTAGTGAGAGCGGAAGGCGCCGAAGTTTGGATTGCACTGGCTGCACCGTGGATCGCGTTTTGACGTGATGCCCAAAACCTTTCGCGAGGCCAAGGCCTGGATCGAAAAGAGATCCAAACTCGCCAACTAATTCCTTTGGGAGGTTAATATCCTGCACGGCTTTCGTCGGGTCAGGGCGCTGTTCCCTTCGAGAATTAGAAGTTAGCGTCGTTTCAAGGCATTGCAGAGATGACCCATCAATCTGTAGACCGAGGGCCTTGATGGCATCGATACCCAAGAGTGAGGTGCCTTGATCTACGATGTAGAAGAGAAGGCTTGTTGTGCTAGCTTTGTACGTAACGTCAGCGAAGAAACAGCCACGAACCGGAATTGGCTGTTTTGAATAGTCCAGTAACCGAACAGTCGGGGCCAAAAGTACTTGGCCTTCAAAATACTGCTTAAAAAGACCGTGTGCAACAATGGAAACTGACGACCCAGAATCTACAAGGAAAGTTATGTCCACACGGTCAATCGAAACTGTGACGTAAAGAGCGGAGCGAGCGGCCGTCGTCACAGCCAGAATGCTCAAAACTTCCTCGCTAGGAGAGTCTTGGCTGTCTACCTCACGCACCGGAGCGGAGCCTCGTTTCTGGCAAACAAAGCGGAAGTGACCCATGACACCGCAATGGTGACAACGCTTGCTTTTGGCTGGACAGCGAACTGATGCTGCGTTGTGCCGGGATGAACCGCAGCGATAACAACGAGACTGGCGGTTGTGCGACCACTTCGAGCTCTCGTCGGATTCTGGTGTACGCGTAGGCGTATTTCCACGAGTATTTATGCGTCCAACATCTACAGAAGGAAATTCTTGCAGATCATTGTACGCCTGCTCAAACTGCCTTGCCAGTAGTACTGCTCTAGCGAACGAGAGAGACGATCCTTCAAGCAGAAGACGCTCGCGCAAGCTCCGAGACGAAATACCAGCAACGAACTGGTCACACAGCGAATCTTCTTCGGCAGGAAAAGAGCATGTAGCAGAAAGCTCCCGCAATGCAGTGATGTACTCATTCACTGATTCACCAGCTTGCTGAACTCGCCTACTGAAACGATGGCATTCGGCAACAACGTTGCTTGTTGCCGAAAAATGAGCATGCAGAGCGGCGACTGCGATATCGTACGACGATACTTCAGGCCTTGTGTCGCCTGTGCCCTTGCTATCTTCCGATTTCTCAGTAGCAGTTTGCTCACCGAGCTTGACGTTGTCCAACGATGGAAGTGGTAATGTGTAAAATATGCGCTGACCTTCTACGCCGAGGCTGTGAAGTAGTGCTTTGCGACGATCCGGCGTGCAGTCAGAGGCCCCCGAAGCAAGCACGTAGTTCTCGAAGATGCGGAACCATTGCGGCCACGCAACAGCAGGTCGACCAGGCACAGGCAGGAACGGGGGCGGCGGCGCGAGTCCAGAAATGCTCATGGCGCCGGAAAGCAAGCGGCGAAAGTCACGCCCCCCGAAATGATCCCGTCCTCGTCGCCAATGTTGTAGCGGCGGGTGCCGCTCAAGTACACGAACTGCTAGCAACCAAAACCAGTAGTAGTAGTAGTAAGTGGATGAAAGGGGAAGAGGAAAGGAAAATGCACGGGCCTGTGACTGGTGTTAAAACACCACAACCACTGCCGGCGTGCAGATAGAGAGAAGGATAGGTAGGGTTTCAGAAGAAGAAGGAAGAACGCGCGCGCAGGGGCGCGCGCGCTCCTCTCCTCTGAGAACCACCAAAACCATCCCGGTTTATTGCCTCACATATATACACATAGCGACACTGGTACCTCTGGCGGCAGGTGATCCCCAAACCGAAACCGAAACCACATATACAACATTTACCTCGGGGGTAAAATTGTTCCAGCAAACCTGCGCCGTTAGTTGTTCTCAGCAGCAGTAAAAGTATAGTGAACTATATAAAAAGTATGCCAGATACAGCTTAACTCTGCAGTGAACCTGCAGCAGTGTGAAACCTTTTTCTTTTACCTAAAGAAATGAAATCGCAAGACTATAAGCTTCAAGATCAAAGAATTTCCTGTTGTAATTGTTCAGCGTAGTAATACAGGATGCTGCGTACCTCGCTCCATTGTTACCTGCTGTTGTTCCTTTAAGTTGAATAGAACAATAATAATAATAATAAAAATAATAATAATAATTAGTTTTGGGGGAAAGGAAATGGCGCAGTATCGGTCTCATATATCGTTGGACACCCAAACCGCGCCGTAAAGGAAGGGATAAAGCAGGGAGTGAAAGAAGAAAGAGATGCCGTATTGGACGGCCCCGGAATAACTTCGACCACCTGGGGATCTTTAACGTGCACTGACATCGCACAGCACATGGGCGCCTTATCGTTTTGCCTTCATAAAAACGCAGCCGCCGCGGTCGGGTTCGAACCCGGGAACTCCGGATCAGTAGCCTTGAGCCCTAACCACTGAGCCACCATGGCGAGTCACACAATATTAATGGAAGTTCTACCATAGAATTGGTTGGATTAGCCGCCGCGGTGGCTGAGTGGTTATGGCGCTCGGCTGCTGGCCCGAAAGACGCAGGTTCGATCCCGGCCGCGGCGGTCGAATTTCGATGGGGGCGAAATTCTAGAGGCCCGTGTACTGTGCGATGTCAGTGCACGTTAAAGAACCCCAGGTGGTCGAAATTTCCGGAGCCCTTCATTACGGCGTCTCTCATAGCCTGAGTTGCTTTGGGACGTTAAACCCCATAAACCAAACCAAACCAGAATTGGTTGGATTATATTTTGCAGTCTCCGGTCCTTAACATCGACGAAGATTAGGGTACTGACGGTACGATTAGAAATAACAACCAGAGTGTTCTCTCGAAAGGCGGAGCGCAGATACAAAAACAGGTAACATTTCAAATGTAAGTCTAGATCACTCACGACTGCCATCACTATCATCTCACTAGATCACTGTTGATCACTGGATTGCAATATCTGCGCAGATGCCACTTCGCAATATTAACGCATTACGAAACATGTACTTTGTGTGTCACGCCGTTGTTTTCTCTACGTGCTTTGAATTTGGCATGGTTGTTTCGCTACATTTCTCGTCCATGATTTTGGTTATTGCCTGTTGAGTGTCATATCCTCTTTCAGCGCGGATGCGTGTCCCATATACCCTTGAAAGAAAAGGAAGATGTGAGGTCGGCTGATTAGCAACCCAGCCGAAGCGCAAAATTCTGGCCTGGCCGCAACGAGAAAAATCCGGATAAAAAAAATTGTGCCTCTCCCTCCACGTGTCAAGTCATGTCAAGCCGACCTTCCTGCACGGTGGGCCGATGGTGTCCGAGGCGGCCAGGCGTCGCATCCTCCATCCAGATCTCCTCTCCGTCCCCCATGGTCGGCTGCTGCGGAGCGTGTGGTCCGGCCACGCCGAGCAGCATCAGCCGCCAAGCACCGGGTGCCCACACCGGGGCCGCGAGCTCCAAGACGACGCGTCTGACGATCCGCAAAGCCACCCGGCGGTCGGCGACGCCGAGCGACTGGCCGCGGCGCGTTGGGTCGAATGCCGCGAGATCCCCTTGCCTCGGGTCGTCCGCCGAGCACCTCACACTTCGGGCCATGCCTACGGCGCGACGCCGCTCGTCCGCGGGTCGACCGACGAGCCGGCCGCCCAGCCTCGGCTCCGTACCCGAAATGTGCGAGTCGCCAGTGGACGCGCTCGAGGAGCTGGCGTCTGAGTCCCTGGTCGGGTCCAGGAGCGCCAGCAAACCGTGCCTGGCGGAGATCGTGAGCAAACGCGCCTCGTGTCGCCTGACGATCCACAATGCACCACTGACGACGGCCGATGCTCCTGGCACGACGCGATCGGCGACCGCCACTCCAAAGTCCACGTGCAAGATTCTGAGATTCGAGTGAAAAGGGTCGCGCGTATTTGAGGCACGCTTTGCTGCAAGTTTTTCCTTATTCGCAAAAAACGGCGCTCTCCATGCGGAAAGAAAATTGTGGTGCAATGACACGGACAAGCGGCGACGTCTGAACTGCAACGGCACACGAGATTGCAACAATCTGCCTTCTTATTCAGTTTAACGAAGCCCTGCAGCACTCTTGGTCACTGATTTATGTGTTTGTTTTAACTATCCGACAACGTTCATGACGCTCGACCGTACACGAGAGAAGGACATGCGGATGTGAAACATGAAATGCAACCTCGAGCCGACTTTACTGCGCCAAAGAACACGACAGTATGTCCTGGATTGTGCTATCTAAAAACACTAAAAGAAAAGCAGTCCAGCTAATGGTTGGGCGAGGTTCGCCTGAGTTACGCGCTCTGTGCCACACCGCTGTGTCTCATATAAGTATGGTAGCACTGTGGAAGCGACGGAAAGGGTCGGCATATTGTGCATGTACAAAATTCTTGGAGCCAATTCCAGCTGTTGCTTCCGATTTCATGTCGTGTTTCACTTGGTACAGAGAAGCAGCTAGGGCAGAGAACGTGCAACTCAAGCCGTCTTCTTCCATCCATGCTTAGCTGCACTGCATCTTCTCTGCCTTTGCGTCTCTTCCCGTAGGGGTGTCTGCAGATTGCAGGCGCACTGTGAGTTGCGACGCGACGGTCATTAGAATAAGACTGCTAAATGCAGCCTTGCATACACAGAGCATATACGTGCCTTGCACCTGGGCTTGCCCTGTATAATTTATTTATAGTGCCTCCATGGTGGCTCAGTGGTTATGGCGCTCTGCTGCTGACCCGAAACACGCGTGTTCGGTCCCGGCCGCGGCGGTCAAATTTCGTTGGAGGCGAAATTCTACAGAGGCCCGTGTACTGTGCGATGTCGGTGCACTTTAAAGATCCCCAGGAGGCCTAATTTCCGGAGCCCTTCACTATGGCGTCCCCGTAGCCTGAGTCACTTTGGAACGTTAAACCACCATTTACCAAACCATGGACACTGAGAGCGACCAAACCATTTACAGTGACAGCAGTTAATGGGATCCTACCCTGAGTCGTACAACTGAAGCCTGTCGTTGTTGCAGTAGTAATTTTTAATAAGGGAGTATTCACTCATTGGCATCCACCCAACCGCAGCCATAGGGCTACAAAAAAAAGCTATACAGCTTTCCCAGAAACTTCGCAGTTAAAGAAAAATACGTCCTGTACCGGAGTTCAAACCCGGGACTCCCGCTTCACCGGAGCAGTCGCTCTACCAATGTAGCTAACCGGGGAGGCAAGCGACGTCATCGCGACGTCGTCATCGACGCCGTTGAGGAAATCACTGGTGCTGCTCCAGCATCTCGGTGGCTGCAAGTAGTACCTGGTGTGTGTGCGATCCCAGGCACATGCCACCAAATATCAACGTCCGGGGTCTTAAACTTCGGAATCCAACGTGTTCCCTTCTACCCAGTGTGGGCCCGCCCGTTGAGTTTGTCACCACTTACCGACTGTCCCCGTTCCTGCCGGACGACGTCCTGGTCGCGGCGTTATCCCCCTTCGGCAAGGTGCGTGGCAGCAGCACGTGGCCTTCAGAGACAACCCGCAAGTTTACCGGCACGCGGGTGGGGCGTTCAAGATGCGGAAGCCGGTGCACAACTTTATGTCCATCCAGGGCCACAAGGTCATGTTAGAGTACCGAGAGATGTAGCGAGTCTGCGCTCGGTGCAACAAGGCGGGCCACATGGCAGCGGGATGCAAGACCCCGATGAGCGAACGGTGTGCGGCCTTCGGCCATGCCACCGAGGGCTCCACTGCGGCCTGCGGACTGCACGCCACAGCGGGCTGCACGCAGCGGCGGTCCTATGCGGCGGCGGCCCAGGCACAGCAGGTGGCACCAGTGAGCCGGATCACGACGCGAGGACCTATGGGAGCACGCACGGGGCGAGGCTCCCTGCGGCCAACGAACCGGGCGCCACTCCTCCTGTGGCGACGAAGGTTCGTGAGGACGCCGATGCGCGCAAGGAGGGATCTGGCGTCGCCGCCACGTCAGGGCAAACGGCGAGCTAGCGGCGGCAGAGGAGCCGAAACAGCAGCGACCAATCAAAGAACCGCTTAGGTCACCAGTAACACCACAGGCTGAGCTATCGCAGGAGCTGTTCGATAAGCAGCTCACTTCGGGCCCAGCTGGTCCCAGTCGGGCCCAGCCGGTGCCAGCGCCTGGTGCATTGGCGCTTACTGGAGAAGCGCAGGAAAACGACGGGCTGCCTCTCGTGAACGTCTCGACGCTCCAAGCGTCATGGGCGGACCAGGCCGAGACGGCCTCCAAGGAAAAAATTGTCACAGAACTCCTGCGACACTTGGCTCCTGCCGAGATCCGCCATGCCCCCCCCCCCTCTCCTCTCAAGGCAGCTGACCTGTGCCCAGCGCACCCGATAAGTCCACACGTCCCCGAACGACACCGACGGATCGTCCGCTGCTCCGATTGTGAAGAAGCCACGCGTTGGCCCTCCCACTTCGGACGCTGCGGATCACTAGTCGGAGGATGACACGTATATCTGAGTTCCCGGCAGGCAAGATGGCTGTTTTCCTGTTATTTATTTTTTTCTTTCACTTTCTTGAACGTCTTGACCTTTAACATTCAAGGCTTCCGCAAAACAGATAAGCAGCGTGAGGTTGTTCATTCCGCCAAGTCCAAGAAGATTGATTTGCTTTTTGTTCAAGAGTGTAATTGCCGCAATTGGAATGACGCCACTAATTTTAACAACCGGTTTTGTGTTAAAATTTTCTTTTCGTTTAGTTACAGTACGAGTCGGGGTGTGGTAGTGGTTATTTTTAGGCGCAGTTTACTTGATGCCAGCCGTTGTTTCTTTGATACGGAAGGCAGAGTTATTGTGTTCGACTTCTACTATACGGTCAGCGGAAAATTCGCCCCACAAATTCGCCGACCACCCCGAGACCAACGAATTTTTTGTTTTGTTATCACCTTATTTGCTTGATGGCCATCCGCTTTCGTTTTCCGGGGACTTTAATTGTGTTTTGGACCTGGACAGTGATGCTGACGCGCGAAGGGGGCAACGCCGCAGTAATGCGCACGCATCTAAGTTGCAACGCATCATCTGACAGTTTGCGCTGCACGAAGCCTGGCGGTACATGCACAGAGACACGTTTGAACCGACTTGGCGCAGGGGATTCAGCTCCAGCCGGCTAGACCACGTGTATCCCTCACAACATCTTTTGCACAGCGTCGCGCAATGCCGTGTTCTCGAACTCCCCGCTGACGCCGGGCACATATCTGAACATCGCCCGCTCGCCTTCGCCTTGCATTTACCCGTCCTGCCGGCCAGGAGAGCGCAGCGATTTGTGGTGTTTGGACGTTTCGGTCATACAAGAACTGCAAAGCTCGCGCGACGTTCTGGACGCAGTCGCCGAATTGCTCGCGCGGTCCGGGCTCAGGCCACGAGACTGGGACACACTGAAGGAGGAGTGGAGGGGAGCGTGCATACGTGCGGGACGCCGCAAGCGGGAACGGGATGCGGCAGTCCTGAGGCACTGATTGCGGCGTATCAGGATAGTTAAGTTAGAGGTTCGAAAAAGCCTGAAGCACAGGCTTACCTTCGGTTTCGGCGAGATCGCTACTCACACATTTTGTACCAACACTCAAGAACCGCGGTGCAATCGACGGCGCTCAAGCGTTCCATCGCGGACCAGGAAGTGCTGTGTCTAGCACGAGATTCAGGAGCATCTGAGAAAGCTTCCACGCATATTGCATAAGTGTTCAAGGAGGGCGGGGAGGAGAGTTCCGCAAGGCGTGACATCGAGCGCATGTTCTGGAACTTTTTCTCCGACCTATTCTCCTACGAGTAGCTTGACACCGGTCCGGAGTACACCTCACGGGTGGTGGAGTTCGGGTCTGTGTGCTCCCGCTCCTGTCTGATGAGGACGCGCAGTCGGTTATTCGCCCGGCTACCGGATGTGAAGTGTGGGAAACCATATGTGGCATGAAAGGTGGTGCTTCCCCGGTACCAGATAGCATCCCCGTCGAAATTTACCGGGCGGCCTGACAGCATATCCAGAAGCCCTTCAGGAGACAAACTGTAAATCATGATCAAGCTTTTAGACAGGCAGTACTGAACGGAGGGTCTAAAAATTAACATGCAGAAAACCAAAGTAATGTTAAACAGTCTAGCAAGGGAAAAGCAGGTCACAACTGGTGGCGAGGTGTTGGAAGTGGTAAAGGAATACGTCTACTTAGGGCAGGTAGTGACAGCTGATCCGGATCATGAGATGGAAATAACTAGAAGGATAAGAATGGGGTGGACCACATATGACACGTTCTCTCAGATCATGAATGGCAGGTTACCAATGTAACTCAAGAGAAAAGTGTACAACAGCTGCATCTTACCGGTAGTCACCTACGGGGCAGAAACGTGAAGGCTAACGAAAAGGGTTCAGCTTAAGTTAAGGACAACGCAGCGAGCCATGGAAAGAAAAATGATAGCTGTGACGTAAAGAGATCGGAAGAGTACAGAGCGGATGAGGCAACCAACGCGTGTTAATGACATCCTAGTAGAAATCAAGAGGAAGAAATGGGCTTGGGCAGGGCATGTACCGCGAAGGCAAGATAACCGCTGGTCCTTAAGGGTAACGAAGTGGATTCCAAGAGAAGGCAAGCGTAGCAGCGGGCGGCAGAAAGTTAGGTGGGCGGATGAGATAAGGAAGTTCGCAGGCATAGGGCGGGCGCAGCTGGCAAAGCACAGGGCTAACAAGAGTGACATGGGAGAGACCTTTGCCCCGCAGTGGGTGTGATCAGGCTGATGATGATGTACTCAACAGAGAATTTGCCCGGCTCTCTTTTAATAACGGCCGCATTACGTTGCTGCCCAAACCGGGCGCAGACGGGCGTTACCCCTCGAACTGGCGTTCAATCACCCTTCTCAGCACAGATTATAAGATCCTGACAGCATTACTCGTAAAACGCATTAATCCTTTTCTCCAGCAGCTCTTGAGTCCATTACCAATCATCGTCCATTCCGGGCCGCACCATTTTCACCCCCCTCATAATAGTTCGTGACCTCATAGCGCACACCCATGCTCGCGAGTCTACAGGCTCCATAGTTAGCCTCGAATAGGAGAAAGCACCCTACCGGCTGGAGCATCGATACCTGATGGCGGTTCTAGAATGTTAAAGCTTTCCACACACCTTCACTGAACTTCTCAGTCGTCTCTATACACGCACAACAGTCGATATACTCCTCAACGGGGTGGCAACGCCTCGCTTCGCGGTGACCCGGGGCGTCAGACAGGGCTGCCCCCTATCGCCAGTACTCTTCGCGCTGTCTCTTGATCCGTTGCTGCAACGCGTGGAAAGCGCGAGTTCGGTGCGCGGTCTTCCGATGCCGGGCTCCGCGCAGGCCAATCTCATAGCTTACGCAGATGACGTCACGCTTCTACTACGCGACGCGGATAGCTTGGCGGGCTTTGGACAAGTGTATACCGAGTACGCACGACTCTCCGGAGACCGCGTCAACGAGGCAAAAAGTGAAGTGTTATACATAGGTCAACGTCCAAGCTCGGTGCCGGAACAAATAGCCTGCGTCAATTATGTTAACAGCCTAGGCGTCACGTTCTCAGCAAGCGGTGTTTCACCAGGCACGTGGCAACACATTGTAGACACTAAGAACAACAGGTATAGGTGCGGTCAGAGCGCGGCCCCTTCCACTACGAGAGCAGGCTTACTTTGTTAAAAATGTACTTTGCACTACGCTATGGTTCGTGGCCCGTATTGCTCTGCAGCCGTTTCCGGTGCTTCGTACCCTGAACTCGCTTATTTTTGGTTGGTTTTGGGAGCGCAAGACTGAGCTTGTATCTCGCGGCCATCTCCGCCTTGCGCGAGACCAAGGCGGCTGCAGTATGGCCATGCCTCATAACCTTTTTTTTTCAAGCGATGTTTATTGCCTCAGGGCATAAAGGTTATGAAATGAGAGGTAAGGAAGATGCTTAAATAAATGAAAAAAGATGGGCTGATCTAATGAAATCAAGTAGTGAACGATGATATGGACCCTGTGTCCAGCCAATACAGGAATCCGGATTGTCCGATAGGAGACCGACCACCGCCAGGTGCCAAATTCTCATCGGCTTCAGTGCCGGGCAAACCCACAACAGATGGTGGATATCCGCCTCACAGTCTCTCATCTTGCAGGCTGAACACTCGGGGCGGGGATATAAATCTTATAAATGCGGCCACGCGTGTCACAGCTGGAGTTAGGGCAACCCCGACCCGTATCCTCTGAAGTGCAACCTCCTTTGCACGGGTAAGACCACGCGGGAGGGTTACCGCACACGGAGGTATTAGAGCACGTGTGCGGCGCCGGAGGTGTTCCTTTCTTGTTAAATGGAGAGTGGTGTCATCCAGAGTGAGGAATCGAGGCAAAAAAGAGGTTGGGATCGAAAGGCGGGCCGCAGAATCTGCGCGGCTTTGTGCGCTCAGGCGTTCACGCGGGACCCACTTAATACGGATTTGCTGCGGGATGCGTGCCGCTAGACGATGAATGTCTTGTCAGATTTCTGAGGTGCGACTGACGCGTCGTAGCAGGCTTGTGACGTGAAGGGCGTCAGTGCGAATGACAATGCGGTACGTAGGTAGCATGGGAACGGCGGCAAAGTGTCTCTTGAACCGCAAGCATCTCAGCACAGAAGGAGGAAGGAGGTTGTGAGAGGCGAAACTTTGACGTATTGTTCAGGGCAGGCTTGCAAGGACAGTAAACTGCCGTTGTGGTTTCGCAGGCCTGGATGCTTGCGTCAGCGTACATAACAATGGAGCCATGCGGCAAATGGCGTCTTGCTCTGTAATTCGGTCGCGAAATGACGATGCCGCGCGGGTAAATGATGGCCGACGTAGATCAGGTGGTTTGTTGTCGCTTAGCTGCACAAAACTACAGGGAGGAGGAACTGGCGGGGGCGGCTGTAGAATGGAGTGCTGTTAAGCAAATGCCCTGAGTGCACACGTTGTGTGTGTAAGGTTTGACTTTAGGCGGCGAGCATCGCGTCGTTGCTGCACCAGCTCATCTAGTGTATTCAGCTGCGCATGTTCTCGGAGCGCCACGATCGGGGTAATGCGGGGAAGGCAAGTGATGACCCTCATTGCCTCTCGATTAACAGATTCTAGGCGAGCCAATTGAGCCCTCGTCAAATGCTGGAATTGGGCTTGGTAAACGAGGCGCGGTTGCACAACCACCCGCACCAACTGTCGTGCAACATGAGAGCGGGCTCCACCTGTTTTAGGAGCAATGCGTCTAATCAGACACAACGCCTGAATTGCTTGCTTTTTAGCTCTAGAAAGCCAAGCAGCACCTGTTCCTGACTCGTGCATTGGCAAGTCCAAGATTTTTACGGTCGAACTTTCTGGAACTGGAGTTCCGGATAGATGGAGACGAACTGATATTGCAGCGAGTTTACGGCGCCCCCAGCGGATGGCGACTGACACGAACGTGGTTTTGCTCACTGAAAGCTGAAGACCAATTGAAGAAGCATAAGTCGACGTAATATCTATGGCTGATTGTAGGGCTGCTGCTTGAGTCATCAGGTCGTTGAGAGTGCTCCACACCGTTATGTCATCAGCATACAATAAGAACTTAATCTCAGAGACATCATGTAAGCGTCAAGCAAGGGGGATAAAAGCAATATTAAATAATGTTGGCGATAACAGCAATCCCTGGGGAACGCCGCAAAGAGGCACAAATGATCCGACGGCCTCACCACTGAGGCATATGGCAAAGTGTCGTCCTTCAAGGAAGGATTTAACAAAATTGCGCACTTTAACGGGGAAATGCAGCATGTCAAGCGATTCCAGGATGGCAGCATGACTGATATTATCGTACGCCTTTTCAACGTCCATGGTCAGTACAGTATGTACATTGTGGCTGCGAGTTGAGGCCAGAACTTCTGACGCCAAGGCAGCCAGTCCATCTTCTGTACCTAAGGACGTACGAAAGCCAATTTGGGCGGGATGGTAGAAACCATGGTGCTCAAGCCACAACGACAGTCGTGTGGCAAGCATTTTTTCGGTATGCTTGCTTAATGATGGCGTAAGCGATATAGGCCGGAAATTTCGGAGGTCTGTGTGCGGCTTCCCCGACTTTGGTATGGGGATCACAATAGCCTATTTCCAGGGCTCTGGTACGACGCCTTCTATTCATACCTTGTTAATGGTGGCGAGGAGTTGAGGCAGTACAGCCGAACTTAAGTTCTTGTAAACCTCGTACGGAATGGAGTCCGGACCGGGCGCAGTCTTCCGACGGGCCTCATGTATTGCTGCAAGCAACTCGGGCATTGAAAATGGGCTTGAAATTCCCTCAGCGTCGGTTGTAGATGGGAGCTTATTGACATATGCTGGAGTGGCAGCCAAGGGGGCTCCTATGACCCTTGGAGGCAACACATCATACCTGGAGAAAAACTTCCGCGCTGCCTCTCTGGCGAAATCATCCGGAGCTAAGTTAGCTGCGAAGCATGTTGTGGCCGCTGCGTCAGGACGAAGGGAACCATGTTCCATTCCACGGAACGTTCGCCAGAGAGCAGCATTCGATGACTTTGTCGAGAACTGCCCACACCACGCATGCCACTGCCGTTGCGAGAGATCGCGTTCATATCTGCGAGTCTTGGCAGTAAGATAATTCAGCATTGTCCGTGCTTGCGCAGAAGTCGGGTCTCGGGAAGCCGCCATCTCCGCTTGTCGGCGAGCGGCCCACAGGTTAAGCAGACCTACATCCGGCGCCGGGCGATTCCCGTCCGTACAGGTGACAGCAGTAGCCTTATTCAGCGCAGTTTGTATGCAGTCCACAGGTAGTGTAGATGATTGCAGAGAGAGATCTTCGACGAACGATGGTACGAAACGTGTTCTAATTGACCACAGAACACCTACGGCGTAATCGGCGGGCCCTTGATGGATGGAGACCGATGATGGTAGGATGGTGGTCACTACCCCAGCAGTCTGGCTCCAGGTGCCACGATGGAGTCCCGGGTCCTGACCACCACGTAAGGTCCGGAGCATATGTTGGACTGTGAGCATGGCGCACAGTCCGCGTTGCTGAACCTGGATGGGTGAGTAAAACAAACAGCGCATCCGCGAATGCGTCCCGCAAACGCCTACCAGGGGGCTTGAAGTGGGGTACCCCCAGTCCGGATGAGGGGCGTTAAAGACACCACCGACTAAAATAGGCCACCCTGGGTGTTGTCGTCTTAGAGTTAAAACCACCCCAGATTAATGCGGGAGGGAGCTCCACCAGCGGGTCTTACATAGTATGACACGACCACAACAGTTGCCTTGGGAAGCTTCACAGCCACTGCGACTGCCTCTTGATATGAGGTGCACCAGTTTTCTAGAGAGGGGCGAACTTTAGGAAAACGCGCATCAACGTACACCACCGCCTTTCCCAGGGGGGCAACAGTGTGCACACGACGGTCGTTCCTTGAAGTAGACATGTATCCATTAAAGCCCGGAATGGATGGAAAGGCAATGGTCTCCTCCAGTAGCAGGGACCACACCTGGAGCTTGTTCATGCGAAGTCAAGATTTGAGCCCTCCCAGCTTTGTGGAGAGGCCTCTGCAGTTCCACTGGAGCACACCACAGCAATGCGTACTCGCCATTTTCGATTAGGCTTCCAAGCGTTGTAATAGAACTGATGTCAGGTTAGATAACTGGTTTACCATAAATCGGAGGAGGGATGTTGAGTTATCCTGCAGTGCTGCAGAAGACCTGGTAGAGTCTGCGAAAAACTCATGAGGGCTGGACATAGTCGAAGGCGCTGCAGCGTTGATTGGCGTGGAGTGGGATTCCACTGATTGTCTACGGTGAGCAAGCAGTTCACAGCGTTGCCGTAGCTTAGAGACCTCGGCTAAAAGGCGCGCAATTTGGTCAACTGCTGGCATGTCCTCACGCAGAGGTTGCTGTGCTTTTGTGTAGCTTGAAGGCGACGGCGATCCTTGCACACTTTATCACAGTACGACTGTTGGGCAGGCGCTGCAGGTGTATTGGGCTCAGAAAGCTCCGGCCAGTCGTCTTCATCCCTCTGGAGAGCCGCAAACCTGTTCGATGTCTGTATCGGGGCTCTGTTTTCATTCGGAGGCACTTGCTTACGGATCCCACGCCGAACGTTATCAGTTGCTTTCTGTTTTGTTGGGCAAGTTGGAGAGGTGATCTCGTGGTCGTCAGTCTTGCAAAGTCCGCACCTGTAAGACGGTGTGCCTTGTGGCCGAGCCTCATCTTGCGTTGTAAAAGGGCATGATCGGCGCATGTGGCCAGGTCTGAAACAGCTGTAGCAATAGACAGCACTCGGTTTGTAAGGGAGAGACCGCAGAATACAGCCATTGTAGTAAAGTCGTTCTGTAAGAGTTGGTGGGCCTTGTACAGTAGAATCTCGTTACAAAGAACTTCACGGACCGCCGAATTTAAATCGTTATTTTGAAATATCGTAGTACTGAAAAACCATTATTTTCATGTCAGTAATGCATCACAAGAACTAAAATTACGTACATTTGCAGCAGATTTACGTGTTGGTAAGTAAATAATAAACGATAACGCTGGGCACAGTTTAACTACAATTTATTGCTTGAAGAAGTCTGTTATCTTCTTCTGGCGAGTAGACGACAAGCGCTGCAGGACGAACGCCTCCACATCCTCGACCTTCCTGTGCACGTAATCGGGGACATCTTTGCAGCGCCCGAGGAATGATCGGGTCTTCTCTAGAAAGACTAGGACATCCGAGCCGGAAACAGTCTCTGCCTCTTCGTGCGCTGATACAGTGTCGGCATCGTCTTCGTCGCTACTACATTATTCTTGCTCACGCACTTGATTCACGATGTCTTCGGTGGTGAGCTCCGCGGATGTAGCCGCCGCGCTGTCGCTATCCACATAATTCGAAAGTCGCTGTCCACATAAGTCGCTGTCCACGGTAGTTGCCCAGCCGCAGACGTTTTCTTGAGGGAGCCAGCTGCGACTCTCGATGTAGTTTTATGATCTTGTCCCGATCTTTGAGCATCGTTGCCATTGTTGGCGGTGTAATGTCAAGCTCCCTGCACAAGTCCGCTTGCTTTTTTCCAGCAGCTGCGACAGAATGTCCGCTTTTTCTTTAAGCGAAAACTGGCGTCGCTTCTTTTTAACGCGGGGGCCAGGAGAACTTGTCAGCAAAGCTAATGCACAACACAATCACAGCGCTGATAACTTTGCAGATCCTAACGTTCGCTGTCGACATGGTGACACTGCGCAGTATGTGACCACACGCTGGATGGATGATAATGGCCTTACCCTTTGTTTCGGGCGGCAGCTTGCGCCGCCTAGCCTATATTCATTCAACGCGACACTCGCGTGATGGCGATACCGCTGGGGCTGTATCCGTTGCAACGAGTTCCCCAGCGCATAGCTGATGCTTCGGATGATGATGACAGGCGTCAGCTTCAGGGATTTGGTACGGAACTTCGTAATAACGAAGCGCCTTGCGGCGAATGCGAGATTAAATTACATACGTTATTCTGAAATATTCGGTAATTTGAAATTCGTAGTACTGAAAGTTTTTTACATTGAAAGTATAGGTATTTTGGCGGGGATTTTAAAAAAATTCGTAGATCTGAAAATTTCGTTAATCTGATGTAAGTAGTAACGAGATTTTACTGTAGTGTGACGATGCACGAGAGCCCCTTGCCCATATACTGCGCTTGGATGACACGGTGGGTTGGACAGTACAACTCATGCTGGAGGGTCGTCTGGACTTCAGCAACGTCGACGTTGTAAACAACACAGCGTTGTACGTCCGAACCTTCTACTAGGTACACCTGGACCGGCACCGAGACCTCGCTTGTAATCGCTATGCACTCGAGCGTTTGCAGACGCTCGACAGCAGCCAAAGTCGGGAGCCACACAGCGATGGTATTAGATTTCGTTCTAGCCGTGACGCCACGAAAACCTTTGGTCCCAAGACACGAGTCCAGGTTCGCCACTTTATACGATTCCGATGTCGGCACAACCACCTGGTTGGCATACGCTGGGCAGGAACGCTTGCCTTGTGAGATACAGTTGGCAGAAGACGAATCCTGTGCAGTGTCCCCTGATGGGCGCTTTTGAGAACTGCTGGAAGCCGGTGGCACGAATGGAGGTGCTGAAGACAGGTCCTTTGGAGAGCTCTCCTCACGCTGCACGGTTGAAGCCCCATCCAGCGGTACAGGCTGGGCAGCCATTGCCGAGTTCCACCCACAGGGCAGATCGCTCACGGGCTGAGGTGCATTTGGAGAAGGCGGGACGTGCGCTGCCGCTGATGGACCGGGAGCAGGAACCAGGAGCTGGGACCCAGGCTCAGTTGTCAAAAGCGGTGTTGCTGAAGCCGTCGTGAACGATGCCGGCGAAGCCACCTCTGCCAGCGCGTCACAGGTGGCCCTAGGCCTAGCCTCGGAGCCCAGACCAGCTGCCGGGATGACTGAAGGACATTTGCTGACTGCCACCCAGTCAGACGGCGCATGAGCTTCGGGAGCTTCCTCAGATGGTGCGAAGTCAATTCTCTTGATATAGAGAACGTATTTACGCGGATGGTGAAATTTTTCACTGGAGCGATGTGCAGCCACGTTAGCAGAGACACTTCGTCCCTCGTAAGTTTTTGTCCTCTGCTATGCACAAACTGAGTGCACTCGCTCTTAAGCCAGATGGACTATGTGAGCCGGCCCGTTGTTTTGTACTGGCTCGGTATTCACCGACGCGTGCTCGTGCCCCGTGGCCTCGGCAACGGCGGCCCTGCTGCGGAGGCTCTCATGCCTTTCTATGCAGCGGCCGTACGAATGTTCACTCATATGGAGGAAGCCTTCCCGAATAACGAGTGGAAAGACATGACTGTGTCGCGATTGTGCGAGGCACTCACGCTGAGAGCGCTCCCACCTAGGCCTCGCCTGGCTGTTCTCTCGAGCCCATCATGGCAAGAAGTTCATAGTCCCGACCTGCCCGATGCGGTAAAAGATTTCCGCTGGCACATCGCATGGGAAGTCCTTCCCACAAAAGACCGCCTGAGTATAAATGGGGGTTGTGCGAGATGACAGATGTGTTCACTGTGGGCAGCCAGAGGCGAGAAAACATGTGCTGGGAGAATGCGTAGCGGCGCGCACGACTGCACCTCTTCGCTGCACGGGTGTTCTCTGTTCCCGTATCGCGAATAACCGCCCCAAGGGGAGCATTTGAGCGGCTCCTAAAGTTTACGATTGCGCTCGTTCTTTGGGAGAATCGCAACATAGCCACACAGGTGCAGACACCACTTCGCTTCATGCAACTCCTCATGACCAAGCTAGCCGTGTTAATATGGTGCTTCCTCGACGCGCAACTTTTCGTTCTTGGTGAGGACGCCTTTCTTATGCGGTGGTAGGCGCACAGGCACTTCCAAACGGGGATTCAAGCGAGAATCCACTCTGGCATGCGCGTCCTAAGTATATAAGCGCATGTTTTGCCTTTCGCACCAAGACGCCATTGTAACCTTGCCTGTACTCAAATATTTGTTTTAAGCCAGTGCACTGCTCGGAGCAACAATTCCCAGCAGGGCGCTGCTTGATCATACACCCTAGGATTGTAAAGCCGCTTTAAGTACGCCCGGAAATCATCGTCTCCATTGCTATATTGGGCCACGTCGTATATACTGCATTTAAAAAAAACTTCATTTCTTTTATTATGGAATTGCTGTTCAGTGTGTTGTTTTTTCTACCCTGTACTTGTGAAGCTTGTGTTTGTGTCGAAATAGTAAGCTGGTTTCAATAAATTTTCTTCGAATGAGATATAGTGCGGTCACGTGGCAACGGTTTTGGTCAATTTGACTTCAGACAGACGCGTCCTTGACAAACGCAAGTAGTAAGAGCTTACACTCTTAATAAATGGCCAATATTGCCACGACTCTTTTTACTGTTTGTGCATTCATCAAAGCTGCTGGCACGCGGCTTTATCGCTTTGTGATGCAAGACGCGACCTGATTTTTCTCGATTGATGGCATCCAGATGGAGCCGATTCTACATTGTTCCCTGATAACATTGCACGCCGTATCTCGGAAGCTCGCTATCAGCTTTAAATTGAGCACGACCGAGATCGGCGGGCACGCTTGTTGCTTTCGCCGCCGCCGAGTGATTCAGTCTATTGTGGGCGCACGTTAGCCCAATAAACGGCTTGCGTTTAGAAGAACTTTTCACTGTCTTCCACACTGCCTGGACTTCCTTCACCAATACGTGATAATATGCCTACAACAGCGCCAGTATTTTCCGGCGTCCGTTCCCGACCCGGTCCTTCAGTGTCCGAGCCGGTCCTGCAGAGACCGGGACGTCTTGCAGTGCCATGGGCACAATGAATTCAGACCTTCGAACGCTACCTGGGGGTTCAAGAGCACCAGCTGAAAGAAAGAAAACGCTTGCTGTGTACAGCTTTGGAGATAAAGGTCCTCGTGTATACTCGTACGTAAGTCGGCTGAAACAGAAGCCGCGTCTCAGTAAACTATACGGCCACGAGCGAAACGGAGGCCGCCGCGCCTGATGCATGTGAAAACGCAGTCGCACTCCTGGCACGGGAGTTTGCCGCCACTCAGAATGAGGTCGCGGAAAGGCGCAGATTTTATAATCGCCGTCAGCAACCAGATGCAACAGTTATAGAATACATCACAGCGCTGCCAGACATGGCCAATGCATGCAATTTTCCGTCGCCTGATGAAACCCCACGAGATAGGTTTGTCACAATAGTTTTATGGGAACGCATCCGAGAGCGCCCTTTGAAAGAACGATCAAGTGTGTCGTTCGCAGCACCCTCAATCAATTTACTGCAGCGCGAAAAGACAGTTCAAGAGGCACACGAGTTCCTGGCATCCGTTCTGCCAATTCAAGAAGCAACCTCGTGTCTCCACGACCAGAAGTTCGTCCACATCAGTGTCGCACGTACTGCTACAGAATTGAATTCTTGTTGTTCTTATTTAACTGTATATTGAAATCCGTTGCACAGTCTTATTTACGATGTGATATGTATATCTGTAGCCTTCTCTTATTTTTGCAGTGTCTTTGAACTATAGTTTTCATTTAATTTTTTTTCATTTCAGGCATGAACTAACAGAAGGTCAGGGAAATAAATTATTTTTGTCATTAATTTGAGTACCATTGACGTTATCTTGAATATTCTTCGGATTTCTTTGCATTGTGACCTCTCGACAACTAGCTGATGTTCTGGGGACTGCGATGAACGAAGCCCTTGTGAACGCGTAACAGGCCAGCGAGCTGTCTAAGCACTGATGAAACAAAATGCTTCTGTCGAGAGAGAACGAGAGAGTAAAAACAATGCTTTTTAATTGTTATAATTATGTGTGGATGCTTTGTATGTCTGTATTCTTTCTATCAACGTCTTACGATACTCGTAAATTTTTCCCCTGGTGTCCTTTGTCTTTCTCTAAAGGAAGAGAGCATAAGTTGCATCGTAAATTTTGGCTTCAATTTGGGAGTTAGTGGATTTTATTCTTACGTGCGTGCGTGCGTGCGTGTGTGTGTGTGTGTGTGTGTGTGTGTGTGTGTGTGTGTGTGTGTGTGTGTGTGTGTGTGTGTGTGCGTGTGTGCGTGCGTGCGTGCGTGCGTGCGTGCGTGCGTGCGTGCGTGCGTGCGTGTGTGCGTGTGTGCGTGTGTGCGTGTGTGTGTGTGTGTGTGTGTGTGTGTGTGTGTGTGTGTGTGTGTGTGTGTGTGTGTGTGTGTGTGTGTGTGTGTGTGTGTGTGTGTGTGTGTGTGTGTGTGTGTGTGTGTGTGTGTGTGTGTGTGTGTGTGTGTGTGTGTGTGTGTGTGTGTGTGTGTGTGTTGACCATTTCCTGTGATGTGATTGTCTGGAGAAGCATCCCGGAGGCAAGTCGTTGTCAGGCCTCCAAAAACACATCTGACAGCACTCGCTCATCCAGGCAGGAGCGGGATATATAGTGCGCCGAATGAATTCGGCAAGAGCCGTGCTGAGGCATCTCGTCTTCTTCGGCCGGACCACTATAAAACACGCTACACGTCATAAAGTAGGTACTCGTGCTCCCAGAATAACACCATCTTTGACGGCGTCACCACTGAGCCTCGGCGCACAATATTCGGCCGCTTCGACCGATACCGCACTTTTTTGTTTTTTGCTACTGATGATGGTACTGACGATACTGATGATAAACATGGCACTTCTGCTTTTTCTTTAAAGTGCTAACTACCTGCGCGCAAGCACAAGCGCGAGCAGTCGCCGTCGCTGGTAGACGAAGAAAAAATTTGCGGGCCAGGGAAACGTTCCTGCCGGGCCCGTGGGCTCACCAAAATTCTGGCTATCGCCTTTTAAATTCACAGGTCGTGCCTTCGACTGGACGTATACTGAGCGCCCACAGCAGCTCGCCATGAAGTCCAGGTCCCGCACGACTTCGTCGCACTGGAGCAGCGGCGTGTCCCGGCCGACATCACCTTCCGTCAGGGCCCCCAAGGCTCCATCCGCCGTTGTGGTCACCACGCCGCTGGCCCCTGCGCAAGTGGCCATTCAAGGCGGCTGGACGCCGTCCGGACTTGCGGTCAACGTGGCAAGGCGTCATAGCCGCTCTGTTCCGTCTTCGCATGAGTCCGAGTTGCTGGTCACCGAGGGCCGTCTATCAGCCAAGACTTCGAGAAGCACAGATTGTCGCTTCCTTGGACTGCCGTCACTGCCAGAGTCCAACGTGTCCTTGGAAGTTGGTGGCGGAATAAGCACCCTTTCTAGAAAGAGTGTGGAAAAAGTCAGCGTCACGTCGGTGGGCAGCGCCGGTGGATCCCTGCTTTGGGCCAAGTCTCCGTTCGTTGAGATCATGCCTATTGTGCAGAGCTCGAAGAGTGTCACTTTGAAGCGTTCTGGCGTCGCCCTCTCGTCGTCGACATCAAAGGTCAAGGCTACCGCATTCGAAAGTCAGTCCAGGCTCAGTACCTATCGGGCTGAAACTCCCTCGAGACACCGCTCCACCAAAGGGTCATTGACCAGCATCAGCAACCAACGCGACTTAGCAACGGCCATGGCAGACATCGCCCGCAGGCTATTCGACCGCAAATCCCAAGAAACGGGAATATTTGCGGAGTATGAAAGAACTGCAAAAAGCCTCTACGCATCACCAGCGACAAGCCATTCCTCCCTGTTGAGGAGGTCAAGGCGTTCCTTAGAATTGACGACGCGGCCCCTCGCCCATGACTTGCAAGAGGTCAGTTCCCGGAGCAGCCAGAAAACCTTAGCGAATTCTTCTAGACAACATATAGCAGAGGTGACGATCACGCCCATCGAAATAACGCCGATTGTACAACCGGAAACACGGCCTCATGGATCTCGTCACCTGCTGCGAAGCCCTTATGACAACGCTGCGCAAGATCGACTGCTCGCTGAGCACTTTGAGAGGCACGCACTTGCGAGGGCTTTAAGTCCTGGCCTTTGGAGCTCCCCGAAAAACGCCACCACTGTGCTCTCTCGACCTTCTTCGCCGAAACAAATGGCCGCATCTGCGAAAACGTCAAAAACTGCGCTTTCAAAGTCGCAAGAAAGGCTAGGCATGCGCTCCTTTGGAACTCGCAAACCGTCGCAAGGAGCATTTACTAAAGGTGTTCTATCAAAACCTCCATCCGATGTTTCTTCCCTGCTGACGGATATTCGGGGCTCCAGGGACGTTACAGGTTCAAGCATAAGTGCAAAGGCCCCATTCGCCCAGGGGTTTGGACAAACTGCAGATAAAAAGACTTTCTTTGACGCTCAAGACAGCCTGAAAACTGCAGCCGACGTGTCACCTCCTACCTCGAGAAGCTCAATAAGTATTCAAGGCCTGCAAAAGCCTCTCATTCAATATCCGTCTTCAATCGTGGAGACGCAAGGCGCATTCACTAAAGCTGTTCTATTGAAACCTCCACCTGAAGTGTCTTCTCTGCTGACGGAAAGGCACGGGTTCAGAGACGTTACAGGCTCAAGCAGAAGTTCCAAGACCTCATTGGTCCAGGGCTTTGGACCAACTGCAGATCAAAAAACGTTTTTTGACGTTCAAGAGAGCGTAAAAACTGCATCTGACATCTCACTTCGTGCCCCCAAAAGCCCGATAAGTATACAAGCTCCGCAAAAGCCCCTTGTTCAATATCCGGCTTCAGTCGTGGAGACTCAAGGTGCATTCACAAAGACAGTGCTGTCGAAACCTTCGTCTGAAGTTTCTCCTCTGCTCACAGATATTCAAGGGTACAAAGGCGTTACAAGCCCAAGCAAAAGTACAAAGGCCCCAATGGTCCAGGGCTTTGGACCAACTGCGGATCAAAAAACGTTCTTTGACGCTCAGGACAGCATAAAAACTGCATCTGACATCTCACTTCGTGCTTCCAAAAGCCCAATAAGTATTCAAGCTCCGCAAAAGCCTCTTATTCCATATCCGTGCTCAGTCGTGGAAACGCAGAAAGCAGTAAGTGTGAAAAAAAGTGGGGAGAAAGGTTTCACAGGCTCCCCCCAGGGCGCACTGTCTGTGCCCGCGACCACTACGGTGCATGCAGGTCTTGGGACAACGAAGCAGCCCGGCTCTCCGGCTTCTCCTCCTGTCTCAAAAAGCCTCCTGACTGAAGCTTCTGCGCTCCAGACCCTTGTGGAAGGTGCATCTGCAGGCCTGAAGAAACTATCACTCACTTCTCCTGGCTCACCTCGGGGAACAGCGGTTGAAGTAACGGGGACTTCACCACGTAAGATGATGGAAGCCTCGTCATCAAGCCCAGCAGAGGGCTTCCTGCAACCTAAGCAGGCTTCCACGATAGCTCAGAAGGAATCCGCCCAGGTCTCAGAAAGCCTTCTGCGAAAAGGTTCGAGTGGGGTTCGACCCGGCTCCCCTTCCGGCGCGACGTCTTTATTCGGTGGCACCACTTCTCCGGGCCACTCTCCTGAACCAAGGTCGCCACGGCCAACTGCTGGCTTTTTAGAACCAACGAAAAGCCCGAGAAGTCCTCAAGCATCAACTCAATTTGCTGAACCATGGTCGCCGCGCCCAACTTCTGGCTTCTTAGAGCCAACTAAAAGCCCTAGAAGTCCTCAAGTAGCAACTCAATTTGCTGAACCGTGGTCGCCGCGACCAACTTCTGGCTTCTTAGAGCCAACTAAAAGCCCTAGAAGTCCTCAAGCATCAACTCAATTTGCTGAACCGTGGTCGCCGCGACCAACTTCTGGCTTCTTAGAGCCAACGAAAAGCCCAAGGAGTCCTCAAGCACCAGCTCAGGTTTCGATTTTAGAAGTTCCTGTGCAACAGGCTGTCGTACAAAGTGCAGCCACTGTTGCCAAGACTGGACAAACTGTGGGTCCCACGAAGAGTGCCACCACTTTTCCTAGCTATCCCCAAACAACGTCGTCAGTACTCGCGGAAACTTCCTCCTCACGCCAACTGACAGAATCCTGGTCTCCGCGGGCGACGTCTGGCATCCTAGATCCCACAAAGAGCCCACGTGGTGTACCTCTGGCGCCATCTCCGTCTTCGAAGAGTATCACTGAGCCGGCGCCCAAGTTAGTGCAGCCGACAGGCGGCCCATTAGTGCCTATTAAAAGTGCTGCTTTATCATCTCAAGCAACAGATAGTTTCCCGAAGCATGGATCCACTGGACAGCTTGTCCAACCATCATCACAACTGGTGGCTGCGACGACCGAAAAAGACATCTCTGGCCCTTTCCCGGGGCTATCTGCCGCACCGGCCGATGCATCTACATCGATTTCGACGCTGAAGACCGTGCCAGACATTCCTGTACCCATGGCTTCTCAGCCGACGTCGCTTGTATCGGCCAAAGATGAGCGTTCCGCAGCCCTTGTGGGTACAAAAACTAGCCTCACAAGTGTCGGCCAGTTTGCACGGGGACGTCCGGCTACTGTATTTGCGCCGACTCCGTCGGAAACGCCTATGCTACCCGCAACTGATAAGAGTGCTAGTCAGAGTTCTATCGGGTCCCCTTCACTTGCTCTTAGTGCCCTGGGCCCAGGTTCTCCCACGAAGAAATCGAGTGACTTGGCGTCGCCAGGCGAAATAAGGAGGCTTTTGGAAGCCAAGGGGAGCCCCACGCCATTTGCGCCCAAGCAAGGCGCCAGCCTGGTTGATATACCGTCACCGCCACAGCTTCCTGCTGACTCCGCTTCGCCATTGTCAGAGGAGCTGACCAGCACGGGCGATAAAATTGCAGTTGCACCTGACTCTCAAAGGCGTGTTATATCCACTTTCAAAACTCTCTCTCCGCCAGTGACGCAAGGGCCGTTGGCAGAAGCCAGAGGCTCCGAACCAAAGATTGCGCCCGGCGCCCTTGTGCCTTTAGAGACGTCTGTCTCAGAACTGAAGCCGAGCTCCAAAAGGTCCTCCAGCCTCGTCCTTTCTGCAGCGGCCGATGACAAGTGGACCGGCAAAGTGCTTCGAGCCGGAAGCGGACCCGGAGAACTGGTGAGCAAGACTTATCCTGCATTGAAATCTAAGCCGCAGTCGTCAGTGCAGGTGATGCCTCCTCTGAGAAATGGGTCAGACAAGCCCGTGAATGCAGCTTCACCCAACAAGTTGCAAGGAAGCACTCTAGAGCAGTCGAGCAAATTCGATGTGTTTCCTATCGAACGCAACTTATTGCGTGGAGCTACGGGAACGCGTGTCGTTTCGGACGAGCAACGGACAGTGACAAAAACGTTCAAGCGATGTTCAAGCAAAAGCTCAAGGATCAGTTTTCTGTCCACTAACACTCCCTTAAAAAACGATTCTGACGGAGAAATCATAAAGTTCAAATCAAGAGACATTGAAGCAGAGCAGTGTGGGAATACGGAGGTTGATAACTCGGGCACATTGGTTACTAAGACAGCAGCTAAATGGTCTGAACTAGTAACCGGAGTCGGCTCGAGGGCATGGCAGACAAAAGACTCTTTGTCAGGGGTGTTCTCTCACGTATCGTCTGAGAGGATGACGAAGTCTACGCTCGTATTGTCATCCAAGACAAGCACTACATCTACTACCAAAAAGTCGACTTAGTAACAGAGCCACTACAGTGTCAGTATCGTTTCAGTTGGGAAATAATATTCGTGACTGCATCAAAATTCTGAATGAATTAAATGTTTGACAAACCTGTAGCTTTATACCACAATGAGTGACAACGAGTTTCACAGCATGACACCACGCGTTATGTGCAAAAAAAGCTCAAACACATACAATGGTGGGACGAACTGTGTAACTACTCCCAGTTTATCTACGACGAAGCTAAGCGCTTGGTATTAATTTTCTACCTCAGGACATCGCAGGAAGCCAGTCAGCTCTCGTGGAAATCCGTGCAGACTCCAGCGCCACGAAAATTGCTGGCGAGTCACGGCGGGTGTCTGGTATGGAGCTGAGGAAGCGGTCGGAAACCATGATGAAATTATCATCGACGAGCCTAGCGAAGACCGCTGTTCCAAGCGGAAGCTCAGATCTACTGGCTGCATCGACCAAGTCGTCAGAAGAGCGCATTAGCAGAGACCTAATCATCGATGCTCGAGAACAGGAAGCCGGCGGAGCTCTCGAAGCCACGGAGGCAGTGGGAGCTCGTCAAGCAACCGCCAGACAATCGGCAACTAGCTTAGGGGGCGACCAGAAAGTCACCGCTGTGCAGGAGTGGCCCAGTGCTGAACAAATCATCGACGCCAAGGAACGCTGGAGCATCACTACAGATCGAAGTGCAGACGCAGCGGTGGCAGCTAAGGTGTCCACATCTGATTTAGCGGTCGCGAGCAGACGAATCTCGTCGGCGGAAGAAGGAAAATCCAGCAGCTACATGACATCGCCTCAAGAAACGAGCCCGACTTCGCCTACAAAAAAAGGCAAGAAAGTGCGTAAAGTTCTGAAGCGAGGATCCGCGCCCTCCGCTGACGACGAGAACCGATCCATCTCGGAGCAAATAGCACAAGCCCTCTCAGAGGCCGACTACGGAGACATGCCGCTTCAGGTGAATATGACCATCGACCTGGTGCCGCCCAAGAGTGCCAGCGCGACGTCCACTTCCCGGGGAGTCCTGTCCCCGGTGCACATCGAGAAGAAGATGATAGTCGAGAGCTGCAAGGACGGCCACGTAGAGGTCAAAGTTCCTCCCGTGTTCATCGACAGCCCCGACGGAAAGCACGTCTCCAGCGAGGCTCTCAACGTTTCAGTGTCTGTGGACATTGGAAAGCACGCGAAGGAAGGACACAAGTGCGACTTGGAGAACGAAGCCTCGAAAGCGACCGGAAGTGAAGCGAAACCTTGACGCGCCCCTCAGTTATTTCCACAGACTGCAGAAGTGCTGCAGGCGATGCATACGAGGAATCTGAGTGCCCGCAAAATCAGAAAAAATAAAGCAAAACTCAGTGACTTGGTTTTCGAGTCTACGTGTTTGCCGCGACTCGGCTTCATAGCGGTTCTACTAGATCTTTATTTTTTGTTTTTTTTTAGTTTTTTACGAGGCAACACCACTTGCCTTTCCTTAAGTCACACCTCCTCAAGTGGCGCTTGTGTTATGGTGATGTACAGACATATTAGAGCATGTTTACAAATTGCCTGTATTACCGACAACAATGACAGCTTTTCAAGTATCGGAGAAAGAACGCACTTGGCCAAAAGGCACGCGCAAATATAGCTGTTTCTCACGTGACTGCTGTGCATCTGTAACCATAATACATTAGTTACCACGTTAAGTTGGCACGAGACAGCGTTCGATTCAACTGGCTACATTTTCAAACTGTCCTTCAACGTACAATATAAATTCCTCTCTTCGCACCCCATCACGCTGTCAGAATTGCATTTGTACCGAAAAACACAACAAAAAATTATCTATTTTCACAACATATTTTCCTGTAGTATTTCGGGACCTAGAAACAGACATTCTTGCAGTAACAACAGGACTTTCTGCAGTCCTGAGCAGTCTCCTGTTGTAACGACAGAGCCAGTTCTCTCGCAACAACAGACAACTTCGCAATACTGCAGAAAAGTCTGTCGTTCCGACAGGGAGACAAAAATTTGTTCTATATTAGGACAGGCTCTGTCGTACTTTTCGTCTGCATGCATGCATGTAGATAAAAGGCTACGACTGCAAGTTTTTAATGAGCCTTGCGCGGTCTGTTCTAGTACGGAAAGTAGCAAGCGAGGTAAAGAATCAGTTGCAACGTATAAATAGTTGCGCAGCTCAACAAGCACAACTACAGGCCAGGGAAGACCAAGAGACCAAAATCTACGAGCCATATAGTTTATAAACTTTACCTATAGAGGGAAACGTGGCGCCACTGTTTATGCGAGTTTCTTAAAGAGCGCTTCATCCACCGCGGGACCGCCCCGAAGATGAGGTTTAGTGTTTGGCTTCGCTAGTGTTGGGCCGAAAACCTGGATTCTGTCTCTGAATCGGTAGCTTAAATGCGATGCTCTCCTCTCTGCGCAGGTTAAATCATTTTAGTAGTGAATTTTTAATTTCTTCAATAAAGTTAACGCAAGCCTAAGACTGGCACGAAAAATTTCAGAGCATTTCTTTCAGGTTCGCCTCGAGAAGAGTGTCATTCTTAAGGCTGAATCCGCGCTTCATGCCAAACAGTAGCCAAGCCAGATACGAAACCGCGTCTTGTATTCCTTGCGTGCCTTCGCTTCTCCATGGGGGATGAACTACCACAGAACCACTTTTTGCTCTTGGAAATATTGAGAAACTCTATGCTGCGACCATCAAAATTGCGAGAGCCTCTTAAGCTCCGCCTTAAGTGTATGACGCCATAGTTTTAATGAATTAATGCCTATAAATGCGGTATTAGTCATTCTATAGACTTTACATTCATAGATCATTGGGAGTTCCCATCCCATACCTGGCGCAGTGGTGCAGCAGTTAAGCGATGTGGCACTGCCCTGCGATATTCATTATATGTGTCTCTTTGCCGATAGTCGAAAGTGTCGTCATTAATCATTAAAACGGACACTAAAGGAATCCCATCAGCGACCACTGCGAATTATTTTTGGGAGACAGTTTTGTGAAACAAAAAATATTCTTTTATGTGGGCAAAATATTAGAATGTTTCTGCAAGATTCTAGGGATTTGCTGTTTAAAACGTATATTAGATTTGTGCTTGAATATGCATGTACTGAATTGGATACGCCGACAAAGACGGACAGACAGAAATTAGAAAAGAGTGCAGAATTTAGCGGCCCGCTATGTTTATGGAAATTATAGTAAACACATTAGTGTGTCTAGCACAAAACAGGGATTAGAATGGGAACCTCTTGAAGTGAGGAGGCGAAAGCTAAGGCTTAAATTTTTTCAAAAGTACATTACAGTAGGATTGCTATTCCTAGAGAGAAGTACATTTTCCATCCACACTACAGATCCCAACGAGTTGATCATAAGCATAAAATGTTCGAATTCAGGTCAAGAACCGAATTGTTCAAGATGCCGTTCTTTCCCCACACTGTTCGAGAGTGGAATGCTTTATCTTCATTTCTTATTAACACTACTGTGACTGTCCTTGCAATTTTTTTCTTCTTTTGTACAACCTACCCCCCCCCCCCCCCCCCTGTAATCCCACATGTGGCGCTGTGGGTAAATAAATAAATAAATAGACAAATGAAGCGACTTGTTACTTTTTCTTTAACTACCGCTAATGTGAGCTATGGTATAGTGCACGTAGTAGAAATCGCACTTGCGAATTTTATTGCTTCTGTCTTGATTCTATTTTGCATTTCTAGTGTTAGTGCGCTGAATTTTCACTGCGTGCTCTTGCTGCACAGTTCTCGGTCGTGTCAGCAGTAGGGGTGGCTAGTTGTGTTGGTTTATCTTCCAGTCGGTTATTTCTTAGTAATTTCGACTCTCGCAGATGGCAAAATGGAGCCAAGGTGTGGGGCTTCTGAGAATTTCTGGCAGACCCAGAAATTCTGGACAAATACATTTTTCTGCGTAAATATTTTATGAACGCAATTTTTTCGTATATCTTAGGATTTCGCTGCAACGATCAGTATATCCGCAGATCTCCCCTCGGCAGGCTGACATTTCTTGGATATTAGCGTTGTTGCTATCGTCACAACCGTTCCGGGTTGGTTTCCTATGCAGTCTTAACTATGAATCAGGACTTTTGTCTGGGCTAGTTGGTGCATTGCTAATTGACGGAAAACAGCGCGAAAAATACATGGACAAGAGGCAGGAGGAGTGCCTCGGTGAATGTTCTCTTGGCGGCTCTGTGTTCCACCTGTTTTTATTGTTTTTAGTGCGCTAGCACTTATAGTGGCCATTCCCCGCGTTTAGCCGTTGTGTGTTTGTGTGTCTAAAGCCCGCTTTGTGGTAGGCTGCTAACCTGCCCACCATGTCAGGCGGCAGCTCAACCGTGAGAGGCTGCTCAGGAAGAGTAACCTGAATCGCAGCCCAAGCCAAGCAACCCAAGCCCCACCGATGGCAGCACCTGCCATAAAAGGGCAGTCACGCATCGCTTGACCGCTGCACCACTGCACCAGGAGTGGTAGAAAGACTCCCCATGGATCTATGAATGGAGAGAATGACCAATTCCGCATATGTGAATATTAACCTATTATCGCTATCCTAACAACTGCCTTCCATGAACACTGGATCTGAACTCCGGAACCGAAGTGAAAATCGAACTGCTAGCGCGTCTAATTCGCATTTGGCCTAACTACGCAAATCGCCCATAATTTTTTACTGTTTTTTTCCTGCCTTTAGTGCTGTTTTTAATAGTTTTAATGGTTTTACTGTGTTAACGGCTGGCCGTCCGTAGATTTTTTTTTCGCCATGTTAATTGTTGGCTGTCGGTGGATATGCTCTCTTTCAGCGTATTGGCTCCGCCTTTGGCCCAGAGGTTTTAGAGCGATAGCTTTATTCAATGCAGAAACTCGAGTTTCAGTCAGTATGTAGATATTACATTGCAGTGGCCTTCGGACTTAGCGATTTCATAGCAACAGCCTTAAGTCAGATGCCGAAGAATACTAGAAATATGGCCAATGCGACGGTGTCCCCAAATACGGCCCTAGTCATTACCAACATTGGCTGGCCCCTATCCCGACCTCGGATTTGTACCAAAATCGACATCCAACCTAATTTGAATATGCCCATTACGATGGGAACGTCTAAATTTGGACTGGGTCATTTGCATATTTGGCCTACCCTCCCCCCTCCAAAAAAATTTTGACGTCGGATTTGGACTAAAATCGATATACAACCTAATTTGAATATTTCCATTACTATGGGGACGTCTAAATTTGGCCTGGGTTGTTTGCATATTTGGTCTTCCCCTACTCCGGAATTTGACCTAGGATTTCGACCAAAATCGATATGAGGCTAACTTGAATGTTCCCAATACGACAGTGACCACCAAATTTGACCCGGGCCAGTCCCAAAATTTGGCCACCCACACCTGAAATTTGGCCTTGTAGGTGGACCAAAATTGATGTTCAAGCTAGTTTGAATGTGCTTAATACGATGGTGACCTCCAATTTTGGCCTTTCGAGTGATCCCTGCAAAAACGACCATACTCGAACTGCAAACCATAGCAAACTATACTCCACGGAACCCAAGACGGCGTTTGCCAAAATCGATGCGAATCGAGAAGCATAACGTAAATGTTTAAAAGTTGTAAACTGAGTAGTTAATTCGATCCCACAGTGCAGCCACAAGCAACAAGCTAGGCCAAGAAACAAGAAGCAGCAAAATCATAGAGAAGAAAGAATAGCTTTCGGTCGACCATTCTGTTTAACAGAGTTGGAGCCGCTGTCATTGTTTATTCTTCTACACTTTCTTCACGCCCATCTTAGCCGTCTTTCACGCCTTCTACTTGTTTTTTCTGTCGTTTTTTACACGCTTTGGGCATTTTCTGTTCGTCATTTGCATTCTGTTAACGCGACAGCTTTAAGGAACTCATGTCGCAGAAAAACTGACGTCATCGTCGTCGGCGTCGTTGACCGTGAGCTAAAAATCCCGAAAAATCCGCAGAGAGGCAACCTAGAAGGTAGGCGGGCCATCTAGGTCACGTGATCATAGGGTGTCATCACAACCTGACCACCGAATTGTTAGCAAACCGCGCACCGTGGCAGGTGGCAGTTAAAGACTGTTGGCGAGAGAGTGTTGGGAAGAGCAACCCGGTTCGCAAAAGCACCACCGGTGGCAGCACCTGCCATCGCAGGGCAGTGGAGCATCGCTTTAATCGCTGGGCCACTGCGCTGGTAGCGGTACGAGGTCTCCCAGGGATCTATGAATGTTAAGTAGAGAATTACGAATTTTTTCGTATATGGGGCCCATTAGCTATCGCGTTATACCTTTAAGGCGGAGCTTAAGTGTTACCTTCAAATTTTATTCTATCAACTCTCACACTTTCTGGGAGAGGGGGTGTTGTACACATGAGCCGCTATTTTTATTTTATTTTCCTTTATCGTGTGACCTATATTTTAGCCGCACAGGTAACGATGTTCTTCTTTCTTGTTCGTTCGTTGACAGCTGTATCATCTTTTTACGAACATTGTGAAGGCGCTCTTCACTTTATTATTTGACCGACCTTATTACGTGGTCCATTATGAGAGTATTTATCATGATGGGTTCATGAAAAATAAAGAGTTGGCAGTCAGCGCCTGCCCTGCAATGTGTGTTCCTTCTTTTCCGAGTTTTTTTTTTTTGCGCTGTTTTCTGTCGGTTAGTCTGAGCTACTCGATGCGGGCGATGCACAAACTTTAAAAGAAATATTTTACAACGCATCGGAAAAAAAATGCATTATTTTTTAATATTTCCATTACTGTGACTTACTATATTCCACTGTTGCCTCGCAGTTAAAATTTATGTCCAAGAATCCTGGACTCGGTGCAGCGCAAGCTGATCTCAAATGTATTCCCGGGAGGGGCTGATCTCTTTCCTTTTTCTTTTCACACTTAATTCCTATAGTTATTTTATTTTGTTACCGCGTAGGCCAATTTCAAGGATACCTTCTTCGAAAACAACCGCGCCGGTATAAGGAATCTGCCGAAGACAGATGGCCATTCTAAGCATATAACCAGGCTACGCAAACACCAGCGTCAACTTGAAGGAAAAGAAGTTAATGGGCATGGAAGCAACTTTTTTGTATGTCTGCATCTGTCAGTCGCCGCCTGTACCTTGGCCAATCCCCCCCACCGTGGGTACGCGCTATTTGTTCTCGAGCTCAACAACATCTGCTGCGGTCATAATCCAGTGAAGAGGAGATTTTGAAGCACTTGCACATATGTCGCCTTAGTTTGTTTACTTTGTAGCTTATTTTCTCAGTTGTTGCCCTATTGCGCTAATAAATGAATTGTATGCAATGGTGTGATAGAACTCGTTATTACATCTGCCGACTTTGTGCATTCTATTTTGTACCGTTCCCGTTTACGTTTTGCAGTACTTAAAAATTAATCCGTCTCCCGTCGCTGTCACCCGCGCACTTCGCTAAAGTATGCTCTGTAGATGGTTATCCTTCACTTTCTTTCAAAGTTCGTTTGTTTTTTACACATCAGGCCCTCACTTTCAGAAAATATTGTCTGTACTAGTAAGGAAAACACCATAACCGTTTCACGCTAAGCGAAAGTGTTCACCTTAAATGAAACAGTAGCGCGAATCATGCTGTCACATTGAATGACGCAGATAGGGCGCGAAATACCGTACCATAGCATCGTATTTGTACCGGGGTAAAATAACAGTTTGACATATGATATGCGATCGCCAGTCTTATCACTGGGATCGTTCGTGAGCCTAAGACAAGCCCCGAGCACATGGGCCGCAGAAACGCAGCGAGCCTTTCCTTCCAGCCATTCGCAATAAGAGGTGTATTAGGATCCGTCCCCGGTCCTTCAAAGCAGCGTCATATTAGACTTTTGGTTTACTTATCCCCAAGGCACTGACCACTTGAAAAGACAAACTATTTTGATCATCACTTGACCTGTCCAAAATCACAATTTATTTTTTGTTTAGCACCTTTTTTTTCATTACATGATGCAGTCTTCTTTTGATTTTTCGCCCTCAATCCCACTCCCAAATGTGTCGTAGCTGCCTGCGAGTTAAACACGCTGGCTAAAAGCTCCACTTGTTGTTGTTGTTAGCCTATCAAAAGATGGCACATACCCACACTGGGGGATCGGCCACGAATCGGGTGGCTGTTCACCTGAACGCAGGTAATAAAAAGGAAAAGCACGTGGGAGCGCAACACCGGTGAATCGTTCCTCATGAACAGAAAAGGGATGAGAGTATTGATTTCAAAATTATTAGAATAATAATAAAGAGAGGGATTAAATAATATTGATTAAGTCAAAATGAAATAATTGATAGAAAAGAAAAGTTTGAAACACTTTTTGATACACAGCTTCGTCTTTCTCTTTCTCCAGTACAGGATATGACATCACAGAGACAGATTTTCGCGCCAAAGAGGAGAAGAAAGACGCCACCGCCTGCAAGGGCGCAGGCGAGCAAAAAATTGCAATGAGCCGGCGTCTTTCAAGCCGAACGGCTTCGGAGACTGCCGGCACCGAGTCCCAGCGCAGATCGAGCGTCGCCACGTCTCGGTGCTCGCTGGGCCGGCCAAATTCGTCGCCGTCGCCATGGTACACCAGCAGCGGAAACGGGGTGAGCCTCGCCAGTGTGACCATCACGAGTCCCTGCCGGCCACTCTCCGTCTCCGGAAACCTGAGCGGCATCAGCTACCCGACGTCCGTGTCGTCCAGCTTCATCCCCTGCACCCAAACTCGGCTCGTCTCCGCCGCCAGCGCAGCATGGCCCACTCGCCGGATCGGCGGCAGCGCGCCTCGTGTCTGCAGAGCCCTTCGCGCCGCGGAGGACACCGTGGTCCCAAGCGGCAGCGGTGGCAACGTCCAGCCCTCACCACCAACAGCCGTACAGCCCCTCGTGCGGGTGGTGCCTTCGCAGGGCCGTCTCGCCCACAGTCGTTCCTCGTCCTGCGGTACGGGCCACGCGTTCTTGCGAAAGCCCTCACGGATCAACCTGTCCCGGATAGCGCCGAGGAAGAGCAACCCAGTCATAGCCGAACGCATGAGGATCGCCGAGTGTATCAGGAGGCACGCCAGCGCTGGAAGACCGTGTGCAAAGCGCGCACTGTTCCAGGCCGCGACGGACTCCGCCAGCGGTGGGCGCTCGGTCGAGCAGGCAAGTACATCAGCCACCTTAGATATAGCTGCAGGAACGGCGCATATCAAAATGCTCAATGAAACGCCACGTATCTTTACGTCTACCGAGGTGAACGCTAGGGTAGAAGGTAGACCAACTTTGACGGCTCCCGATGTGAGGTCAGAAGGCTCGGCTGAAGAAGTCGGCAAGGCGCTCTTCAGCGACTGGAATAGCCGGAAGAAAGAGATGTTCGCTGACGTCTTCAAGGACAGGAAGGATTTCTTCGCCGACCTGATAAAGCAGCGTACCGGTGAGGAACGTCAGCCCACGGCCGGCGCGCTGAAGACGGCTGCCTCGCACAGCGAGCTGTTCATGACCACGATATCCGAGATGGTTGAAAAAGACGTCGCGGACACGTCTGCGGAGAACTACGCGACGCAAAGTCTTACCGGTCCTTCAACTATGAGCATGAAGACCACCAAGGCGAAGGAGTCGCTGCAAGCGACGGCAGGATTTCAAAATACCGCGTCGTCAGACTTTGATTCCTATGAACTGTCCAAAACATTAGAGTCAAGAAGTCAGGCCCCTGAAGCGCGCACGGATGAACTTATGAATGGAAAGATTCAAACAGCACCAGAATCTGTACCCATTACGCCTGTTCACCCTGACTCGTTTGATTCCCAATTTAGGGAACCTGAAATAGAGCCGGAAATTTTCACGAAGAAACAAGAAGGTACTGAAGGGCGAATAGAGAAAAGTATCGAACTACTGATTCCATATACAGAGAGCGAGGACAAAAGGGAAGCACAAACGGAACTGACCTCAACTGCTAACAAATTCGAAGAAAGCAAAGCTGCGGAAATGCTTCATGTTCCTGCCTGGAGCGTTGAAGCAACCAGCGTGCGCACTGAAGCACCGACGGAGGCAAGCGGCCATGTTCCAGCGCCGGCAGAATCTACACTCGAAGCACCTGTAGCCACAAGTGAAGACCGCCAGCTCGCTCCAAGATCGTTGGATGGCTTGGCTAAGTCAGTGACTTCTGAGATGACTGAGTTTCCTGTGTTCGACGTGAGCAAAACACAAGAAGCCGACGCAGCGAGAAACCTGCCTTCATTGCAATTAGACGACGACCAATTGAAAACAGAGCTCACTGAAAGACCCAAGACACCTGAAAGTGCCCAACCGAAAGATGACGAAGCTTTTCCCAAATTGGATGTCAAGACAGTGAGTCATCCTTCTCATCCATCCGGCGTCCCAATGCGAAGAGATAAGGAAGAACCGAAGGCCATAATTGCCTCTGAGAGCACACTGTCAGATTTCTCCACATCGGAAGTAGCCCCCCTTGCTTTCTCCGAGGAGAGAGCCGGACACACGGCGGCAGTATTCGATCTGGAAGAAATGCCACAAGTGAAAAGTCAGGATCAACTGCAATTCAAGCCAATAGAAGAGAGTAGTTCATCTGAAGCGGAAAATTTGTTATTAAGAAAGCCTGGGGAGGTAACCGACGTGAGAGATATCGTAGAAAAAAAAGAGGACCAAGGCAAGGGTTTAGCCTCGGAAGAAACCACAGTAGCTGATACAACTGCGCCAGAAAAACACGAAGCTCTTCCGTTGAAAGAACACAGCACAGCACCCTCTGCTGAAGGGGTTTTCGCAATACAGGAACTCGGGAAGGAAACCTGGGATACAGTGGCAAGACAACAAACTCAAGAGAGCGAATTAGTCTCTTCAGCAGAAGCACTTGATATCAGCGCGACGCAGGCGCCCGGAGACGTCTTGCTCAGTCAACGAACCACTGCCTTTGGGACTGACGAATTATTACCAGCTCAAGAACAACAAAAAGAGCGAGAAGCACGGGATATGTCGTCGAGACATGAAGATAAAAGTGGCGAGTTCATGTCCTCCGAACATACAGAAGCAATTGACGTCGCTGGAACGGAAAAATACGAAAGTTTTCAACTGACAGAGCATTCCTTAGCAGCTGCAGGTGACGAACATCCGGGAGCGGAAGAGCCTGAGAAGCTGGAGGCACTAGACGCAGTACCGAAACAAGCGCATCAGGACCTCGAATTGGTGGAGCCGGCTCACACAGCCAGCATCACTGTTGCCGAAAAACCAGGTGATCTGGCACTTCCAACAGAGGTCGGTGCACTTGACGATGTGGAAGAGACAAGGAAGTCATATCAACAAGGTGCAATAGGAAGCCTTGAGCCACTGAAAGAGGAACAAGACGGTGCGTTAGTTTCCTCGAAACACACCTATGCCTTGGATGTATCGGCATCAGAAAGGCATGATGGCATTTCACTCCCAGAACATACCGCTGCTGCGGCAGCCGACAAAACGGAGTTAGTGAAAGAGTCAGACGACTTGAGAGGAAAACGAGATGTAACCTTGTGGAAGCCGTCACAAGTTCAGGAATTGGATTCAATATCCAAACAATATGTGCTAGGAAAGGATGCACAGGAACAAAGTGAGACAAGCATATCAACGATCCAAATAGATCACACAAGCGATTTAGTTCCTTTGAGGTCACCTGAAGCCATTTGTGTGCCTATCACCAAAACATCCGACAGCTTTGCCCTCAGAGATGTGACCGCTATCACACAAGTCGAAGGCTATTCCTTAACAAGCGAGGCAGAGAAAACAGGCCCGCCACAAGACATCGTGACCATACTGCAAAACCAAAGCAGCGAGCTAGGGCCTTCTAAAAGTCCTGAGACGCCTGACATGGCGACAGGTATGAAACATGAAGGCGGTGTATTCCGGCAAGAATTCCAGGCATATGCCGCTGCTTTACCTACATTGCAGAAAAAAAGCGAGACACGCCACATAGTACCTAGGATTGGTCAGAGCAGCGAGATAGTTCCTCCTGAAAGCTCTGAAGCAACTGACACAATGTCTGCTGCAAATCTTGAAGAGGGTCTTTTTCCGCGGGAAATCGTCGAGTATACATTGACTGCTGAGCAAAGAAAAGAAAACGAGGCAAGGAGCGTAACAGCAGAGGCAGAGGAGGGCAGCGAGCAATTTCCTTCAGAACGCCCTCAGCCGACAGAAGCAGCCAGAGTTGCGCAAACAGAGCAAATTGCAGAATATACGCCTACTACACAGCAGCACAAAGAAGACGAGGCCAAGGACGTAGAAACGAGAGAGCCGGATCTAAGCACCGAGAGAGTTCACTCTGATGGGTCTGAGGCAGCCTACTTAGCCACAGCTGCAGAAGTTGAAGAGGGACCGTTTCCGCAGCAAATTGCTGAGTATACGTTTGCATCAGAGGAAAGAAAAGAAGGCGAGGTAAAAGACATAATAGCACGAGAAACAGAAGGAACCAGCGATGTAGTTTCTTCAGAACGCCCCGAGACGACCTACATGACCAAAGCAGGAACACCGCAACATATTGCCGAAATTGCACCTGAAGGCCAGCTCCAAGAACGCGAGATACAAGACATAACACCCAGTAAACCGGATCTAAGCAGCGAGAAAGTTCCCTCTGAAGGCTCTGAGCCAGTCTACGAAGCCACAGCTGCAAAACCTGAAGAGGGAACATTTCCGCCGAAAATTGCTGAGTATACGTTGACATCAGAGGAAAAAGAAGGCGAGGTAAAAGACATAATAGCACGAGAAACAGAAGGAACCAGCGCAGTAGTTTCTTCAGAACGCCCCGAGACGGCCTACATGCCTACAGCAGAAACGCCGCAAAAAATTGCCGAATATACTCCCACAGAGCAGCGCGAAGGAGCTGAGATAGAGAACATAACTCCCAGAAAGCCGGATCTAAGCAGCGAAATACTTCCGTCTGAAGGCCCTGAGCCAGCCGACGTTATCCCAGCTGCAAAACTTGGGGGGCCGTTTCCGCAGGATATTACTGAGTATACGTCGCCCACACTGCCAAGAAAAGAAAGCGAGGTAAAAGACATACTAGCAAGAGAGACAGAAGGAATCAGCAAAGCAGTTTCTTCAGAACGCCCAGAAATAACCTACGTCACCACTGAAGCAACATCGCAACAAAGTGCCGAATATACTCCCGCAGAGCACCAAGAAGGAGCTGAGATAGAGGACATAACTCCCAGAAAACCGGATCTAAGCAGCGAAATATTTCCGTCTGAAGGCCCTGAGCCAGCTGACGTTACCACAGCTGCAACACTTGAGGGGCCGTTTCCGCAGGAGATTACTGAGTATACATCGCCCACACTGCCAAGAAAAGAAAGCGAGGTAAAAGACATACTAGCAAGAGAGACAGAAGGAATCAGCCAAGCAGTTTCTTCAGAACGCCCAGAAATAACCTACGTCACCACTGAAGCAACATCGCAACAAATTGCCGAATATACTCCCGCAGAGCACCAAGCAGGATCTGAGATAGAGGACATAACACCCAGAAAGCCGGATCTAAGCAGCGAAATACTTCCGTCCGAAGGCCCTGAGCCAGCTGTCGTTACCACAGCTGCAACACATGAGGGGCCGTTTCCGCAGGAGATTACAGAGTATACATCGCCCACACTGCCAAGAAAAGAAAGCGAGGTAAAAGACATACTAGGAAGAGAGACAGAAGGAATCAGCCAAGCAGTTTCTTCAGAACGCCCAGAAATAACCTACGTCACCACTGAAGCAACATCGCAACAAATTGCCGAATATGCTCCCGCAGAGCAGCAAGAAGGAGCTGAGATAGAGGACATAACTCCCAGAAAGCCGGATCTAAGGAGCGAAATATTTCCGTCTGAAGGCCCTGAGCCAGCTGACGTTCCCACAGCTGCAACACTTGAGGGGCCGTTTCCGCAGGAGATTACTGAGTATACATCGCCCACACTGCCAAGAAAAGAAAGCGAGGTAAAAGACATACTAGCAAGAGAGACAGAAGGAATCAGCCAAGCAGTTTCTTCAGAACGCCCAGAAATAACCTACGTCTCCACTGAAGCAACATCGCAACAAATTGCCGAATATACTCCCGCAGAGCACCAAGCAGGAGCTGAGATAGAGGACATAACACCCAGAAAGCCGGATCTAAGCAGCGAAATACTTCCGTCCGAAGGCCCTGAGCCAGCTGTCGTTACCACAGCTGCAACACTTGAGGGGCCGTTTCCGCAGGAGATTACAGAGTATACATCGCCCACACTGCCAAGAAAAGAAAGTGAGGTAAAAGACATACTAGCAAGAGAGACACAAGGAATCAGCCAAGCAGTTTCTTCAGAACGCCCAGAAATAACCTACGTCACCACTGAAGCAACATCGCAACAAATTGCCGACTATGCTCCCGCAGAGCAGCAAGAAGGAGCTGAGATAGAGGACATAACTCCCAGAAAGCCGGATCTAAGCAGCGAAATACTTCCGTCCGAAGGCCCTGAGCCAGCTGTCGTTACCACAGCTGCAACACTTGAGGGGCCGTTTCCGCAGGAGATTACAGAGTATACATCGCCCACACTGCCAAGAAAAGAAAGCGAGGTAAAAGACATACTAGCAAGAGAGACACAAGGAATCAGCCAAGCAGTTTCTTCAGAACGCCCAGAAATAACCTACGTCACCACTGAAGCAACATCGCAACAAATTGCCGACTATGCTCCCGCAGAGCAGCAAGAAGGAGCTGAGATAGAGGACATAACTCCCAGAAAGCCGGATCTAAGCAGCGAAATACTTCCGTCCGAAGGCCCTGAGCCAGCTGACGTTACCACAGCTGCAACACTTGAGGGGCCGTTTCCGCAGGAGATTACAGAGTATACATCGCCCACACTGCCAAGAAAAGAAAGCGAGGTAAAAGACATACTAGCAAGAGAGACACAAGGAATCAGCCAAGCAGTTTCTTCAGAACGCCCAGAAATAACCTACGTCACCACTGAAGCAACATCGCAACAAATTGCCGAATATGCTCCCGCAGAGCAGCAAGAAGGAGCTGAGATAGAGGACATAACTCCCAGAAAGCCGGATCTAAGCAGCGAAATATTTCCGTCTGAAGGCCCTGAGCCAGCTGACGTTCCCACAGCTGCAACACTTGAGGGGCCGTTTCCGCAGGAGATTACTGAGTATACATCGCCCACACTGCCAAGAAAAGAAAGCGAGGTAAAAGACATACTAGCAAGAGAGACAGAAGGAATCAGCCAAGCAGTTTCTTCAGAACGCCCAGAAATAACCTACGTCACCACTGAAGCAACATCGCAACAAATTGCCGAATATACTCCCGCAGAGCACCAAGCAGGAGCTGAGATAGAGGACATAACACCCAGAAAGCCGGATCTAAGCAGCGAAATACTTCCGTCCGAAGGCCCTGAGCCAGCTGTCGTTACCACAGCTGCAACACTTGAGGGGCCGTTTCCGCAGGAGATTACAGAGTATACATCGCCCACACTGCCAAGAAAAGAAAGTGAGGTAAAAGACATACTAGCAAGAGAGACACAAGGAATCAGCCAAGCAGTTTCTTCAGAACGCCCAGAAATAACCTACGTCACCACTGAAGCAACATCGCAACAAATTGCCGACTATGCTCCCGCAGAGCAGCAAGAAGGAGCTGAGATAGAGGACATAACTCCCAGAAAGCCGGATCTAAGCAGCGGAATACTTCCGTCCGAAGGCCCTGAGCCAGCTGTCGTTACCACAGCTGCAACACTTGAGGGGCCGTTTCCGCAGGAGATTACAGAGTATACATCGCCCACACTGCCAAGAAAAGAAAGCGAGGTAAAAGACATACTAGCAAGAGAGACACAAGGAATCAGCCAAGCAGTTTCTTCAGAACGCCCAGAAATAACCTACGTCACCACTGAAGCAACATCGCAACAAATTGCCGACTATGCTCCCGCAGAGCAGCAAGAAGGAGCTGAGATAGAGGACATAACTCCCAGAAAGCCGGATCTAAGCAGCGAAATACTTCCGTCCGAAGGCCCTGAGCCAGCTGTCGTTACCACAGCTGCAACACTTGAGGGGCCGTTTCCGCAGGAGATTACAGAGTATACATCGCCCACACTGCCAAGAAAAGAAAGCGAGGTAAAAGACATACTAGCAAGAGAGACACAAGGAATCACCCAAGCAGTTTCTTCAGAACGCCCAGAAATAACCTACGTCACCACTGAAGCAACATCGCAACAAATTGCCGACTATGCTCCCGCAGAGCAGCAAGAAGGAGCTGAGATAGAGGACATAACTCCCAGAAAGCCGGATCTAAGCAGCGGAATACTTCCGTCCGAAGGCCCTGAGCCAGCTGTCGTTACCACAGCTGCAACACTTGAGGGGCCGTTTCCGCAGGAGATTACAGAGTATACATCGCCCACACTGCCAAGAAAAGAAAGCGAGGTAAAAGACGTACTAGCAAGAGAGACAGAAGGAATCAGCCAAGCAGTTTCTTCAGAACGCCCAGAAATAACGTACGTCACCACTGAAGCAACATCGCAACAAATTGCCGAATATGCTCCCGCAGAGCAGCAAGAAGGAGCTGAGATAGAGGACATAACTCCCAGAAAACCGGATCTAAGCAGCGAAATACTTCCGTCCGAAGGCCCTGAGCCAGCTGTCGTTACCACAGCTGCAACAGTTGAGGGGCCGTTTCCGCAGGAGATTACAGAGTATACATCGCCCACACTGCCAAGAAAAGAAAGCGAGGTAAAAGACATACTAGGAAGAGAGCCAGAAGGAATCAGCCAAGCAGTTTCTTCAGAACGCCCAGAAATAACCTACGTCACCACTGAAGCAACATCGCAACAAATTGCCGAATATGCTCCCGCAGAGCAGCAAGAAGGAGCTGAGATAGAGGACATAACTCCCAGAAAACCGGATCTAAGCAGCGAAATACTTCCGTCCGAAGGCCCTGAGCCAGCTGTCGTTACCACAGCTGCAACACTTGAGGGGCCGTTTCCGCAGGAGATTACAGAGTATACATCGCCCACACTGCCAAGAAAAGAAAGCGAGGTAAAAGATATACTAGCAAGAGAGACACAAGGAATCAGCCAAGCAGTTTCTTCAGAACGCCCAGAAATAACCTACGTCACCACTGAAGCAACATCGCAACAAATGGCCGAATATGCTCCCGCAGAGCGCCAAGAAGGAGCTGAGATAGAGGACATAACTCCCAGAAAGCCGGATCTAAGCAGCGAAATATTTCCGTCTGAAGGCCCTGAGCCAGCTGACGTTACCACAGCTGCAACACTTCAGGGGCCGTTTCCGCAGGAGATTACAGAGTATACATCGCCCACACTGCCAAGAAAAGAAAGTGAGGTAAAAGACATACTAGGAAGAGAGACAGAAGGAATCAGCCAAGCAGTTTCTTCAGAACGCCCCGAAATAACCTACGTCACCACTGAAGCAACATCGCAACAAATTGCCGAATATACTCCCGCAGAGCACCAAGCAGGAGCTGAGATAGAGGACATAACTCCCAGAAAACCGGATCTAAGCAGCGAAATACTTCCGTCCGAAGGCCCTGAGCCAGCTGTCGTTACCACAGCTGCAACACTTCAGGGGCCGTTTCCGCAGGAGATTACAGAGTATACATCGCCCACACTGCCAAGAAAAGAAAGTGAGGTAAAAGACATACTAGGAAGAGAGACAGAAGGAATCAGCCAAGCAGTTTCTTCAGAACGCCCAGAAATAACCTACGTCACCACTGAAGCAACATCGCAACAAATTGCCGAATATACTCCCGCAGAGCACCAAGCAGGAGCTGAGATAGAGGACATAACTCCCAGAAAACCGGATCTAAGCAGCGAAATACTTCCGTCCGAAGGCCCTGAGCCAGCTGTCGTTACCACAGCTGCAACACTTCAGGGGCCGTTTCCGCAGGAGATTACAGAGTATACATCGCCCACACTGCCAAGAAAAGAAAGTGAGGTAAAAGACATACTAGGAAGAGAGACAGAAGGAATCAGCCAAGCAGTTTCTTCAGAACGCCCAGAAATAACCTACGTCACCACTGAAGCAACATCGCAACAAATTGCCGAATATACTCCCGCAGAGCACCAAGCAGGAGCTGAGATAGAGGACATAACTCCCAGAAAACCGGATCTAAGCAGCGAAATACTTCCGTCCGAAGGCCCTGAGCCAGCTGTCGTTACCACAGCTGCAACACTTCAGGGGCCGTTTCCGCAGGAGATTACAGAGTATACATCGCCCACACTGCCAAGAAAAGAAAGTGAGGTAAAAGACATACTAGGAAGAGAGACAGAAGGAATCAGCCAAGCAGTTTCTTCAGAACGCCCAGAACTAACCTACGTCACCACTCAAGCAACATCGCAACAAATTGTCGAATATACTCCTGCAGAGCAGCGCGAAGCAGCTGAGACAAAGGACATAACACGCAGAAAGCCGGATCTAAGCAGCGAAATACTTCCGTCTGAAGGCCCTGAGCCAGCCGACGTTACCACAGCTGCAAAACTTGAGAGGCCGTTTCCGGAGGAAATTACTGAGTATACGTCTCCCACACTGCCAAGAAAAGAAAGCGAGATAAAAGACATACTAGCAAGAGAGACAGAAGGAATCAGCCAAGCAGTTTCTTCAGAACGCCCAGAACTAACCTACGTCACCACTGAAGCAACATCGCAACAAATTGCCGAATATACTCCTGCAGAGCAGCGCGAAGGAGCTGAGACAGAGGACATAACACCCAGAAAGCCGGATCTAAAAAGCGAAATACTTCTGTCTGAAGGCCCTGAGCCAGCCGACGTTACCACAGCTGCAAAACTTGAGAGGCCATTTCCGGAGGAAATTACTGAGTATACGTCGCCCACACTGCCAAGAAAAGAAAGCGAGATAAAGGACATACTAGCAAGAGAGACAGAAGGAATCAGCCAAGCAGTTTCTTCAGAACGCCCAGAAATAACCTACGTCGCCACTGAAGCAACATCGCAACAAATTGTCGAATATACTCCTGGAGAGCAGCGCGAAGGAGCTGAGACAGAGGACATAACACCCAGAAAGCCGGATCTAAGAAGCGAAATCCTTCCGTGTGAAGGCCCTGAGCCAGCCGACGTTACCACAGCTGCAAAACTTGAGAGGCCGTTTCCGGAGGAAATTACTGAGTATACGTCGCACACACTGCCAAGAAAAGAAAGCGAGATAAAGGACATACTAGCAAGAGAGACAGAAGGAATCAGCCAAGCAGTTTCTTCAGAACGCCCAGAAATAACCTACGTCGCCACTGAAGCAACATCGCAACAAATTGTCGAATATACTCCTAGAGAGCAGCGCGAAGGAGCTGAGACAGAGGACATAACACCCAGAAAGCCGGATCTAAGCAGCGAAATACTTCCGTCTGAAGGCCCTGAGCCAGCCGACGTTACCACAGCTACAAAACTTGAGAGGCCGTTTCCGGAGGAAATTACTGAGTATACGTCGCCCACACTGCCAAGAAAAGAAAGCGAGATAAAGGACATACTAGCAAGAGAGACAGAAGGAACCAGCCAAGTAGTTTCTTTAGAACGCCCAGAAATAAACTACGTCACCACTAAAGAAACATCGCAACAAATTGTCGAATATACTCCTACAGAGCAGCGCAAAGGTGGCGAGATAAAGGACATAATACCCAGAAAGTCAGATCAAAGCTTGGAGACAGTTTCTTCTGAAGGCTCTCAGGCTGCCGACAGAATCGTTGATGCAAAACAAGTGGGGATGTTTCCGCGGGAAATTTCTGCAGAGCGAAAGGAAGGCGAGGCAACGGATACAGCAGGAAGACAGCTGGAACGAAGTGTCGCGCTGCTCTCGTCCGGAGGCGCTGAGGCGTCTGACACTGTCATGTCATGGAGGCTCAAAGAAAGTTTGTCTTTGCACCAGATTGTCAAATGTAGCTATATCCCAAGGCAACAAAAACAAGGTGACGTCCAAGAATCACTACCACGAGACTCGGAAGAGATCAGCGAGCTAGTTCCTTCCGAAGGTCTTCACACAGCCGGCAGAACTAAATCTGCCGACTTTGAAGAGGATATATTCATGCAGCAAATAGCTGAATTTACTTCCACCACAATCGAACGAAACGCAGGTGAAGAAAGAGACACTGTTTCCAAAGAGCACTATGAGAGCTCTGAGGTAATATCTTCTAAATACCCTGAAATTGAGCACACGATCAGAACAGTGAAACTTGAAGAGGACCTCTTTGCTGAGCAAACTGTTGAATACAAATCCCCTGTAGAGCGAGAAAAAGAATGCGATGCAAAAGGAACGATACCAAGTCAGCCCGACACGACGGGAGCATTGAAGATTAAAGGTCTCTTTCCCCAGGACACTGCTGATTACACGTCTTTTACAGATCAACAAAAGGTCGACGTGAGTAAAGACATAGAGCCAAAAGAGCTGGACCAAGAGACTGCGCTAGTTTCTTCAGAAGGTCATGAGGCGGTTGATGTGGTCAGAGAACAGGAATTAGAAGGACCATTCCCGCAGAAAATTCCTGAGCTTGCGTCCGCTACGGAGCAGAAGATACAAACGGGGGAAACTGAGATAGTGCTCAGAGAGTCGCATGAAACCGGCGAGGTCGTTCCCTCAGAAGCCCCAGAAACGACCGACACGACGGGAGAATTGAAGATTAAAGAAGGTCTCTTTCCCCAGGACACTGCTGATTACACGTCTTTTACAGATCAACAAAAGGTCGACGACGTGAGTAAAGACATAGAGCCAACAGCGCTGGACCAAGAGACTGCGCTGGTTCCTTCGGAAGGTCATACGGCGGTTGATGCGGTCAGAGAAGCGGAACTAGAAGGAACATTCCCGCAGAAAATTCCTGAGCTTGAGTCCGCTATGGAGCAGAAGATACAAGGCGGAGAAACTGAGATAGTGCTCAGAGAGTCGCATGAAACCGGTGAGGTCGTTCCCTCAGAAGTCCCAGAAACGACCGACACGACGGGAGAATTGAAGATTAAAGAAGGTCTCTTTCCCCAGGACACTGCTGATTACACGTCTTTTACAGATCAACAAAAGGTCGACGTGAGTAAAGACATAGAGCCAAGAGCGCTGGACCAAGAGACTGCGCTGGTTCCTTCGGAAGGTCATGAGGCGGTTGATGCGGTCAGAGAACAGGAATTAGAAGGACCATTCCCGCAGAAAATTCCTGAGCTTGCGTCCGCTACGGAGCAGAAGATACAAGGCGGAGAAACTGAGATAGTGCTCAGAGAGTCGCCTGAAACCGGCGAGGTCGTTCCCTCAGAAGTCCCAGAAACGACCGACACGACGGGAGAATTGAAGATTAAAGAAGGTCTCTTTCCCCAGGACACTGCTGATTACACGTCTTTTACAGATCAACAAAAGGTCGACGTGAGTAAAGACATAGAGCCAAGAGCGCTGGACCAAGAGACTGCGCTGGTTCCTTCGGAAGGTCATGAGGCGGTTGATGCGGTCAGAGAAGCGGAACTAGAAGGACCATTCCCGCAGAAAATTCCTGAGCTTGAGTCCGCTATGGAGCAGAAGATACAAGGCGGAGAAACTGAGATAGTGCTCAGAGAGTCGCATGAAACCGGTGAGGTCGTTCCCTCAGAAGTCCCAGAAACGACCGACACGACGGGAGAATTGAAGATTAAAGAAGGTCTCTTTCCCCAGGACACTGCTGATTACACGTCTTTTACAGATCAACAAAAGGTCGACGTGAGTAAAGACATAGAGCCAAAAGAGCTGGACCAAGAGACTGCGCTAGTTCCTTCGGAAGGTCATACGGCGGTTGATGCGGTCAGAGAAGCGGAACTAGAAGGACCATTCCCGCAGAAAATTCCTGAGCTTGCGTCCGCTATGGAGCAGAAGATACAAGGCGGAGAAACTGAGATAGTGCTCAGAGAGTCGCATGAAACCGGCGAGGTCGTTCCCTCACAAGCCCCAGAAACGCCCGACACGACGGGAGCATTGAAGATTAAAGAAGGTCTCTTTCCCCAGGACACTGCTGATTACACGTCTTTTACAGATCAACAAAAGGTCGACGTGAGTAAAGACATAGAGCCAAGAGCGCTGGACCAAGAGACTGCGCTGGTTCCTTCGGAAGGTCATGAGGCGGTTGATGCGGTCAGAGAACAGGAATTAGAAGGACCATTCCCGCAGAAAATTACTGAGCTTGCGTCCGCTACGGAGCAGAAGATACAAGGCGGAGAAACTGAGATAGTGCTCAGAGAGTCGCATGAAACCGGCGAGGTCGTTCCCTCACAAGCCCCAGAAACGCCCGACACGACGGGAGAATTGAAGATTAAAGAAGGTCTCTTTCCCCAGGACACTGCTGATTACACGTCTTTTACAGATCAACAAAAGGTCGACGTGAGTAAAGACATAGAGCCAAGAGCGCTGGACCAAGAGACTGCGCTGGTTCCTTCGGAAGGTCATGAGGCGGTTGATGCGGTCAGAGAACAGGAATTAGAAGGACCATTCCCGCAGAAAATTACTGAGCTTGCGTCCGCTACGGAGCAGAAGATACAAGGCGGAGAAACTGAGATAGTGCTCAGAGAGTCGCATGAAACCGGCGAGGTCGTTCCCTCAGAAGTCCCAGAAACGACCGACACGACGGGAGAATTGAAGATTAAAGAAGGTCTCTTTCCCCAGGACACTGCTGATTACACGTCTTTTACAGATCAACAAAAGGTTGACGTGAGTAAAGACATAGAGCCAAGAGCGCTGGACCAAGAGACTGCGCTGGTTCCTTCGGAAGGTCATACGGCGGCTGATGCGGTCAGAGAAGCGGAACTAGAAGGAACATTCCCGCAGAAAATTCCTGAGCTTGCGTCCGCTACGGAGCAGAAGATACAAAGGGGGGAAACTGAGATAGTCCTCAGAGAGTCGCATGAAACCGGCGAGGTCGTTCCCTCAGAAGTCCCAGAAACGGCCGACTCGACGGGAGCATTGAAGATTAAAGAAGGTCTCTTTCCCCAGGACACTGCTGATTACACGTCTTTTACAGATCAACAAAAGGTCGACGTGAGTAAAGACATAGAGCCAAAAGAGCTGGACCAAGAGACTGCGCTAGTTCCTTCGGAAGGTCATGAGGCGGTTGATGCGGTCAGAGAACAGGAATTAGAAGGACCATTCCCGCAGAAAATTACTGAGCTTGCGTCCGCTACGGAGCAGAAGATACAAGGCGGAGAAACTGAGATAGTGCTCAGAGAGTCGCATGAAACCGGCGAGGTCGTTCCCTCAGAAGTCCCAGAAACGACCGACACGACGGGAGAATTGAAGATTAAAGAAGGTCTCTTTCCCCAGGACACTGCTGATTACACGTCTTTTACAGATCAACAAAAGGTCGACGTGAGTAAAGACATAGAGCCAAAAGAGCTGGACCAAGAGACTGCGCTAGTTCCTTCGGAAGGTCATGAGGCGGTTGATGCGGTCAGAGAACAGGAATTAGAAGGACCATTCCCGCAGAAAATTACTGAGCTTGCGTCCGCTACGGAGCAGAAGATACAAGGCGGAGAAACTGAGATAGTGCTCAGAGAGTCGCATGAAACCGGCGAGGTCGTTCCCTCACAAGCCCCAGAAACGCCCGACACGACGGGAGCATTGAAGATTAAAGAAGGTCTCTTTCCCCAGGACACTGCTGATTACACGTCTTTTACAGATCAACAAAAGGTCGACGTGAGTAAAGACATAGAGCCAAAAGAGCTGGACCAAGAGACTGCGCTGGTTCCTTCGGAAGGTCATGAGGCGGTTGATGCGGTCAGAGAACAGGAATTAGAAGGACCATTCCCGCAGAAAATTACTGAGCTTGCGTCCGCTACGGAGCAGAAGATACAAGGCGGAGAAACTGAGATAGTGCTCAGAGAGTCGCATGAAACCGGCCAGGTCATTCCCTCAGAAGTCCTCGAAACGGCCGACTCGACGGGAGCATTGAAGTTTAAAGAAGGTCTCTTTCCCCAGGACACTGCTGATTACACGTCTTTTACAGATAAACAAAAGGTCGACGTGAGTAAAGACATAGAGCCAAGAGCGCTGGACCAAGAGACTGCGCTGGTTCCTTCGGAAGGTCATAAGGCGGTTGATGCGGTCAGAGAAGCGGAACTAGAAGGACCATTCCCGCAGAAAATTCCTGAGCTTGAGTCCGCTATGGAGCAGAAGATACAAGGCGGAGAAACTGAGATAGTGCTCAGAGAGTCGCATGAAACCGGTGAGGTCATTCCCTCAGAAGTCCCAGAAACGGCCGACTCGACGGGAGCATTGAAGTTTAAAGAAGGTCTCTTTCCCCAGGACACTGCTGATTACACGTTTTTTACAGATCAACAAAAGGTCGACGTGAGTAAAGACATAGAGCCAAAAGAGCTGGACCAAGAGACTGCGCTAGTTCCTTCGGAAGGTCATGAGGCGGTTGATGCGGTCAGAGAACAGGAATTAGAAGGACCATTCCCGCAGAAAATTACTGAGCTTGCGTCCGCTACGGAGCAGAAGATACAAGGCGGAGAAACTGAGATAGTGCTCAGAGAGTCGCATGAAACCGGCGAGGTTGTTCCCTCAGAAGTCCCAGAAACGACCGACTCGACGGGAGCCTCGAAGATTAAAGAAGGTCTCTTTCCCCAGGACACTGCTGATTACACGGCTTTTACAGATCAACAAAAGGTCGACGTGAGTAAAGACATAGAGCCAAGAGCGCTGGACCAAGAGACTGTGATAGTTCCTTCGGAAGGTCATGAGGCGGTTGATGCGGTCAGAGAAGAGGAATTAGAAGGACCATTCCAGCAGAAATTTGCTGAGACGGTAGACACGTCCAAAGGCAAAGATCTGTCCCAGCTGCAAATTGCTGGACCTGCGTCTATCAAAGGTGAACAGAAGGAAGGCCATGCAAAAGAGCCAGTGCTGAGACAGCCGGAGCTAGTTTCTTCGGAAGGTGCTGAGATGGCCAACGTGATAAGAACTGAGAAACTTGAAGAGGGCCTGAGGCCGGAAATTATTGAGTATATGTCTACAATGGAGCAGCAGAAAGGTGGCGAGGTAAAGGACATCGTTCCTAAAGTGTCGGGCAGAGAGGTCGATGCGGTGCCTTCAGAAATAACACCTCGAGCTTTTGCTGAAGCTGAACGCTTTCCAGAAATTGAAAAATTTCTTGAGGTAGCCGCCGAAAGCACTACTAAAGCCGGCGCACTCACGACCACTGCACCAGTGCAAATGACGTCAGTACTCACTGATGAGTACTCTGCGTCGGAGCCTGGAGAAGCAGTGCTACGAGTTAAAGTAGGGCTCAAAAGCGGAGCAGCTGTGGACTACGCCGCGCAGTTCTGGGATAGCGAAGCTATCGAGCTTCAGCTCAATAACACATGGACTCCAGAGGGTGGCGCTGTGTTTTCCCCGGAGGAAATGTTCAGTCCGTGTGCAGGAGTTGGCAGTGATGACTCCGAAGTTTGGAAAAGCCCACTTCCTTGCAGAAATGCCGAAGAAAAAGAAGCACGAACCCGGGACAGTGTGACAACAGAGCTTCAGCAAGGAAATATATGGACCCAGGAAGGCGGCGCGATGGTTGCTGAAAAGACTGCCTCAGGCTCAGTAATGGCTTTGCACGATACCGCTGGAATCGTGAAAGGCCTGAAAACGCCGCAGAACGATAATGTAGTGGACTACGCAGCGCAGTTCTGGGACAGCGAAGCGATCGAGCTTCAGCTTGCCAATATGTGGACTCCAGAAGGTGGTGCAGTAGTTGTAGAAGACATCCCGCCTGACATCAGTGTACCCCCGTACCCTGCTGCTTTGCTCGCTCTGCAGGAAGCCACATCAGATCAAATGGAGCATGACACATTTCACGAAATTCCCCCCGTAGACAGCCTGGGGTCGCCTGGGAAAGTTTCGGTGGAGGAAAATTTGTTACCACCTCAGTCGAGCGAGGTGCCTAAACCTCCTGTCACCCAAATTATTCTCGAACCAGGATACCTAGCCCAATCTTTTGAAATTGAAGCTTTTGCGAGTCCACAAGCAGAACCACAGAAGCGTGTGGGAAAGATGGAGGAAGAGCGTGCAGAAAGTGGCGCACCTGAGATGTCCCCTGACAGTCAACCTGCGCTGCCAGTGAAGGAAAAAAGCGAATTAGAGCCAGGATACGCTGAAAACGAAACAGCAGACGCAACTTTTGGAAGCGTGGAAGCCGGGAGCACAACGCTGGGAACTTTACCAGAGCCTGTGTGGATCTCAATGCCGGAACATCCACAGTATACAGAACGCGAACAGGACGAAGCTGAAGACAACTTGGTTTCCGCTGAACCAGTCTTCAAGACTGAGAAGCAAAAGCCATTGCAAGAGAGCGAGCAACTTTCCAGCGATTTTATTGGGGACAGGTTAGACAGTCAAATAAACGAAGAACGTGGACCGCTGCTCTCAATAAGGCGGACAGAGAAACACTCTTGTGAGAAAACAAGCGAACGCATCCTGAAACGATACGGTGACGTGCAGCCCATGGAGAGCGTGACTGCAGCACACGAAAATTTTGTGATTGCAGAAACTGAAACACAATTCTTCGATGGCACCCGAGATTCAAGCACGAGAAACACCACAGAGAAGGCTCGGACGGAAGACCTGTGCAGTCAGTCAAAGTTTGCAACCGAACTGTCATTCGCGGAGTTATCAGGCAAAAATGCCATCGAAGAGACAAACGCCAGTCAGCCACTATACGCCGAAGATCTGGTTACAGTTGATTACATTGTGAGGCCTTTCAACGCTTTTGACGACATCGTCACAGTGCCAGAAACGAGCACAACTGGAGGCCTGTCCTGGAAGCAACTTCCTAACGACGACGTGGCAGTCCACGTGGAATCGAACAAGACACATCGGAGCGACTCTTCCTGTCTAGATAGGGAAACCGAAGAAAGTGCAAAAGTCTCTGATGACATTACCTTTCCCGATGAACTGCCCAAATGCGAAGCACCAAAACTTCACGACGACTTCACTCCCCAAAAAACGCCTTCCCTTCGATCCTTCAGCGCACTACCTGATGTGGAATGCAGTTCACTGTGTAAGGCGAGTAATTACGTGCAGCAACTCAAATCCAACGCAGGAAACAGGAGCACCGAACTGCTGCCAGGAACCAAGAAAAGCGACATCAGCATCAAAATTGAAAGAACATTTGAACGGAGCTCGTCTTTATCTGCAGAATCTGATGCATTAGTAGACAAAGTACTAAAAGCACTTCAGAAGCCTTCTCTTCGCGTGAGTGACTGTGCATTCGACCAACAGTCTGTAGCTGCTAGCGTAGTTCTTGTGACGACAGGAAAAAGCGCTCTGTCCATGTTAACGTTACCGGAAACTGCGGACAAAAGCCCACTGAAAGGTGAAAGTGTAACGTCAGAGCCAGAATGGACACAAAAAACCTACTCACTTCATGACACAAAAGAAAGTCTAAAGGACTTGTCAGTTGATGCAATAGTTGTTATGCCACCTAGACGAATGCAAGCTGATATAAACTTGGCCGGCCTTACAGAAGAGAATGGCAGAGTCCCTGTTGCAACAGATGCAGGAAAGGATTCCCTCACTCACAAAGCTTCATCAGGTCAAAGTGATTCCGCAGTTGAGACAATCAATGCACGAGGCCAGCAAGGGCTTCCAGGAGTTGACGGTACAGTATGTACTGAAGCACAGGCCCAGAGTATTGAAAACGAGGCGTTTCACGCAGCAGAATGTGAGCGCATGGAAGCGTCTTGCCCTCCGAGCGAAAAACGTGAACATTCTGAGGACATTGGCGGAAAACCTTCGGGGGAACACAGCCGCTTCCCAATCTTAGCAGCAGATGATACGTCGTTATCTGATGAGCATCCCAAATTACTTTCCGCAGACTTCGCCCTCCAAGCAGAATTCTTGCCGCTGAAGGTTGGAACTCCGTCCCTTAAAACACCGCCGGTTAGACCGCCGTTTCTCGAAATGTCAACATTTGGGGCATCGACCGCTAAGCTACTAGGGTCTGTTGCCTACCAGTACACACGGTCTCATACTGAAGGCCAGTACCCGCTCACCGTCCAGGCTGAGGTGCCTGAAGAGGAGTACCCTGACTATCCGGAACTTTCGCCCCGGCTCAGTTGCTCAGATACCAAGCCAGAAGACAGGAGGTTTTACGGGGCTGAAATACCATTCCGAGCACCGAGTAACGAAGATGACTCCCCTCACTTTACAATCAAACAAGCCGAAATTCCATTCGTAGTTGCTCCATCCGACGACAGAGACATTGACAGGATACTGCAACGTCCCCGCATTGACACGGAAGCTGACAGCGGAACAAGCCGAAGTGCGCAAAGCGCCTTTCTCGACACCACCAAAATTCCATACAGCAATACAAAGGTCGGCACCGGGACAGCTGAAGTAGGCAAAAAAACACCGAAAAAGCGAAAGCTATCTTTTAGTGACCAAGTAACGGTAAGCGGCGAAACTTTCTTTGAAAAACGCAAGCCATTAGGTGGCTTCTGCGTCACTTCCACAGCCCAAGTAGCCCGTTCGCAATACTCTAAGCGTCGCTCCGGTTCTAGCAACGAAGCCTCAGGCTTCCCAGCAAGGCAAGGAACATGCAAAAACATCCCTCTTGCCATCGTAATTTCTGAAGAAGAATACTCTAAAAGTAACTGTGAAGAACCAGCCGCAGTGGAACGCAAAGCATCAGCCGAGACCACTGGTGCTGCGCAGAAATGGCACGACCGTGCACGGGAAAGCGCAACAGATGATGATTTGGAGAACTACCAACCCGCCATTTCGATTAGCGCTGGTGTTGTGAATCAATATGGAGAATTTTCGACGATCACGTACTCGAACAATGTACCCGAGGACAACACAGAAGCGACGAGTGCCACTTGGACCACAGAGAACAAAATAGACAGATTCAAGCTCCCTGAGTACGTCGACACTCTGTTCGCTGACACAAGGTCTCAAAAGAACAAGGCCAAACTTTCGCTGAGTACTGAAAGCTTAGGCTTCAGCAGCGAACATGCAGCTAACATTTGCGTGACCGACGATATGCTTGGCGAGCGTCGCGAAGTCTTCACTGCTCTCGAAAACAAATCCTGGGACAGCTCTGCTCAGGAGGACGCCTCTACCTGTGTGCCAGGAGGTACGTGCAGTTCTGGCGATGTCACGACAGAGCGAAAGACCTCACTCAGCAGCGTCAGCGTAGGGTATAGCCATGAACCACTACCGAACGACCATAATGATTCCTACAGCGGAAACATTCTCGACGACCTGGAAAGCTTGAAGGCCCTGGTCGCGGGGACAAAAGCGCGCAGTCAAGACTCGGACAGTGCTTCAGAAGACAAGAGCCGAAAAAATGATTTCACGACGACGCTTACTTCCCACAGTAGAGCCACGGACAACCCAATTTTCCAGCAATACGAACAAACTATGGATGCAGACACCACGTACGTTCCAGCAATCGTACTGAGAGACGACACCTTCCCGGTCAGCTTTCCGGGCCCAACACTGACTGACAGCGGCGCAGAGGCGTCAGGCGAATACGATTTCCCTGTAGTCAAACGGATTACCTGTAACAGTAAAGACACCACTAAACAAGAGAGCGCGTTGTCTCCCGATGCTAAGAGCGCATCAAGCATCGAAGAAGCAGCCACGAAAGGTGACACAACGCCGGAGCCCAAGAGCACCGGGCGAGGCGCGCCGGCGGAAGTGGGGATTCCTCAATGCGGCGCCAGCGAATCGTCTACAAGCGATAACGAAAGCTGCCTGACACTTCTCAAAGCTGCCGACACAAACAACAAAGACGACGCTTGCGACATAAGTCGCGAGGTTCCCGAAGTAGACGACGAACCTCCTAAGGCAGTTGCGCACTGCGAGGAGTTGCGGTTCCACAACTTCAGGATGGTTGTGGAACGCGTGGCGGATATGTCGGCCGGCAGCGACACAAACATAGTGTACGAGTCATTCGTCCCTGCACAAGGCAGAGCAGTCGATGTGCTTGGTAACGTGCGTTGCGATGCAGAATTCACAGTTAGAGCCGTGGACGACTACGACGTCCCGGCCATCATGTACGACCACTGGAACGAAGATGGCACGACCGTGGCTCCAACGATCAAGACCTTCTGGACGTACAGCCCGCACAGCTTCCTGATGTGCGTCAACGAAAACGGTACGTTCAGAGCTCGTCCTACGGGCCAGCAAGTCAAAGCATACAGTAAAAAAACAGTAAACGTATAATGAAAGATTAAAACAAGAACAACTACTTGAGCGCGGGTGAGGCTGAAAAAGAAAGCTGTACAGCTGTGTATTTTCTCGATAAACTCCACCTTAGGGTTTTCCTGAAACCCATTTAGCAATACAATGATCTGCAGTTTGGGATCTAAAATTAGGCTCCCCTTGTCTTATGTGAGAATTTGAATAATTTTCAAACGCAGAATAACCTGTCATTTTGGATGCTTCTGGAAGCTCTCTTTAAGAAGGCACTAACGACGACAGTGGGTAGGCGTTGGGGGCCGCAGTTAAGTTTAATGTAGCATTACACATTTGTTAGTGCTGATGGCTGAACTGTGAACAACACGATTATGATAGGCGTGATTCGCGCGGTTTCTTGTACAGTACCCCAATCACTCACGTCCAACCCTGAAACCTTAACTAGGTCAACAGGCAGACACGCTAGTCTTTTTCAGTGTTTTATTCCAGCGGCATCTTGCCCAATATATGTCTCTGCTAAGTATCAGAGAGTTGCTTCGATTGTGTGGCAGTGGATTACGCAGTTTTTACTCTGAGCATCCCTTGTCCCAGTCACAAGACGCAAACGGAGCACGTAACTGCATGGAAACGATGTCACTAGAATAGTTAAACTGTGCTTGACGTAAGGCTGTTTAAAAATCGGCTTTTTTTTTTCGGCACCTGCTGACCACAGGCACGCACTGCGGCATAATCAGCGCCATCGTGTTCGAGGACGAGCAGGCCTTCTGCGCGGCCAACAACATCAAGTGCGAGTTCGCTGAAGAGGGCGTCCGGCGCAAGCTGTGGGATGCGCTGCTCAACGTGCAGCAGGGCAAGAACCTGTTCGCCGTCGTGCCGGCCGAACAGGTGAACGCCTACAACCGCCAGCTAGGCTTCTACTCGTCAGCCAGAGGTCTCATCCTGCACGGAAAGCTCGCGGCGGACACGAACATCGCACCGCTTGCGCAGGCCCCGCTGCCTGGCGACGTCGAGGTGAGCTGTCCCCCCCACACCATGGAAGCACTGCCGCCATACGACGGCGATG